>NC_090837.1:4755909-5071818 GCF_028021215.1 Eschrichtius robustus
CCAGGAGTGCGTTATACCTGGCTGATGAATCAGGCTGTTCACCTTTCCCTCCTCCTATAAGATCATATGAACAACAAAACCGTAAAAATAGCCCTTTAAATGTACCCAGCTTTCCCCCCTGCCTTTCCCTCTTCTTTGCAGGCTTACAATCTGCAGTTCCTGCTTCCGCATCATCTCTAACCTTCCAGCGCTGAATATTACTCTCTCCAAGTTGTAGAATTAATGCAGGTCCCAGTCCAAAATACCACGGGGAAAATAACAAAACCCCTTTCTGACTGTCTGATGCCCACGTTTATCTTCCTCCTTCCATATCCTCACACCCTCTGTTTCTCTCTCTCTCTCTTTCTGGATAAAGATTTAGTCCATCCTATGCCCCATCCAGTTGTAACTACTATTTACTGAGCACTTGTTATGGGCCTTCCTTGCTTCATTATGTTGTTCATTTATTTGTTTACTTGCTTATTATCTGTCCCCAGGGCCACCCGTCCAGCCCTCAATGAAAGCTCCGTGGAGCATGGCTTGATTCAACCCTGCTTTCCCAGCTCCTGGAGCCGTGCCGGGCATAGTGTGTAACTCATGACCATTTGTTGGGTGAATTAATCTTGTAAAGCTCTGCATATTATCCATCTTACCACTGAAAAAAACTGGGATTCAGAAATATTAAATTAAAATGGCCTAGCTTGCAATGACAGTAGTATTTTGGAGCACATAAGTTAGATGCTGTTCTGAGAATAATGAGTGAGTTGACTCATTGAATCTTTTTTTTTTTTTTAAAGAAGGATATTTATTTTACTTTTTTTTAAAAAAGGAATTCCTTTTTTATTATTTTTTATTTATTTATTTATTTATTTTTGGCTGTGTTGGGTCTTCGTTTCTGTGCGAGGGCTTTCTCTAGTTGCGGCAAGCGGGGGCCACTCTTCATTGCGGTGCGCGGGCCTCTCACTATCGCGGCCTCTCTTGCTGCGGAGCACAGGCTCCAGACGCACAGGCTCAGTAGTTGTGGCGCACGGGCTTAGCTGCTCCGCGGCATGTGGGATCTTCCCAGACCAGGGCTCGAACCCGTGTCCCCCGCATTGGCAGGCAGATTCCCAACCACTGCGCCACCAGGGAAGCCCCCGACTCATTGAATCTTTATGAAAACCCTACAAGTATATGCTCTCCTTAGAGTAATTTTACAGGCAAGGAAACAAACGCTTAAAGATGTTCAGTCATTTGTCCAGGGTCACACAGAGGGCGGGGGGTGGAGCTGAATCCATCCCAGGCACTAGCCTTCTGAGTTCACATTCTCCAGGCAGCTTGGTGCCTGGGTGTTTCCAGAAGTTGTGTCCCACCCTTACTGCATGACACACCGATGGCTTTGTTACGGACCAGGGTCCTTGGACTCTTTAATAACTAGAAATTGATAAGAGGCCGGAAGAGAAATTCAGGCAAGGCTTTATTGGGCTCCTGCTGCAGCAGGAGGGAGTGAAAACAAGCAGCAGGCCCCCTTGGAGCGCTCCCTGAGAAGGGCGAGCTGGTCCCTTAAAATGCAGTGCGGGTGAGGGTGGGTCCAGGAGTCGGGCTGGGGGGGCAGCTTAGGTGGTCTGTGCACCCCCTTGGTGAAGCTGTGTGCAGGGGGCATGCGCGGTATCCTGCATTTGTCCCAGGCACCTCAGAAGTGGCAGCTGGGTTTTGGCCTTTTTGTATCTTGTTGTTCATAATTTGCCTCAGCTGTGCCTGTGTGCGGTTACTTTTAGCCCCTTACAGTTTCTTTGTATCTGTTGCTTGCAGAGGCAGTTTGTCCAGGTGCAAGCCCTCCAGTAAAGGGTCCCAGGTCCCAGCCTGTCTCAGGTTCTGTTGGCTCCTATTTCCTTGCTCATCTCTGGCTCAGATCTTACTTGCTAGAACTTTCTACATCAAACAAAACTTTTTTTGGTAACTTCTGCTTCTTTTTTCACTCCTAGAACCAGCCTCATCACAAGCTTAGGAGACACCAGCCCACCCTGGGCAGGGCCACCTCCTCGGAAGTCTGGGTCTCAGCCCCAGAGGGGGGTCCGTCTTGCACCCTCCGGAGGCAGCACCAGCCCCCGGGTTGTGGTCTTTCTTCTGAGGTCCACACTCGTAGGTACCAACATAACCTCAGGTGTTTGGGAAATTAAATAAAATATTTCATGCAAAGAGGCGTGTGTGTCCAGCAAACCCTGGTTCCATGTCACTCACTGAGGGCCCCTTTAAGAAGAAGTCGCAAGTACTTTATTTTCCACCATTTAAAGCATACCAGAGTGTAAAACATTCTGATTTAATGTGAAATATTTGTAGGAGGATCTGAGTGATTTTTATGGTGAACTCGCTGAACGAGATATTAAAGAATTTTGTAGAGAAAACATATTCTTCTGCCCATGTAAATACATCATAATCTATACTGGAATGTAGCAGGGAACTGATTGGAATATAAAATAACAGTCCATTAGCTCTGATTTTAAAAAGATGTAAAATTACATAAATAAAAGAAATATATTGGCTTAAGTGGATATGGGTACAAATCAGGGGAAGAAATGGCACAAAAAAATGCTGGTAAATGGATTCTTATATTTTATTTGTGGTATTATAAAAGCAAACGGCAGCACTGTGATTCAGAAAATATGGGTGCCTGAAAAGCAAGTCACAATATAAAATTGGATGGAATAAAAATGAATGGCTCTGTTGGCAAGCGAAGAAATTAAGCAAAATGAAAACATACGTTGGACTGAATTCCCATACAGGGTTTGCTGGAGGAAATGTTGGCAAGCCAATATTTCTGTGTAAATCAGTGCAAGACATACAGTAAAAAATCGAGTTGAAGAAAACCCAAGGTCATTCTTATGCATGCAGTAAAAGCCAATATTTGTTTGGCTATTATTCACACACTAACAAGTGGCAGGGGAGAAAAAAGAATTCTAATAGAAACTAGCTTGAAACCTAGCTTCAAGAACATCCTAGAAATTCCATTCCTCTTGGAGTCTTGACTTGTGGTGGTGAGAAATTTAAATTTAAATCTCGTAAGGAAATAACCCGAATTCTAGCTCTGATTCGTTGGGTGGGTAACGGGGTGTTACTTATGTAGAAAATCATGCTAGGACGGGAATCTGTCTCCAATCTTTTCTGTGATGTTTGTGTTTCCATTTTTTGCCACTAGAGGTAACGATGTTACCATAGTCTGTAGAGCCACTATTCCTGTCTCCTTCCCTGCTGGGTTTTCAACATGCTATCTTGGTTCACTAGGCATGCGGTAAAGATGTTGCTTTTGGATAAAGATGGATCTTGCTTGCTGGCAAGTAGAGTAGCTCTTTACAAAATGAGTGATGCATACACTCCATTCAAAAGGGTGATCGGAGACAGCGTAAGCAGGTAGTCAACAGATTGTTGTACCTTGCTAATTATTATGCAAATATGAAATGCAAATCAAAACTACAATGAAGTACCACCTCACACCAGTCAGAATGGGCATCATTGAAACGTCTACAAATAACAAATGCTGGAGAGGGTGTGGAGAAGAGGGAACCCTCCTACACTGTTGGTGGGAATGTAAGTTGGTGCAGCCACTGTGGAAACACTATGGAGGTTCCTCAAAAAACTAAAAATAGAGTTGCCATATGATCCAGCCATCCCACTCCTGGGCCTATACCTGGACAAAACTATAATTCAAAAAGATACATGCGCCCCTATGTTCATTGCAGCACTGTTCACAATAGCCAAGACATGGAAACAACCTAAACGTCCATAGACAGATGAATGGATAAAGAAGTTGTGGTACATATATACAATGGAATACTACGCAGCAATAAAAAAAGAATGAAATAATGCCATTTGCAGCAAAATGGATGCACCTAGAGATTATCAAACTAAGTGAAGTAAGTCTGACATAGAAAGACAAATATCATATGATATCATTTATATGTGGAATTTAAAATATGGCACAGATGAACCTATCTACAAAACAGAAACAGACTCACAGACATAGAGAGCAGACTTGTGGTTGCCAAGGGGGTGGAAGGTAGGGGAGGGTAGGACTGGGAGTTTGGGATTAGCAGAGGTAAACTATTATATATAGGATTACGATGGATAAATGACATGGTCCTACTGTATAGCACATGGAACTCTATTCAATATCCTGTGATAAACCATAATGGAAAAGAATATCAAAATGGATTAAAGACCTAAATTTAAGGCCAGACACTATCAAACTCTTAGAGGAAAACCTAGGCAGAACACTCTATGACATAAATCACAGCAAGATCCTTTTTGACCCAGCTCCTAGAGAAATGGAAATAAAAACAAAAATAAACAAATGGGACCTAGTGAAAAAAGCTTTTGCACAGCAAAGGAAACCATAAACAAGACCAAAAGACAACCCTCAGAATGGGAGAAAATATTTGCAAATGAAGCAACTGACAAAGGATTAATCTCCAAAATTTATAAGCAGCTCATGCAGCTCAATAACAAAAAAACAAACAACCGAATCCAAAAATGGGCAGAAGACCTAAATAGACATTTCTCCAGAAAAGATATACAGATTGCCAACAAACACATGAAAGAATGCTCAACATCATTAATCATTAGAGAAATGCAAATCAAAACTACAATGAGATATCATCTCACACCGGTCAGAATGGCCATCATCAAAAAACCTAGAAACAATAAATGCTGGAGAGGGTGTGGAGAAAAGGGAACCCTCTTGCACTGTTGGTGGGAATGTAAATTGATACAGCCACTATGGAGAACAGTATGGAGGTTCCTTAAAAAACTAAAAATAGAACTACCATACGACCCAGCAATCCCACTACTGGGCATATACCCTGAGAAAACCATAATTCAAAAAGAGTCATGTACCAAAATGTTCATTGCAGCTCTATTTACAATAGCCAGGTCATGGAAGCAACCTAAGTGTCCATCATCGGATGAATGGATAAAGAAGATGTGGCACATATATACAATGGAATATTACTCAGCCATAAAAAGAAACGAAATTGAGTTATTTGTAGTGAGGTGGATGGAGTTAGAGTCTGTCATACAGAGTGAAGTAAGTCAGAAAGAGAAAAACAAATACAGTATGCTAACACATATATATGGAATCTAAGGGGAAAAAAAAGGTCATGAAGAACCTAGTGGCAAGACGGGAATAAAGACACAGACCTACTAGAGAATGGACTTGAGGATATGGGGAGGGGGAGGGGTCAGCTGGGACAAAGTGAGAGAGTGGCATGGACATATATACACTACCAAACGTAAAATAGATAGCCAGTGGGAAGCAACCGCATAGCACAGGGTGATCAGCTCTGTGCTTTGTGACCACCTAGAGGGGTGGGATAGGGAGGGTGGGAGGGAGGGAGATGCAAGAGGGAAGAGATGTGGGAACATATGTGTATGTATAACTGATTCACTTTGTTATAAAGCAGAAACTAACACACCATTGTAAAGCAATTATACTCCAATAAAGATGTTAAAAAAAAAGAATATGAAAAAAAAGAACGTCTACGTGTGTATAACTGAGTCACTTTGCTGTACAGCAGAGATTGGCATGACATTGTATATCAACCATACTTCAATATAAAAACTAAATTAAAAAAATAAAAATAAATAGATTGTTGTAAACTCACCCAAATTTCTTTGATTCAGTCTGGGTTGAACATTAAATATAATACCAGCGGCTCAAACTTTTGTTTATTTTGTTTTGTTTTGGTGTTTCTTGAGTAGCAACCTTGGAGACAACTCCAAGAAGCTATTGCCACAATGTTTTCAGGCATGCTATTCATTGGGTTGATAATTAGCAAATTGAGGGATAGATAAAGCAACACCAGTCACAGGAGTTTAACACGTTCAGGGCTCTTGATTCCTGATGAACAACTTTTTGTTTGAGCCTGGAGGATTTATAGGGAAACAGTGAGAAATGCAAAATTTTAAAGAGAGAATGGGTTTTGTAAGACGAAGTGTATTACAGTGATTTGCTGTGCCTTCTTGTGGCCTTTTTCTGAGCGGCTGCATCTCCACATGTAAAAAGCAAAGTGATCTTGACTTCAAGCCAGTTTCCTCTCACGCGTGGACTTGGGATGATTCCTCATTTAAGATGCTTCCACCCTTCACTGTCATCCTTTACCAACTTTGTTTAGGTGATTGTGATCCAGCTGAGAGCTTATCCCTTCATGGATCAGGGATACAAAGAGCAGACACGGATGCAGGCTACAGACGTGGAAACAGCCTCTGTCCCAGCCACATGCCTGAGACAGCTCAGAAGGCGGCCAGCCCATCCCAATTTACTACCACCATCCTCGCTACTCATCAAAGCACAGCTCAATATTTAGCATGCATGTGCCTTTCCTGGGAGTGTTAATAACATGTAGATTCTGATTTGGTAGGTCTGCGTTGGGACCTGAGAGGCTGCATTTCTCATTAATTTCCTGATGGAGCTGATACCTGCATCCCATGCGGTGACCTCTCTTAGCTCAAGGCGGGGAATGAAACATTCTATCCAGCTAGACATCAAGCACTGAAATGGTGGCATTTTCTGCTCATGATCTGTAACAGCTAGTACAACAATACTGATAACAGCCACCATTTGCAGACTCTGCATATTGTGTGGCTATATAACATGAATGCTGTAAACCTCACCCCACCCCTGCATATGATGTTACAGATAATTAAGTACTAATACTTTTTGACCTTTGCCATGAGCCAGGTATTTTTCTAAACATTTCATGTGCATGAGTCATTCTGACCTTCACAACAAGCCTATGAGGTGAAGGGTATTACTGTCACCGTTTCAGTGGTGGTACTTTGAGACACAGATATTCACATGGCTAAATCTCTCCTTTTCTTCAGGTTTTTGCTCAAATATATTCTAAAAGACTCTTAACTCACCTCCTGTTTCAAATTGTCACCCACTCCCATCGCTAGCAACCCCGATCGCCATTATCTGTTCCCTTTTCATTCCCCACTGTGCTTAGGACCTTTCAGAATTTAACACAACTTAATTACTTCTGAGGTTTATATTTTGTTGTTTACCCTTTTATGAAATGTAAGATCTCTGAGCAAGTTGCCTCTATTTTTTTCCACTGATGTACCTTCAGCACCAAGGAGAGTGCTCGCGATACAGTGGACGATCCAAAAAACATACACTTGTGGGAGGTTGAATGCAGAGGTGGGGAATGTGAGGGAGGAGAGGGTACATCCGGGGACGGCTGTCAGCCATGGCTGCTGTGGTGGGCATGGGGATGCGGGACTCGTTTGGGGAGCACTGCTTACTTGGGTGGAAGCTAGGCTTGGGAAAGATTGAGAGTCACTAGTCCCCCCTGAGTGCCACGGGCAATTCTCTCTACATCACATGCTAACATGAAGAAGGTTGATTCCACCAATCCCCTGCAAGGAAAGAGGAAATCATTTGATTGAGTGGTTTGGCAACATGTAGGTCAAAGAAATCAACCATAACATAAATTCCAACCCGTTCAGATGGACAAATAACTGAACGCTCTCTGTTTTGGCCATTTGTTCTGTAGCTACATGTAGGTCAAAGTGACTGCAAAATATATGGTAAAACCTCCCCCCAAAATAGTTTAACAGTCAAAGGGAAGAGACTGTTGAGTGCCCCCGCCCGTTGCCTAATGTACTGACTCTTGCAAAAATTCATGGTTGGGGGGAAATTTTCATCCTCTTCACTAATTAGGGGCTGAGGATCTAAGCTGTTGAAGAAGTCGACTTGGGTGGTGACACTGCATTTGGATACCTGATTGGAACATCCAGGATCAAAGCACATGACTAGTGACTGAACATCACACAGTGGGAGCATCAATAAACCCCGCACGTTATTTGTGCTGATAAAAATAAGAAGTGTCTGATCTGCGCATCAGCGGTGCTAATGGAGAAGGATCCCTGGGAGTGAATATCACAGAAGAGATACTGTATCCGTGAGACAGAGGTGGGATTATTATCAGGGTCAACGTGAGCACACCCAGAGGGATGTCAGCATCATTCTTGTAGTCCAGAAAGGGAGTATCTCTGACAACACATCCTAAATGCACAGAATAGTGACAGTGACAGCACCAGCAAATGTGTCCCCGTGGAGGGGATCCTTGACAGGCTTGATTTCAGACCTGGGCATGGTGTTTTTCTTTATGGAAATTTGAAATGCCAAAAGGTGAGCCAGTTGAGGTGAGGGGTTCAGACCAAGATGGAACTCAGACAGTATGAAGCCTCAGGTGAGAAGGACAGGCCAACAAAGGCACGCTCAGTAAATATTTGTTGAATGAATGAATGGATGGATGGATGGATGGATGGATGGATGGATGAAAATGGCTAAATACAACACTTATTCTACCTTTGAAGACACACCCAAGGTGGTCAGCATCCTGAGTACGAGAAGGGTGCCCCCATGCTGCAGATTCTTCAGGCTACTTGCCTGACTATTTGAGCAACACAGAACATCTAATTCAAAATAGCATAGGTACAAAAGGGAGTTTATTGGTGTAACTGTCTGTGAGGAGCATTGCATTTAGACAGGGCAGGGATTGGTGGCTCAAACAATGACACCAGCACTCATCTTCTCCTCCTGGCTCTTCTCTCCTCCATGTTGATGTAATTGTCAAGCTTCACAGGGCAGCAAGATGCAACAGGGAAGGGCTCTGTTTTTCAGCTCAAGTCCTGTTAAAAGCATGTCTTCCTTCTCAAAAATAGCCAGTAAATAAATAAATAAAACAAAACAAAATAGATTGCTTGCTTCCTCATCTCATGGGGTCAAAGCCCACCCCTGGCCTTCTGGGGCCATGCCAATAAGATGCTTTGACTGCCTTAATATAAGGCACATGTTTACTTCCAGAAAAGAACGAGGTTATTCTCTGTAATATAATTAGATATTTTTGGTTACTGAGTGATTTTTTTTTAAATCTACTAAAATTAGTGAACGTAAAAAAAAAAAAAAAAAAAAAAAAAAAAAGCCTGAATCTAGAATAACAGAACAAACATGAGTGAAACCACATTTGGAAACTAGTTATGCTTTGGCACTGGAATAACAAATAAGTAGTTCTTATTAAGCTGGGCCTCATTATTAGTCAATGTTGATACTTTTCCTTCGAACTCCAGATGCCCCTTCAGAAAAATCTCAGTACATCTCTGGGCAGTGAACCATGCTTTTGGATTTGATATCTGAACTGAAGTGTCGTCATTCTTTATGGAAAGGATTGGAACTTGAGAGTTCAGTGGTTCTGAGTTCAAATACCAGCTCCACCTGTCACCTGCTATCCAGGTGAATGTACCCAGTACAACTCTTGTAAGTCTCAATTTTGTCCTTTGGAAAATAGGGAAAATAAATCTTTCAAGATTAAATGAATATAAATAGCCACGTTCATAACCCATGCAGTGCTAAAATACAAGCTATTTTCCCTTGCCTCTCTCTAAGAGGTCCTATCTGCACTGAGTGGGACTCTCTTTTGGAAACTGTAGCCAAACAAACCCCAGCCTATGATCAAGTGGCTATAACTCTCCCTCTGCAATCCAAGTTTGAGGGTTTCAGCTCTTGCAAATCTATTCATTCTGTGCAAACAGTCTTGGGACAAATGATGTACTTGGAGGAGCCAATATGGTTTGGGATACTCAATCCATGATTGGAAAGATGCTGGCCAATTCAGTGCAAATAGTCATAAGATTTCAGTGGAAAACACCAACAATGGCACTAATGATGCTGGTTTTCTGAATGCTTTAGAGGAGATGGCAGCCTGCAGAGTGCTGCCTGTCTTAGGGGCCAGCCTTGCCCCTGGGACACTTAGAGAAAATCAATACCTCCTTGGTAAGTTTCTCCTTTAGAGCCAATTTGTAACTTTTACCTCTGAAGACACACAATCAATCAAACATGATCAACTGCTGAAGTCTGAACTGGGCACCAGTTTCTTACACATCAAAAGTTTGGAGGGGGCTTCCCTGGTGGCGCAGTGGTTGAGAATCTGCCTGCCAATGCAGGGGACGCGGGTTCGAGCCCTGGTCTGGGAAGATCCCACATGCTGCGGAGCAACTCGGCCCGTGAGCCACAATTACTGAGCCTGCGCGTCTGGTGCCTGTGCTCGGCAACGAGAGGCCGCGATGGTGAGAGCCCCGCGCACCGCGATGAACAGTGGCCCCCGCACCGCGATGAAGAGTGGCCCCCGCTTGCCACAACTAGACAAAGCCCTCGCACAGAAACGAAGACCCAACACAGCCATACATACATACATAAATAAAAAGAATGTAAGCAGACAAGAAGAGCATTAAAAAAATAAAAAATTAAAAAAAAAAAAAAGTTTGGAGGAATAATTTCAATTCCAAGATGTACTTTCCGTAGCTTGTTCACTTGGAAGGTGCCCTGTACCTTTGAGTTGAAATGTAGCCTGCCCTGGAATTTGTTAACAATGTTCAATGTTTAATAGAAGTGTGAAATAACATTTCTTTGGCTCATCCAACTTTTATTTGACAGATATTTTTGAGTGTCAGCAATTTTATCAGGCCCTCCATTATGTGTCAGGGGATGAGCAAAACACTTGATTCCTGCCCCCTTGGTGAAACCTACTATCAAGTAAAAAGCCAGATATGAAACAATGAATTTCAAAATTAATCATTTAATTACATTTGAGATAAGACATCAACTAGAAGTGCATGAAGCTTTTTTCTTTAATTAATTAATTTATTTTTGGCTGCGTTGGGTCTTCGTGGCTGCACGCTGGCTTTCTCTAGTTGCGGCGAGCGGGGGCTTCTCTTTGTTGCGGTGCGCGGGCTTCTCATTGCAGTGGCTTCTCTTTTGCGCAGCACGGGCTCTAGACGCGCTGGCTTCAATAGTTGTGGCACGCGGGCTCAGTAGTTGTGGTGCATGGGCTTAGTTGCTCCGTGGCATGTGGGATCTTCCCGGACCAGGGCTCAAACCCGTGTCCCCTGCATTGGCAGGTGGATTCTTAACCACTGCATCACCAGGGAAGTCCCACATGATGCTTTTTAAATGTGTAGCTGGGGGACTTTTTTTGCTTTTAGTGTGTACTTTTATTTTTTCTAAAATATGTATTTTCATTATAATGGAACAAAGCTGCAATTTGGGGTATATTTTGTGCTAAGATAACAAAACTGCCAAATAAAAATGACTGAAATTAACAAGTGTGGAGATGGGCAGTGCTATGATTGTTCAGTAGTGCTATAATATCAGAGCTATAATTGGTAATATTCCTTACTACCAATTCCCTTGGAATTCTCTTTTTTTCCATGATTGCAATGCCTATACAGTTCCAGGCATCCTGTCCTCACATGACAGCATTCTAAGCAGGATGAGATAGAGCAGGTGGAAACAGGATCTTTCCCTCACGGTGTTCTCTTTTTCTCAGAGGTCTTTCCAAGAAGCCCCAGCAAATCTCAAATATATTTCATGAACCTGGAATGGCCAACAGGCTCATTCAAAGACCAAGTACACAGGAATAAAATGGCCACAGTTGGCTTAGACCAGTTAAAATTCACCTTTGCAACTTCACAGTGATCTACTCCCAAGGGCCGATGACTGTTAAGTTGGTTTTTGTTTTCTTTTTTTAAAAATTTATTTATTTATTTATTTTTGGCTGCATTGGGTCTTCATTCCTGTGCATGGGCTTTCTGTAGCTGTGGTGAGCGAGGGCTACTCTTCGTTGCGGTGCGCAGGCTTCTCATTGCGGTGGCTTCTCTTGCTGCAGAGCACGGGCTCTAGGCATGCGGGCTCAGTAGTTGTGGCTTGCGGGCTCAGTAGTTGTGGCTCGTGGGCTCTAGAGCGCAGGCTCGGTAGTTGTGGTGCACGGGCTTAGTTGCTCCGCGGCATGTGGGATCTTCCCGGACCAGGGCTCGAACCCATGTCCCCTGCATTGGCAGGCGGATTCTTAACCACTGCACCACCAGGGAAGTCCCTCAGTTGGTTTTTGAATAAAGTTTGGACATTGCTAGGATGAAAGAAGCAAGCAGTCTGACTCTTCTCATGAAGATGAGAAACATAGGTTGCCATACCTCACCACTACCAGCACCAAGTAATTCCTCAAGAAATACAAGCTTCATTAGTAAAGATAACAATTCCCGTCTTGATTTCCTCCCATACTAAAGCCTTCAGTATCCATGGTTGCTTTTATAGTTCAGAAACAATCGTCTTCTTTAAAGTATCAAGCAGAAAAGGAACTGCTGTCATTACTGCACAGGGCCACAGGGGGCAGTGTTGAAGCGTGGTTCTGTGAGGATCTGCAAACTAATTAGCGGCTGCTCGGACACCAAGGTTCAGGCCACGGCTGGGTGCCACGGTACTGGTCTTCCTAGTTCATGTGCACTTTTAGCCATTCTTCTCTAGATCACCATTGTTGTTGAAACTCGGCCTCTGTTCACCGGTGCCAAACAGAAACGCAGAGACAGAGTTTTGGGTGAAGCAGAAAAGAGTAGCTTTTATGGTTTTGCCAGGCATAGGGGGCCACAGCAGGCGAATGCCCTCAAAACTGTGTGTTCCCCGCCCCTGGAGGGGGTAGTGAGGAGTTTTATAGCAATGGTTCAAAGAGGAGGGTGCGATCAGCTTGTGAACAGTCTTCTGATTGGTTGGTGGTGAGGTAATCGGGAGTCGGCATCATCAACCTTCTGGTTCCAACCTGTCTGGCGTCTACATGCTTGTGATCAGCATACAGGTAACTCCTCCCCCCGGTGGGGCTTTCAAGTATCTGCAGAACAGCTCAAGGATATGGCTCAGAATATCATCTATAGCCCTTGAGGAGGAACTAAAGGTCCTTGACTTTGCTTAATAGCTAAAGTATTATTCTTTTGTCTTGCTTGACTATTTTCCTTTCTGCATGTTCTCACTTCTCTGATTAAATTTCTTCTTTGACTAAAGTTTTTCTACAGGCAAAAGGCAGGTGGAGGACATGGGTGGGAGTCTCTTCTGGGAAGGCCTCATAGGGTCCTGCTAGGTTATACTATCTCTGATGAATACTCCCAGAATCAGCTGTGTGTTATTTTGAAAACAACTCTCTGAATGGATCTGTATGCCCTTTAGCTGAGCCGGGTCACTGGCTGAGACTTGCATTTTCCATGAGATGATTTTATTTTGGGTAAATGTACCCCTCAGAGTAGAGGAATTAGGGTATTCACTTCTACCTGACCAGGAGGTCCTGGATTCCTTATGAAAACTGAGCCCTTTACTTTCCAGAATTAATTTTGTAAACCAAGGGAGTGATGCCATTTTTGCTCAGCCATTGGAATAGAAGCTTTGTGAGGGAATACACTCTGTCCTTTCATAACCCCATTTACTGATTCGAGTAGAAGCCCAACCTTTTGATGAAATAAATGGACGATGAATGAAGCGACTTAGACATTTGTTATATGAGGATTTTAAGCAAATAGATATTTACATAACTAAGAGGGATGGTTGAGTGACCCTTGTTGAGTCTTCATTTCCATGGCTGGATGAAGTAGGGCCAGTATCATTTTAAATACCCTGTCAGGAGAACCCCCTATAATCTCAGTCTTAAGAGACCTCCTGGTTTGTACTATAATAGTCTCCTAAAGATGCCACGTGCCCCTATTAAAAAAAGAAAGAAATTTTCTCATTTTAAAATACAAAACACAAAACATAAAAACATCTCAGCCTGAAGCTTGTCATGTGGACTAGCTTACTATCGGCCCAGTAACAAGGCTTAAGTCTGCGCCTTACATATGTACATGTAAAACATTCTTGACAATACTCCAGACTCCCTGGCCCTTCTGTTTACAACCTTGAATAAAAATTATGATCTAATTTCTCTGCCTGGATCTAAGTGGCCAGACTCCACTGGGTAAAGTCATGCAAGAGGGCACATCTTCATCATTTGCAATCAACGTCCTCAATGAGGTGCAGAAAGCCCGCCACGTTTTCTGCTCCCTCTCATGCTCAAAATACATTTCTACGTCCCCCTCTATTCCCTTCTGTCCCACATACCATCTTATTTTCAGCAGCGGAGTGTGTCTCTTATTTCACAGAGGTAATTAAGCACTTCAAAATGCTCTCCCAGCTTCCTTTTACTGAACTTAGAGTTCTACTTATAAATGCTCCCATCCATCCTTCCTCCTGTTAAAATGAAGGGACTATCTTCCTTTCTAGAGTCAATTCCTTCGCCTGTTGGCTGGTGCGCATTCCAGACATCCTCTCTAGGGCCTTACATGGTCATTCTTCTTTCTCATAATCAACCTATCAGCTAGATTCTTCCCATCTCCTTACTAATGTGTGTCGTTTTCTCTGTTCAAATCAACTACAAGCAAAGCGGACTTTCTTCAACTCCATGTCCCCCTCCATCACTTGCTTTTCAGCATAACACTTCTTGGCGTGATGAAACAATCTGTCTACATTTTTCTGACTCAGCAAATGGTTTTCGACCTCTTGCCATCTGACTGCCCTATTCCTTCATCGCTCACTCAAAATCTCTCTTCATAGTTCTCCACACCTGGCGTTTTCCTAAATCTAATAGGTGTATTTCAAAGCATTTGTTCCCATCTACCTACTCCTTCTTGAAGCACTCTCTTCCACTGATTTTCTTGATTCCACACTTCCCTGAGTTTTCTACCTCCTTTTGGTTTATAACAGGTAAGTCTCTGTTGGAGGCTTTTGACTCCTGTACTCAGCAGTTAGATGTCAGAATTTTTCAGTGTTGGTTCCAACATGATCATGACGGCCAGGAGTCAGAGTTCAGAGGCTCTTTGACTCCAAAGACTGGATTGATTAATCTAGAGCTTAATTATTAATTATTACTTAATTAGTAATTAATACTTGCTAGTTATTTGCCTAAATGTCTCTCAAAAGAAAGAATATAACACAACATTGTAAATCAACTATACATCACGGACTTCCCCGGTGGTCCAGTGGTTAAGACTCTGCCTTTCCAGTGCAGGAGGCGTGGGTTCGATCCCCGGTTGGGGAACTGAGCTCCCATATGCCACGTAGTGTGGCCAAAAATAAAATAAAATTAAATTAAAGAATAAATCAACTATACTTTAATAAAAAGAAAGCAAGAATATAATGTCCATAATGAAGCGGCTATGTCCCTGTGTTCTGTTGGCCACAGATCTTTTCCTATGTCACTCCCAACAGAAAAGTTTCTCTCTCCAGTGAACACTCACAATGGTGTCACTTGCCCCGTGAGTGTTGGGTGGGCTGGGGCCCGGTGAGAGAAAACCAAGGCTGGTGAAGGAAAAGTGAGGGGCACTGTGTCTTCCTTCTTTGGCACTTCCAGAGTAGTCTTGGGGAAAAGCAGATTAAATTAAGAAGCAGGATACATTTTCCCCTACATTTAGACCAGCTATCTAGGTAGAGGACATAGGGATTTACGCCAAAGTCCTGGCCAGGGATACAGATGTTGCATAGAAACATTAGGCCAAGTGACTTGAGAATATAAGTGAGACTTGGCAGGGCATGGGTCCAACAGGGAGCAGAATCCTGAATATATTTTTGGAGGTGAGACGAGGCATACAATAATTGAACCCTTTTGTTATGGGCTGAACTGCGTTCCCCAGGCCTTGATATCCCTTCTCTATGTTCTGTAGCATCCTGTCCTTGTCTCCATATGCTGTCATAATTTTTTAGGAACTAATTTGGAAAACATTCAGGAAATGCTCACCACCTTTTTTTCGCCCGAATTGCTTGTGTATGTCCCAGCCACAATCCTGGACCGTAGCGATCCCGTGAAAATTGGGACAGTGGCAGTAATCACAGTGAAAAACTTGAACTTCCTTCTTTTTTTTTTTTGGCTAGATGGATCCACTCACAATTACCAGAACCTCATTAACAGCTACGGTATCATAAGTAAAGAGTTAAAATTAATGACATAGAAAGATATTGTAACAGAATGCTAGCCTGTGTCATTACTTCTGTACAAAAGCTTCCACAAGTTATACCCATAGAAGTCTCTGCAAACTCTGGCAGGTTGATGATCACAGACACAATATATCCTCCACCTGTTACTTTTTCTCCCCCTCCCACCTTCTCTCTCTCCCTCCCTCACTCTTATTTATTTATTTTGGCTTTGCCGTGAGGCACTTTTCCTGTCTTGATTACACTATATTAAAATGAGGGCTATAATGAATGCAGCGCAGATACAAAGATTTTTTTCAGGCAAGTCGTTACACACGCAAGCTGTGATATTGTTTACGCTGACGGGATTCTCCTCTCATTAATAATCTTATAGGAAGGATCCTGGTTAATGAGGAATGGGGCTGAAAAGGAGGCAATGAATGGAATAAAGAAATAAACGAAAATGCACGGTGTACATAACATCTTAGAAGCCAACTGGGTTGAACAGCTAGAGGGTCAGCAGAAATTTTGGCTGCAGTAACTGCATCTGGTCATACACTGAAGCCGCATGAAGTCTCCAATTTTCCAGTCCTTTTCTGAATCTGAATGCTGGTGAGTAACCCAGGCAAAAGCTGACAGCCCTGTGTCCTCTGGTGCATTTCCATAGCGCTGAGCCCTGTAAACATGCTGGGACCACCTGGGCTTTAGTCTGCATCTTGTGGTTTAAAAAGGCAGAAAGCTTCCCCCAACTGCAACCTCTCTCTGGGCTCAGATCTCCCAGTGTGTGCCAAATTGTTTTATAATTTCTTATTAAGTAGCAGTGAAATAAAAACACGCAATTAGGACCAATTTTAATTATATGCTGCCCTCCCAAAGAGGACTTACATTACAGTTAAAAATTAGACAGTCAAGTAACACCCAGGGAAATAACAAGGAACAAAGAGAAATCTCCAAAGATTCTGGCACGGAGAGCAGGTTTCAGATAATTAGAGATAAACTCGGAGATTTGACTGCTTGGCTTTACTTCTAAGAAGCTGATGTTCATTTTAAAACGTAAGTCTGATTTTTTTAAAAGAATCAATGAATCCTGGTAGTGATGGGAAGATATTAAAATAATTCAGCATATTTAAATATCAAAATGGAAATTATAGCTTCATGCTAGCAAAAGTAGCATATGATAGCAACATTTACATTCAGGTATGAATCTTTCAAACCTGCTATCAAAAAGTCTCATGGTCCATAACAGAACTTTATTAATTTTAACTTAATGAAATAGGCAATATTACAGTATTGTAAAAAAAAAAAAAAAAAGTAGACAAAGGAATCCAACATTTGCATATAGATAGAAAAGAATTCAGCTTCAGATGACTAGTGTAAAATAATGATGTTCAATATTTCCAGCTAATTTTCAGTAAATTATCATTTAGGAATGTCACTGTCATGTTATTTAAATATGTAGATTGATTCTCTCTTAGCTTATCATGTAAAAAATAAAAATGAAATTGCTTTCTCCAGGAAACTGCTACACGATGTGGTTGAACCCCAGGAGAACATCTTTGGGTTTGCCATGTTTTAAACAAACCCAGACAAAATCTATAAAGTATGTATTTTCTCTTCACTTCATTTCACTACTTTTGACTCAAATTCATAGATTTCTTTTTTTAAGGTTTCACTGTATATTTTATTAGTACATAAGCACAATTATTAACAAGTATAACAGGTACTATGTGTCAAATGCCGAGAAATTCTGCTTATGGAGGCATTTGTCCTTCATCCAAAGTCATGGGGTCGCTGAGTAGTGGGGGACAGAATCCGAACCCGGCTGGAGCTGGTTTCAAAGCCCTAGCTCTTTTTTGTTTGTTTGTTCATTTCTTTATTTTTTATTGAAGTACAGTTGAATTACAATGTTGTGTTAATCACTGCTATACAGGAAAGTGACTCAGTTATACATACATATATATATATATATTCTTTTTCATATTCTTTTCCACGATGGTCTATCACAGGATATTGAATATAGTTCCCTGTGCTCTACAGTAGGACCTTGTTGTTTATCCATTCTATTTATAATAGTTTGCATCTGCTAAACTCAAACTCCCACTCCTACCCTCTAAATTAGTTTTGCTGTACAACAAAGTGAATCTGTTATACATATACATATATCCACTCTTTTAGATTCTTTTCCCATATAGTCATTACAGAGTATTGAGTAGAGTTCCCTGTGCTATACAGTAGGTCCTTATTAGTTACCAATTTTATATATAGCAGTGTGTAAATGTTAATCCCAATCTCCCAATTTACCCCTCCCTTCCCTCACCCCCTAGTAACCATAAGTTTGTTTTCTACATCTGTAACTCTATTTGTTTTGTAGATAAGTTCGTTTGTACCCTTTTTTTAGATTCCACATATAAGCAATATCATATGATATTGAGAGACAACAGTTTTTGACAATGGGAATTCATATTTTCTAATCATAGGGCATATTTAACTATAAAAAGAGGGCATCACTGGTATCATTTATCGCACAGACATTTAAGGAGCCCCTGGTACCGGCGTTAGGCTTGTGACCTTTGAACCTGCTGAAAGGGACATGTGCCTGAAAACACACTGTTGGCTCCTTGCTTTGTTCTGTTACAGATTTCCCTGTTCTTGACATTCTACTGAGATTCTATTAAATGATAGGGAAAAAATCACACAGACAGCCTGGTACTTTTTCCTCAAGAGAAAAGGTATTAAATGCAACCTCTGGGTATTTCTCCAAGTATCATACGAGGGGCTGCGGAGGCCTCTGGGTGTGGCAGTCTAGACTTTCCATGGGATCCTTCTCGGGATCTTCGGAGCATGCCTCCCGGAGGTGGTGGGAAGTTTTCCACTTGGGGTCGTGTTTAATGTTTATGTGTCTGATTCTGGGCAGGCGGCTGGCTGGGACTGCTGTGCGGACAAGGAAGGGCTCCTGCAGGAACCCGACACAGGTGGCTCTGAGGGTCCAATTTCCTGTCTGTCAGAGGCTCCAGCTCGTGGCAATCAGGTACAGGAGATGGTCAGCAGACCCGGAAACTGGCATCATCACTCTAAACACTTTGTGCCATGAGTAAGTAGCACAGACACCGCAGCGCATGTGGAATAAGCCCGGCTCCTCCTCTCTGACTCGTGGAAATGTCAATGTCAGGTACTGTACTCGACCAAGCAATGCAGTGCAAAGCCATCAAACTAGGCCCCTCGATACAAGGAGAAGAAGATACATTTGAAAACCAACGAAACCACTGAAATGAAATATGTGACGGAGCGGGACTGCCCTGATATCTCACACCTGCTTCCCAGGCCCCCCGCTGCACGGGCTGTCCTGTGTATTAGAAGTAGCGCTAGGAGAGAATGAATTAAATTTGTTTCCTCTGAGCTGATGACTTGTGTTCTACAATATGCACTACCGACAAAATCAACTGAATCTAAAAATAAAATGAATGAATACTCTAATTTGAAGCACAAAATGGATATAAACGATATGACTATCTTCTAGGCCAAAGAAGGCAAGATCCCTCCCCCCCTCCCCCTCTCACCTCCCCTCCCTCTCCCCCTCCTCCTCCTCCTCCTTCCCTTTCCCCTTTCCCCTTCCCCTTCTCCTTCTTCTTCTTCTCTCTCTCTCTCTGCCAATCCACTGGTAAGCCACGACTTATTCATAAAGGTAGCCTCGTTTAATGTCTTAGAAAATGCAGTTTGTTTGGCCTTGTTATTTCTAACTTGGGGAAAAGGTTTGACAAATTACAGGTCCCTGTACGCATTTTCTGCAGAACAGGGAAATGAGTTTATTGCCTCCATGATGGATCATCAGTAGATCTCAAACATAAGCAAATTGACCCCATATTTATACATAGAGGTTCTGGCAATTTTTGTGCTAGGAAGAGTGGAATACAAAACACATCCGTTTTGAAAAAAAAAAAAGAAATACATCCGTTTTGGAAGATGTGCATTGTATATTTTAACACCTGAAAATATTATTCCATGATCTTCCTAGTTTTGCCTAGAGAGTTTGACTAAATTGTGCTGCAGGACACTGGGAAGGAAATATTAATATTAAATACGTGCAACGTAATGCAGACTGACAGATCCTCTAATCTCAGGATTACTGACTGGAAGGGCCGGCCCACCACCATCTCTGCCCAGAACTCATTTAGATTTCAATTATCAACATGTATTTATTTAAAAATTCACTGATTTCCCCAAACCCTTGCTTCGCAAGCAATGCTTTTCTTCTCTAACGGGTTTTCACAATTGGATTTGGCTTCATCAGCTCCAAGCAGCGCCGAGGATGGTGTACACTTAATCATAAATTAATGCATTTACAACTGCTTTAACGGGATTACCGGGACTCCATCTCAAATGCCTCACAGTTATTCTCACATTTTTATAATTACCTGGAAAGGTTTTTTAGACGGCTTGCGCTTTTTATGGGCCATAAGAACTTGATATAACCTAAACTTTATCTGCCACATTCCATTTATTTCTGTGGGAAATGCAAAATATCAGAGTAATTTAAGTTCTTAAGCAACGCGTGAGAAAATGAGAAGACAGAAATGGGAACGGCCTGATTTCTGCCTCTTAAAATTCTAACGAAATTAAATTCACATCTCAAGTGCACAATATAACACACGCAATGAGAATCAACGCTACATGAGAAAAACATAAGAACATATATTATTGAAAACCAAAGTAGGTAAGGAAGAATCCGAACAAGGCTGTATTGATCTGGGTCTGATTACACTTGATCGGTCATGAGACCAGGTCTGGAAGGAGAGGAGTCTTGGGGGAGCAAGTCTTTCTCAGTTAGAAAGACTTGGATGGAACTTTGTCTTTTGGACGAAGGTGTCTGGATCCTGGATGCTGGGTGAGAGAGTGGAGTAGCCCCAGCGCTGGAACCTTTGCCTGCCCTTCTCCTGCCTTCCCGTCAGCCTCCTATGCAGTGGTGGGTACTTTGCAGATTCCTGGCCTTTGTCTACCCTCCAGTACTGCCAAAGAAAGAGAACCATCCTTATCACACACTGGCTTTCAACACTCAGAAGACCGCCATGAGACAGGTGGTCCCTCGGTTTACATAACAGGCGGTCCCTCGGTTTACATAACAGGCGGCCCCTCGGTTTACATAACAGGCGGCCCCTCGGTTTACATAACAGGTGGTCCCTCGGTTTACGATTAACCCCTGCAGGGCTGTACCTGTGGGAAACGACCCATAATCACACAGCTGGCAGGACACCTTGTATTTTCATTTTGGGAGAAGTCAAAGGAACGGAGGGCTTTGCCACAAGGGCCAACTGAAAGGCAATGGGAGGCTCTTACCCTGCCTTTTCCATCAGGCTTCTTGGTGGGGCATGAAGGGGGGGGGGTCTCATCAAGAGTGAGACCCCCCTCCTTTGAATCCCATCTCCGCCTCCTGCTGGCTGTGTGATCTTGCTTACGGTGCTTGACTCCCCTGTGCCTTGTCAGTAAAATGGGAACAGTACCAGCTTCTAGTCTATAAGTGTGCGAGGATTACATTTAATGATATGGCACAGGGGAGGGGTCTCCTTCAAGGTGGGCTCTGAATACATGGTGTGCAGACAAAAGTTATCATAGGGGGCCCGAGACTGTTTGTTAGCCTTGGAACAGGATAACTGCTTGCGAGGTTGGCTGGCATCAGAGAGCTAAGCTGACTCTCAGTGTCGAATGCCTCCCAGCCGATAGTGAATAAAAGGGGCTCACTGGACCTAGGCTATCTGTGCAAACGGCATGGTTCGTGCTGGACACCTGCTTTCCTTGTCATTGTCTGGAATTTTGGTCCAAGCCAGGCAGACGGTGCCCTAAGTCACCAGCCCCCAGTAAAAGCCCTGAGTCTGAGTCTGGGCAGAAACCCAGCATGCATGCTGCTGCGTTCTTACAGCAAGGAGCGAGTGTCTCTGTGTGGCCCTCACTGGAGGGACAGCACAAGGGGGCTGCACGTGGACACCCCCAGACCCGCCACTGTCCCTTACAACCCCCCGGGATATCATATCTGCGCCACTGAGATACACCTCAGCTGTGTGAACATCTCTCTGCCGATTCCTGTGAGTCTTTCTAGAGGATCTCTGATCATGGGGCTGGTCTTGGGAACCCCTGAAACACATGGGGACCAGCATTACTTCCTTATTTTATTCTTTTATGAATCTCTCACAATTTTCTAATGAAAAATAAAACGCTTTTGTAATTGAGCTGAATTTACTTTTTTAAGAAAAGATTGACGTATAGTTGATTTACAATGCTTCAGGTGTACAGCAAAGTGATTCAGTTATACATATATATATTCTTTTTCAGATTCATTTCCCTTATAGGTTATTGCAAGGTATTGAATATAGTCTCCTGTGCCATACAGTAGGTCCTTGCTGTTTATTTTATATATAGTCATGTGTATCTGTTAATCCCTCCTAATTTATCCGCCCCCCTTTCCCCTTTGGTCACCATAAGTTTGTTTTATATGTCTGTGAGTCTATTTCTGTTTTGTATATAGATTCATTTGTATTAGTTTTTAGATTCCACATATAAGTGATATTATATGGTAGTTGTCTTTGTCTGACTTACTTCACTTAGTATGATAATCTCTAGGTCCATCCATTTTGCTGCAAATGGCATTATTTCATTCTTTTTTATGGCTGAGTAATATTCCACTGTATATATGTACCACATCTTCTTTATCCATTCACCTCTTGATGGACATTTAGGTTGTTTCCATGTCTTGGCTATTGTAAATAGTGCTACTATGAACACTGGGGTGCATGTATGTTTTCAAACTAGAGTTTTCATCTTTTCCAGATGTATACCCAGGAGAGGAATTCCTGGATCACATGGTAGCTCTATTTTCAGTTTTTAAAGGGACCTCCATACTGTTTTCCACAGTGGCTGCACCAATTTACATTCCCCTCAACAGTGTAGGAGCGTTCCGTAAAACCAGTATTTTTAATCCTTATTTTACAGACAAGGAAACCAAGGTACAGAGACATGAAATTCAACTCGAATCCCCCAGCTGGCGAGTGACACAGCCGGCACTCACTCCCAGGGCTAGGTCTGACCACACACTGCTTGCTCTTCTCTTCTATAGGGTCTTTTATCCAGTGATTTTAAAATACAAACATAGATTACAGATGGAATGATTACATTCTCTTGTTGGAGAAATAAAGCAGCAACACCGGTTTTCTCACGTGTGCAGACATATACAACACTATTAGGAGAATAGCTCTCATAACCAGAGGTAAATGTTCTAAAATACAAACCTTGGGAAGGCTGCCTCGTGTTATACGTAGAGGCTCTTCCAGTGATCTTTGAGGTGACCTGCTTTATTAGTCCAGCTTCTGCAAAATCTTCTTTGAGACAGAACTATGTCTTCTTGAGTTCAGAGCAAGGAATTGGAGAGAAATTATTTTTATCCTCATACATTGGCCATATCTTTGAAACTCAATATATATGGTGATGATATTTTTTTACAACTCTGTAAATACATTTGAGTCTGGTGAAACACCAGCTACATTTAAAAAAATTTCTATAGCTTTTTATGATAAGCATTTTTATTGTTAGCATTTTCCATATGATGTATTTCATTTATTTTTGAAAGGGCAAGGGGAGAAGCCAGTGTCACCAGAACTCAGGGCTGGAGCCTTGGAGGAGGGATAATCTTCTTCTAGGGGCTGTAATCTTGGAGTGGTGGGATTACTGTCAGAGTCTTGTCACCAAATCAGAGAAGAAGCAGGAAAGAAATACCCTGATATGTCTCTCCTCCTGCTGTCTGCGGTCTGGTTGGTGCTTCCCATTGGCCAAACCCAACTGGAAGGCAGAAGATAAAGGTCAACTTTCTAAGGTGCAGAAGGGCTGTACACTTCATCGTACAGCAGAACCTAACACAACATTGTAAAGCAATTATACTCCAATAAAAAAAAAAAAGTATGTCATAGTTGCAATGTAATAGAGTACATCTGGATTGGTAAATGCTAAATAATCAGGATTAAAAATCTGACATACAAAAAAACAAAAGGCCAGAAAATAGATCTTGTTGAGAATGTTTAGGAAATGGAGACTGAGTTTTCCACGGGGCGTTTCCCACTTGGGGGCAGGGAGGCTGGTTCTGAAAATCTTCTGAGTCACTTCTGTCTGCTTTCTGGTATTTGCTGGCTGAGAATCCCCACCGTTATTCAACTTCTCTGAGGTCCTGAATACTGGGATGCTCGCCCCAGCCTCGCTCAGTGATGGGTGTGAAATGCCTTATATACTAAAAAGGGCTGTCTGTTCTAAGAAGATCAGCACCCTCACACAGACTGTTTTCCCCTGGGTTCAAGTCAAACAGACTCAGAAATTAGCAAAGTCACTCCCAGGGCTGATTGTACATTGCTCATCTCTTAAATGTGGTTTAATGAGTCGATTTAACTTTGAAAATTCATTAAAATGTATTTTCTCTAAGTAAATATTTAAATGAATATAACACACACTAGGGAAGGAAGAGGCTTGTTTAATCCCGTCTGTCTTCTCTCTGGGAGTAATCTTGGTTTTCCCCTTATAGGCTGATTTTTCTATTAACCACAGTATCTCCTGCCCTGGGGGAGCCACAATGAAATTAACCAGGCCCCACCCAGATAGAGAGCATCTGGGTTTGGGATACAGAACTTGGTTGGAACTGGCTGCCTTCCAAGCGTTTGTGGTCCTTCTGTCGTCACACAACTACATCTGTGTCTGGATGATATGAAATATTAAACCGGGTATGCATTTTCCCCACATTCCTTTGTACTTTTGTTTATAACCAGGCAGCTGGGGCATTTCTGGCTTATTGCCCAAATGACAACAGTTATGGAAGAGATGCAAATAAAAGGCAAACAAGTCTATGGCCAACTTTTGAGATTCATCACAGAAATTTTAAACTCAAGACAGAGCTAATGCTCTCTAGACAGCACAAAGTCAGAGGATGGGGAGAGGGGTGGGCACTGAGTTAGAAGAATCTTGTTCTCTTGAATTTCAGATTTTAGGTTCTGATCTAGGGAAAGAAGAAAATGTGATTTGTCAGAATGAGTTTCTCTTGTTCACCTGGAATAAACAATCCACATGCCTGGGGGATGGTGAGAGAGAGTCTGAGAGAAAAGCAAGCAAGATTAAGAGGTGTTCTAAGCTGATGGTGGTTGGGTGATGCATCCCCTAAATAGTTTAGGAGTCTGAAAACCGAAGCAGCCTGTTACCCATCCTGTTTGTTCTCCATTCCCACGTGGAGTCCCTCATTCCTCCTTGGTACTGAAGGGTAGTAATGGCCACATGTGGGTCTCTGGCAGAGGGGCCTGGTGTAACCCTCCAGCCCTCTTGTTTCCCACCCAAAAGAAGGCACTAAATACTCTCTTGTGTGGCTGAGATTTGCCCACACCCATTAGCAAGAGCTGGAAGAGAAGCCTGGGTCTCCTCGCTGGGACTGGGTCCAGCACCATGGGCGAGGGGTGGTTGTCCTTCCCAATTATCAGGCAAGGAATATTGAAAGTAGAGGATTCACACGGACATAGAGAACAGATTCGTGGTTGCCAAGGGGGAGGGGGCTGGGGGAGGGATTGAGTGGGAGGTTGAGGTTAGCGGATGTGAGCTTTTATATAGAGAATGGATAAACAACAAGGTCCTACTATATAGCACAGAGAACTATATTCAATATCCTACAATACACAATAATGGAAAAGAATATAAAAAAAAGAATGTATATAACTGAATCACTTTGCTGTACAGTGCTAATTAACACAGCATTGTAAATCAACTATATTTCAGTTAAAAAAATTAAAATATTAAACAAGTAGAGAATTCAATCCTCTTTGACATCTAATCAAAATGGAAATTCTCTGTTATAAGAGTTTACCTGGGCTTCCCTGGTGGCGCAGTGGTTAAGAATCCGCCTGCCAATGCAGGGGACACGGGTTCATGCCCCGGTCCAGGAAGATCCCACATGCCGTGGAGCGGCTAGGCCCGTGAGCCACAACTACTGAGCCTGCGTGTCTGGAGCCTGTGCTCCGCAACGGGAGAGGCCGCAACAGTGAGAGGCCCGTGCACCGCGATGAAGAGTGGCCCCCGCTCACCACAACTGGAGAAAGCCCTTGCACAGAAACGAAGACCCAACAGAGCCAAAATAAATAAATAAATAAAAAAGAGTTTACCTGACTACGCAGCATGTACGAGGATAACACATCATATATTTTTTCTTCTTTTATGAAAATTGCACAAAATAAACTTTATCAGAAAATGCGAAGCCATACAGCAAATAGCAGACATGTCACATGTATCAGACATCATAAATATCAATGTAAAAAAATGTAGAGGAATGCTTGATTTGTATATCATTATACAAAAATTGTATTTCAAAATCATTGTCATGTAAAGAAGCTCTCAAGGAGTACTCAACAAAATATGTGTAAGAACAGTATTACAGAGGTGCGTCAGGCCATTACTTAATGATATTGCATTCATTTCCTGGAATGTTGTGATATTTGTGGCATTGATCAACTTTCTAAAATATTTAACCTGTTGTGATTTAGGTTCTCTTCCTAAGTAAATACGCACATCCATTCCTGATTTTTATTTGTAATTTTAATTTTTTTTTCTTAGAGATGGTCCCTAAAATTGTATACTCTCAAGACTTAAATGAGAAAGTCAATGGGATTAAAGTAGATTCCATTTCTTTTTTTAAGATTCTATTTTCTATACATCTTGGTCTTTAGATTCATATTTGTACCCCTCCTTTCCCAAAGTGTGGTCCTCTCCATAATCAAAGGAGCCTTACAGTTTCACTTACAGAATTTGGAGATCACTTCAAATGAGACCACACTCTACAAAGTCTGGCTGCTGTATATGAATCTGTTAACTTCTTACCTCCTGGTAATCAGAGCCACAGAGTTGAGATTAGTTAGAGGAACATCCACAATATGTGAGAAATTGGCCTTTTCTGGTGTGTGTTAGGCTGCAGTGATTTGTGGGTTATTTGTTACTCTGTATATGCTTGCCTTTGCTGACTGCTACACTCCCTAAACTCACTTAACCACATAAAGTAAACATAACTAACCTTTGCAGCTACTTAGATTCAAGCAATTACTCAGCTATTATATACAATAAGTTTGCTGTGAAACAATTAGGATGTGCAGAAATAAATGTTATTAATAGAGCCGTGTTACCTATAATAGTGTAATGAACTAATTGCAGAGTTTAGAAGACTCGTTTGTTTTGAAGTAGTTAAGGTGACGATTTTTAACGTTGTCACTGCCCTGGTATAGTCTAGAGATGAAGCAATTTCTACCTCTGGAGTGGGTGTATCCTGGCCAATGTGCTTCTCTCCATTCTAACTCTATTTTCTAAAATGCCTGTCAGGGCATTTTAAAAAATAAATAGCCTCCATCCTTATGGAGAACAGATTTACATACCTAAAAATTCAGCAAGGCACATACATAAGCATCACAAAACTCAACAAAAGTACCTTTCAAGCTTTTGTCAAGCACAGCCACATTTTTATAATAGCGCTTAAATCAAAGGTTTGCGTGGCTTATTTTAGCCTTGGGTTTCCAAGCAGTTGACATTAACAGTGGTCGTAGAATCAGCGGCTGTATTTTCGCATTCTAGATTATTTTTCTTTTTAAAGTCAAATATTCAAAACTGCATCAGTGAACACACGAACTTTCTGAAAAGGCCACTTAATTATCACCCTCATTGATTTGAGAGTCCTCCCTTATGGCACCAAGACTGTTTCCTTTGCGTGGCCAGTGAGGGTTCCTGAAAGAGCTGTGCCTTGTTCATCAATTGCTATTCAGAACCAAATCTTTAGTGTCTGGTGATTTTTGCCTTTCTGAAGAGCTGCCTGTCATTGTACAAGATTATCTCGCTGTTAAAATGGGATCACCTAAGCATGCTAATCTTCCAAAGTGACTTGCGCCTGAAAGAAGGCTAATGAGTGACTTTCTTTATGTGTCAATTAGCAAGTGCCAGCTTCTCAGCTGAGGAAGATGGGGAATCCAGTATGGTCCTTATTCATCCAGAGAACAGCTACTGGGTGACTTTTACGTGCCAGGAACTACAGGACAAGGGTCCTTGGAGAAGGCTACTCAGGAAAGAGGAATTTTAAAGCTAAGATTTTGCATTTATTTAATGTTTCCATTTTTCTCCTTTGGAATTTGAAGGATCAAGGGGAAGCCTGAGGGGAGAGACAGCACGATGATGTGTGTTTCTTGCTTTGATCCAGAGAAAGGGAATTTAGAGAGATGTGAATATCAGGCATACAAGCATGGGAAGCCTTATCATCTCGAGGCCATAGGTGATTGTTTTCCTTTCCTACTTTGTTGTTTTTCTTAAATTTTCAGGAATAAAGATGTTTTACCTCTGTCAACTACAAATTGGCATTCACCATTGGCACTTGCCATCTACCTCTACAAGGATTAAATCAGGAGCTGCAGCAGCTGCTGACTTTCAGCACCCCTGAAAGGAGTTCAGGGTGGAGAGCAGGAAGGAGGCCCTCTGTGCTCTGGGAAAAACTGACAGAACAGGTCTTCAGATGTTAGATATTTTCAGGAGCCGATTTTATGAGCCCAATTCTTGTATCTCCTCATATCTAGAAAAGCACTAAAATCCTTCATGGTGACAACTGCTCCTCGTGACTAGGAGAAACCTTCTGCAAAAAATATATGCTCAGTTGCATGTACACCCCCTTCACCAAAATCACATATATTCTGACCTTCTCCCCGCCTCCTCGAAGCAGGTTCTCAGAGCTATCTGGGATGCCGTCTCCCGGGCTACAGTCCTCATTTTGCCCCAAATAAAACTTAACTCACAGCTCTCACGTTGTGCTTTTTTTTTTTTAAGTCGACACATCCAAGGTTAAGAAAAAAAGAAAAACAAAATCCCATCTGTATCCTGTAGGATGTTTCACCTATAACAATAGAACAACTCAAGCAGTAGAGATTAAGCCATAGACCAGGAAATATTCCCTCTGCAGGGAGTGCAGAGGGTGGTGGTTTTGTGACCGTTCAGCCTCTCCTTGATGTCACTTGGCCTGTTTCCTTCCTTTCTTGCTGTCATACTTTCCCAGTTGGCTTTTCATCCTCATGCTGTCACCTCACGGAAACAAGATGCTGGAAGCAGGTCCAAACGTAACTTCCTAACATTTGTGTCTCCTGGAGAAGGAAACCTGAAGACAAAGCGTGGCCTCAGCTTTATCAGGTAGGGGCTGGGTCTCGGCCACTTCCTGCTATATCTTCTCAGGTCACCTGACCGCTGCAAGGAAGGGCAAGGAAATGTCCAGCAAAGCCATCTGGAGTGCCATGACTAACCACAGCCAATCAGAATCCACACTCTGAGGCTGGACACGTCGTTGCTCAGAGAGAGTTAAAAAGGGAGATAATGGATGGGTTGACCACCCAGGGTCAGCTCCGTCTTCACCCTCCCTTCATCCAGAGACCTGAGAAGACCGCCACTCCCTGAGTCCAGCCCGTGGCTCTGTCTTACGTGTG
Source organism: Eschrichtius robustus (assembly GCF_028021215.1). Classification (NCBI taxonomy): domain Eukaryota; kingdom Metazoa; phylum Chordata; class Mammalia; order Artiodactyla; family Eschrichtiidae; genus Eschrichtius; species Eschrichtius robustus. The sequence continues at coordinate 4,785,181 of NC_090837.1, forward strand.
TGCTGCATCCACATGGCACATGAAGCCTTTGGTCTTGAGTCCATTGGCTCAGCTTTGCCGCGCCACACCAATGCTCCCGGTCCCGCTCACAGTGGCTTGGATAGACGGGCCATCAGCTGTGACTCCTGTGTCCCGCTGAACTCTCTGTTATGTCTCTGCCACCTGAATACCTGTGGGTGGACCTTGGAGGTTTAGACAAGTGCCACCCTCCCCCCCACCCCGTTACGGTCTTTGCATTCTTTAGTAAAAGAGAGCAATTCCCCCTGGGTAAGCATGGGGAGGCTTCCCCAGGGGAAATGAGAAATGATGTATCTTACCCACGACGTCCACCAGGAAATGTCCTGCTTTCCGAGAACTGGGGGAGAGAGAAATAGCATTCCCAGCCCCTTCCTGAAGATGAACCATTGCCTTTTCAAGTCTTCTCTTTTGAAAGCAAAAGCACTTCTTATTGGAATCTGGAAGAATAGATCATGCAGGAATACCCTAACATATTTCAGGGGTGGAGATGAAAGAGGTTTGATTCCTCGTGGGAGAAATGGACAGAAGGAGCGTTCTGGATACAGTGAGAGGATGGGTAAAGCTGCATCCTGTGACAGGTCTGGGTTCTAAAGAGGAGAATAAGGTAAAAACCACGTCTAGTCAAAATAACTCCATAAGCCCAGCAGAACCAGGGTTACTGCTAAAGTGCAAATAGATCATTATTGTAATTGTTAAGGGATTATGTCGTATAAAAAATGCAGGTCTTTTCAACATCAAAAATGCACTCAGTGCAAAAAGTGCCTCCTTTCATGATACCCACTTCTGCTGCCTTTTAGTGGACACATCTACAGAAACTCATGGCCCAGGGAAAGTGGGTGCATGCAGAAACGCGGGGGCCCATCTATCCTGGCACCAAACGCTGTCTGTGTGTGTGCTAATCGGTTAGAAATAATATCCCCAAACTAGGGAAATTCACAAACCTTAGATCCCTCTGCGGTTCAGACTCCAAATTTATTTATTTTTTAAATAAAAAGAGCCACTTGTTCATGAAATGGATCGCATTTGGGAGAGTAGCTGTCTCGTGATGTGATAACTACAGCATAATAGCAATAATTATACTTCCTATTAACTGGCTTTCATTTGATTGTGGAACAGACCTATTAAGTCCAAAAAAGGCATGCCATCATTTAATAACATACAAGAAAATCTGAACCGTTCTGTAATTAAGTTTTCAGGGCAAAGATGACTTCAGTAAGTGACCTAAATATTTCTTTTTGACAGAGGAGAATTTTTTTCTCAGCAAACAATTTGGGAAGAACTAGGAGAATTAAAAGACAGAGTAAATTTAATCACCCTGGCAGCAAACAGAGCAGTCGGATTTATTCAACCTGTTGAACAAATGTGATCTTAAGTGGTGCTCACAGAATGCATCTTGGGATAAAAAAAAATAAAGCCTCTCCTTTAGCCTCATATGATTTAAGGAAATTCCTGCTATAAATTAAAGATTAGTCTATGTATTTGTTTTGACTCAAAATACAAGGTGACAGCCAATGGATTAACTTGCCAGATGTGCAAGGAAATTGTGTTAGGTTTCCCCAGGTAACATAAAAGCGGTTATTAAGAAAAGTGATAACATTCTAGGCAGCGGTGTTCCCCCAAAAAGCATTGATCTGACAGAATACAACCAACAAGCACACAGAGCACAGTCATAAAATAGCCGCTTCCAAGAGAAGCTGTCTTTTTACCCCGCTGAAGCCCCGGCCATGCTCTGGGTCTGGGAAAGACCACATGGAATGAGAATTACAAGAGCCTCCAGAATCGGAAGGACCAAGTAAATGTAACAAGCCATTTTATACATCCCTTTTTCTCTGGGGACTCAAATGCCTGGAGGATCCAGACCCAAAATATAAGTAAATGATCCCCACTGAGTGATGAGTGTGAAACCAAGTCTCCCTAAAACTGAGTTCCTCTGCTGAGTTTATGATTAACCTCTCTACCCAAAATGTCATTCCCTTTCTCATCCAACACTGTTCCCCTCAAGACTGAGGAGTATCAGAGAAAAGAGGGGATGGAAATTGCACACAAGCCCCTGTGTCCCTGTGTTTAAAGTAAAGGCTTTTGCTTTAGTCTCCCAGGCCTCCCCTGAGTCTCAAAACACTGGCTCAAGAGTGAGTGATTAGGAAATGTGAAGATGGGAAAACAAAGGATACCTGTTGGGCCGGGAAACTGGTGACAATTCAGACTACAAACCAGCCCCATAGTAGAGTCACTGAGCTCCCAGTTTCCTAAAAGATGGAGATAAAGGTCTAACACACATTCCTAAGTTTGTTTTTTTTTTACCCCCACCAGCTGAAAACTTCTGACCGCAAGCACGTAGACCCCAGACCCGCTGAAACCAGAAAATTGGCGATGCTCAAAGCTTCACCTTGATGCCAGCCCATCCGAGAACTGAGCACGAGCTGATCATGCCGCCTGCAGCCCCCTCCCCCTCCCTCCCACTGCCTTTAAAACCTTTGTCTCCCAACCGGTAACTTGGAGATGGTCTTAGGACACTAGTCCAACATCTTCCCGGGTTGCTGGCCTCCGGGATAAAGCAACTTTCCCTTTTCTACCAACACTTGCCTCTCAAGTATTGGCCTTTCAAGCAGCGAGCATCTAAACTTGGGTTCGTTACCGGCCTCGCCAGGTTACAAGTTTACAAAGTAGGGACCATGCACCATCTAAAGGGGAGGGAGACTTGAGACCCAGTCCTGGGCCCCACTGTCATGCGAGAAGATGGACTTGGGGCACCAGGTCCTATGATTTCAACAGAATCTAGAAACCTCGATTTTTATGTGACACCTCCCACCCTTATTTTTATTAACTAATTTAAAAATATTTTACCCTGCCCATTAGATCCAGACTACGGGTAACCTCTCTCCATCACCTTATGGCAGAAGACGTTTTCCATAAGAGTTGAAAAAGAGGACTTCCCTGGTGGTCCAGTGGTTAAGAATCCACCTGCCAATGCAGGGGACACGGGTTTGAGCCCTGGTCCGGGAAGATCCCAAATGCCACAGAGCAACTAAGCCCATGCACCACAACTACTGAAGCCTGCATGCCTAGAGCCCGCGAGCCACAACTACTGAGCCCGTGTGCCACAACTACTGAAGCCTGCACGCCTAGAGCCCGTGCTCTGCAACAAGAGAAGCCACTGCAATGAGAAGCCCGCGCGCCGCAACAGAGGGTAGCCCCCGCTCGCCACAGCTAGGGAAAGCCCGCGTGTGGCAATGAAGACCCAAAGCAGCCATAAATAAATAAGTAAATAAATTTATTAGAACAGGACAACCTAGTTTAAAAAAAAAAAAGAATTGAGAAAGAAAGGCTGTGCTTGCAACTTCACAAGGATGTTGAGGATATCCTAATTCACCCTAATTCACCCCATTCTAGATAGCTCTGCTTTTTGACTCAGTTGATGAATATCAGGAGTGTTATTTTTGCCCCAAATTATCTATGGATTCTGTTCCACAGGAAGACAAAGGTTCCAGGTTGCCTTCCCTGTCCCCTGAAGCAGCCCTGCCTTCTACCTTCTGCCCTGTGTCCCCAGGACGTGTGACCTTGGGTCGGCTGCCCAGCTTCTGTGTCTCCTTGGATGTCCCTCGGAAAGAGGACAGACGTCTGTCCTCTGCAGATATTTGCCATATTTGTCTGCCTGAGAAACATAGCAGATATTTGCTTAAGCCACTCAAAAGAACTGGATTCCATTCCGCTTTGGAAAACCACATGAAATGAGTTTCTGTAAACATTTCCCATGGACGATGTGTAGAATTCACCATCCTTTGTTTGGTGGTACTGTTGATGGTTCAATGTATGCCATTAGGGCTGAGACTAAAACCACCCTGTACATTCAAGACAATGATGACCGAAAATTAGGAAAAAGCAAAAACCATTTCCTCTCTACCGCCTGCCACCTTCAACTTATATACACTCTCGCTTCACCTCCTGGCCCGAGAAGAGTCTGCCTCATCTATTTTAAGAATAGTGCATTTAAGAAAGTGCATTTTCCACTAAGCTGTGACCAGGGCTATCAGGGTAATCCTCTCAATTTCAGCAATTGCACAAGTTCTTTAAGTGCCTGCCTGTGTAAGAGGGTCCTGTAAGTACAGATGATATGGCAATCAGCTTTCAATTTTGAACACACGGGGGGGAAAAAGTTCTCCACGGGGTCTAGTAGAAGTTTATCAGCTTGTTTATTTTGCTAATGCATTTCTTTCCCTAACCACCATAACTTGTCGGGGAGCTCACTCTTATTAAGGGAAAAGCTGGCTGGGCAGCGTTAGAAATATTGCTGCTTTGTTTTTTTTCTTTTTCCAGAAACAAGCTCACTTAGAGGATCATCAGTGGAGGACGATATTCCCAGACCCCAGCTTCCTGGTACCTAAGAGAACAGAAAAAAATTATATCAATTAAAAAGCCTTATGAAGTAAATTAACCTCCGAAACTTTAGGAAAATAAACTATTCACGGAGGTCTCCTGGGAGGCCCCGATGGGGGTCGAGCGTGTCGGAAAACGGTAAACATTCTGCAGTTGATAAGAAATGGAACGAATGAAGCCGGTGAATATTGGCACAAACCACACAAAATGTTACAAAACGCTTTCAGAGAAAAGACTTCCCTCTCCAATGTAAATCTGCTTCTGTGTTAAGAGTCCATGGGGGTTTTATACTCTAGAAAGAATGGTTATAATATGGACAAAAATAGTACCAGTAGCCAGTGTTACTTGAGCGGCACGTGAAAAGCACATTTCTACTAATTTTCATGGACAATCTCATTTAATTTTCTCATCCCTGTGAGAAGGAGATAACGATCATCTGGATTTTAGAGATTAGTAAGAGGTTACCCCGTGATGTCAAATCACTCAAGGTCTCAGCTAATGAGTTGATGTGAGGATTTGAATCCGGGTCTCCTTAACATCCCAAGATTCTTGTAGCTCACTGCCTCTCCAGAGTTCATGTGAATCCACGTCCCTTTCCCGTGGGATCTGTAAGGATTTACGGATGAAGCAACCACCGGTCTTCCCGATCCACGTCCCGTCAGGGTGAGTCTGGGTCATGGTTCCCAAGCAGCTGCTATTATAAACATGCTTTCAACTTCCATTCATTTGTGTGTGTGTGTGTGTGTGTGTGTGTGTGTGTGTGAGAGAGAGACATTTGTTAGCAGGTGCATTTACGCATCTAGCCTACTCAAGCCTGATTGCGTGGGTCCAAAATTAATCATGCACTTTGATTGCAAACAGAGAGATGATACTGAGTAATTATAATAGATTCTTTCCTTAGGTTCTTCATTTTCTGTAAACACCTCTTCATTCAAATTGGGAAGTTTACTCACCCTTCGATGTAACAAGCTCCCGGAATCTGTCTGGGCAAATAAATGTTAATATTAACGACTCGCACCAGATGACAATAAAAATAACTGCTATGACTTAGATGAGAATGAAGCCCTCACTGACCAGAAAGTCCTAGGATCTTGAGGTGATTGAGAAGATATCCACTTTGCGGAAATTAAAGCTAAAACCACAAATAGCCAACATGCCTAAATATGTGATTCCTACACTGGAGTTTTCCCAAGTACCTTCAAGCACATTTATTTTCTGGGTTTTCCAGCCTGTCATGTACTTGCAGTCATTTCTATAAGTGCCCTCAGGGAAGTTAAATTAGCATGGCTAATAAAGGCGTAATGAGCATTCTCAAGCCTGTTCTTAACCACAGAACCTCCGCGACAGTACGTGCACATCCAGAAATGAAAACTATCTTTTGATACAAGCCAACTCCACTCCCCAGGACCCTACTCCAGGCAAAATGAAAGAGGAAGGGTCATCGTCTCGAAAGCTCATGCCTCCTGCCTTTCCCTTGCTTTAGATCTGCAGATAACTTCTCTTGTTGAGATGCTTGTAAGCTCCTCCCTGCTGCCTTGCAACAAGGACAGAAATGCTTGTTTCAAGGCCTTGTGGACAAAGGAGCCTCCTTCCATCTCCAGCCAATGCCTCTCCATCCTATACGTCCTATACCTCCCGATCACACCAAGCCCCCAGACATCTCCCTACGCCCAGCTCCTAGTGCAACAAGAGTCTGAAAACATCGTATTGAACCATTCTAAGTATCTGGGGTGTATTGGGAACGCAACGGCAGTTCCATGAACATTTGTGGAATTACCTTAAAAAAACCCAGTTGTTTTCTTATCTGGTTTGGATGCTAGCTCCTTTATCAGATAGATGGTTTGCAAATATATTTTCCCATCCTGTAGGTTGCCTTTTCATTCTGTTGATGGTTTCCTTGGTTGTGCGGAAGCCTTTTCATTTTATGGAGTCCCGCTTCTCTATTTCTGCCTTTGTTGCCTGTGATTTTGGTGACAAGGTTTATTATGTGACACCACTTCCAAGCGTCAGGAACAAAGCACAGCAGGAGGTGAGGGGGATCCCCACCCAGCTGCCTGGGCTGAGTCAGGACCTCGATTACACCCAGGCTCTTGAAATTCCCGAGAACGTTGGAATAGTTACCCCAGTCCCTGCCCCCCAGAACACAGACCCCGTCCCCCCATCAGTGACAAGGGGGCCACGCGGTCAGATTTGTGAGTACTCTTGCCTCCAAATGAGCACTTCCTGTGTGTCGTTGGATGCTAGGTCCTGCTGAAATTCACCTGCTCCAGAAAAACCACTATGAAAGAACATCTAAATCTACATAATAAATAATTTTAACGTTTTCTGAAGTGTAGTGCAAGTGCATAGAGCATTCATTTTAATTTTGAAGAGCTTCTGTTTATAGGATAATATTGCATCACATGGAAAATTTGAGAAACTCAAAGCTTTGGTGAAATACCCTCTGTTTAAGGTTCTTAGTTTTCTGAGACTCGGTTTCCCACACTGAGGTCATTCATGTGTCATACTCTGCTCTGTACAAGGACCACATGTTCTATTATTTACCTTGTTCTTATATTTTTTTTACTATAAATTGACTTTTTTAAACTTTAATACTTATTTTCCCTTTGTAATAGGCCAAAACATTTATACAATTATGCATCTGATGTCCCAATTATGCTTCTTTTTATATAGAACAAGAATGAACGTCACCATAATGATGAAATCAAATGTTTATCCATATATCTTAATATCTCTCACACCTAGTGGTATAAATGTCACACTGGGCTAAATATTCTTTTAAGTTTATGCATGTCTGTAGAAGTCAGGGTTTTATCAGAGAAGAAGAGATAAAGCAAATGATACAAACAAAATATAAGATGGATTGTAGGGATGAGATCACATGAGTCCTGGGAACTGCCTGAGAATCCTATGTAAGGCTTCAGCCCCTGCTGCTTGAGTTTGGCCAGAAGTTGGGAGAAGACACACGTGCAGCTGGGGAGACTCAGGACAGACTAGCACTTCTCCTGGCTTCCTCTGTTGATTCATCTTAATTCCTTCTTTTCACAGTCTCCAGAGTGATGCTTCAAAGTTGAATTCTGACCTTGACCATCTATTTTTTAAAAAATCTTTGAAGGCTCCTCATCGCTCTCGGCTAGAGTCCAAATGCCTTCATTGTTTATGGGTCCCTGAAAGATCCAGCCCCTCTTTCCCGTCCTGTCTGGTGATACACAACTGTTTCCTTTGGGGTCCAGCCTCAAGCCACATTGAAATCTCCGCAGGTCCTGAGCTAAGCAACTCCCATCTTTGAAGAATGAACGTGTCCTTCTCCTTCTGCCTGGTCCACCCTTCACGATTCAAATACATCCCCGTCTGTTTCTCCTCCAACCTTAATTTTCTATTATTCAACCTAGAGGCATCTTCCCTTAGAGGAATGGTCCCTTGACCCTTCTTAAATTTTTTTTTTAAAGAGATGTCAAAGTTAAAAATGCTTCTGGGCTGAATAATTTCATTTGTTTGATCCCAAGGAGATGGAGACAGAATGTGGTCCAACGGGGTTACCTTCCACTCATTTGCTGTCACATGCAGGACCCAGACTGCTACGCTCTCCATGGAAGGAGAAACTTCCAGTTGTCAGTCCTGAGTCTCTGAGCTGGCTTTTCTTACAGCTGTGGGTGGGAGACAGGGGGGACACTGCAGCCCACTACCTAAGTGCCGTGGGAGACCCTCTGCCCTGTTGGAAATCAAAGGAACTTCGTACCCTTAATAACTTCCTCCAGGGAAGAAGCGGTACATCACTGATATTTGTCAACATCCCCCATCTAAGCCCAAATCCATTATTTCCTGCATCCATAAAATCCAGTTCCAACTTTCTTTTGCATCATTTGAGACACAAAGGGCTATGTCCCTCTCTGATTTATTCAGGGCCACCTTTCTGCCAAAAGTGCTGGAACACATCAAAGGAGATTTAAGAAATGAATCGCATCTTATCCATGTGCCCTGTGTGTTGCAATATAGAAATTTTATAGGAATGAGTGTGATGAGTTTGACACCATCTATGACCCTCATCTCTTCCCTTGGAGGGGTGAAAAAACATAAATAAACGGCAGATGGGAGTCCAATTTGGGAACTGAGATTTTCCTGAGAAGCCTCCAAATTACATTCCTAGGGATTCCTGAGATACCATGTTCAGGGTCCAGATAAAGTACTCATCGTGTAATAGTACCATCTCTTCACTAGTCTTTGCCCCCAGGAGCTTATGAATCAGGAAACCTAACCAGGGGGTAATATTAGACACTCAATAAATGCTTAGAGAATGAATGATTGCATGAGATTGTTTAAATTCTTTGTTCTGAGCAAAGACATAATGTTGTTTTAAAGATGGATGGTAGCTCTAGTTTTAGCTTTTTAAGGAACCTCCATACTGTTCTCCATAATGGCTGTATCAATTTACATTCCCACCAACAGTGCAAGAGGGTTCCCTTTTCTCCACACCCTCTCCAGCATTTATCATTTGTAGATTTTTTGACGATGGCCATTCTGACCAGTGTGAGGTGATACTGTAATTTTGATTTGCATTTATCTGATAATTAGTGATGTTGAGCATCTTTTCATGTGCTTTTTAGCCATAAAAGAATCTAAAAAAGAGTAGATATATGTATATGTATAACTGATTCACTTTGCTGTACACCTGAAACAAACACAACATTGTAAATCAACTATACTCCAATAAAAATTTTTTAAAAAAGAATGGATGATCTGTGAGTCTCTTTCGTACCCTTAGTTCAAGACCACAGTTAGGCAACCCTTGGATGTATTGTTTTTCCAAGTAATACCCCAAACATTTTATTCTTCCATATATATATATATTTTAATAGCAGAAAGATTTCAGTAGTGGCTTCTGTTTATGTGAGAGATGTGTGGGCAGGAGCTCAAAGCATAGGCATCAAAAACGACTAAAAAAAACAACAGACAAGTTTTCAAAGCCTATGAAGTCCCGTGGAATAAGGAACATTCCACCCATCCTGCTGGGTTGCCTGATAAACGTTGGAGTCTGATTTAAAAGACAAAGAATCTAAATAAGAGGTTCCTTTGAAAAGGATGTACAAACTCAGGAACCAATTTAAAACGCTTGAAAAATGTGCTTCTGAGCTGTACGGTAAGGGGGCAGGAGGGCACCAGGCCACCCCCGTTGCACCATTGAGTTGGAGGTATAGGAAGTAATTTCCATTCTTTTTGTCTTATAACAAGGTTCTTGATGAGTATGCGGATAAAATTGCAATATTTGGCAATCCCTTTCCTTCAGGGAGCCTGGATCCCTTAGCTGGATCTTAACTTCTTAGGAGCTAATGGGAAATCTGAGGGTGAGTTTGACCTACGATGGACTAACTTTTGACACCTAATAAAATGCGAGTTCATAGAGTCTGTGGATGTGAGAAGTGGATCATTTTCATCATCAAACACCTTTCCGTTTACTCGATCGCATTCCCTAAATACAATTGCAAACGAATGGGATGCAACCAGCACGTCCATCACCTGGAAACTGGGAGCAGGTGCGGAAAGGCAGCATCTCCTTGTTACATGCGGACCAGAAGGAAATCCTCAGTCAGTTTCCACGTAAAAGAGCTTCCATTTGGCTTTGCAGAAACAAGTCATAGCAAGCCTGTGATGGGGGTCTGGAAATGTTCAAAATTGTCCTGCAGAAGCAGTCGTTTGGGGAAAATCCTAATTCTCTGAAGTCATTTATGCCACTCAAAGCCCCCAACGTGCTTGTGGCTTCTTTGAAACACATAGATAATTCGCGTGAGTTTAATTATAAAGGTACTTTTCAAATTTATTGCATTTTTAACTGATCTTTATTGTTTTTAATTGCAGAAGTCATACCCAGTTGATTCACAGGTATATAAGGAGAAAGTCGCCCAAGGATCATTGGGCCCAGAGCTCATACTCTAGTTGGAAGTACTGTTAAGAATTTCTTACACATTCTTCCAAATCTCACTCTTTCACTCACTCTGCAGCCCACCCGGCCATTTCTAATAAAGCTCCCTTTCCCTAAATATTTACATCAATGTAATTTGATTTCTCATATACAGCTCCATAGCTCACCCAAGTGGTACCTTTAAAGGGTGGATTAGGAAAAAAAAGAAGACAGACAAATAGAAAAACGCCTTTCTCAAGAAAGTTTGCCATGGTCTGCCAGACAATCGTCCTGAGTGTTCTGAAAATCTAAGATCACTGTGAATATGAACTATGACCCCCCAGAGTTGCTTGCAACCTGCACAACTGTACATGGTGACCCTCGGCCAGAACATGTGATACTCCCCTCCCTGCACCCACAAACACTCCTCCCCCACTCACACACCCCGTCTGCAAATACCTGAGGGCCTCACTTCCCCATGGTCACTTCTGTGCAATTCTTCTGTCCAGTGTTTCTTTCTCTTTTCCCTGTGTCAATCCAGACACCAGACTGAGCCTGTTTTTCTGGTTCAATAATGTCCCATCCCAACAAGGATTTCAGAGGTTTAGTTCAGTGGTTCCCAAACGGGGTAGATTCTGCACCCTTGTCCAGGGGATATTTGGCACTCTCTGGAGACATTTTTGGTTGTCGTGTCCTGGAAGGGGATGACGGTAGGTAGATAGAGGCCAGGGATGCTGTTAAACAGCCTACAATGCACAGGGCAGCCTTCCCACAACAAAGAGTTATCCGACCCCAGATGTCAATAGTGCCAAAGTGGACACACTCTTATTTAGTCCCTTTCCCACAGCATCCAGGGCTGTGGGAGAAAGGCCCGTCACTCTGCCTCCTGCCAACCCCCTGGTTCCCACCCCGCCTCTCTCCACCCTCACATCCCTCTGCCCTCAGAGCTCTCTATTCACCTTGACCTCAGGACACATGGGCTCTTTGCCAGAGCTCCCTCCCCACTGGGCATCACCTTGCCCTCCCTGAATCTTTATAGCCCGTCGCTTAGTAACTGGTCCCACAGAGACGTCCCCAGCCCAAGGGGACTTGCCAGGACATTTCCCTGGAAAAGGTCTCATGTAAACCAGTAAGGGAGCAGAAAACTTCCAGCTTTGCAAATACATATGGAAGTTATATTTTATTCAAATTTGAAGCGTAGTTTAACCAGTGTGTGATAGGAAATGCTAATTCAATAGGACTGTATTTGAATAATTGGAAATAATGGGTATCACCCAAATTAGTAATAAATCTTCAAGAACCAAGTTATTTCACAGCTGATTGGCTGAACAGGTTGTAAACTTAGCTAATGATACTGCTCATTTATGGTACCAATTTCGCCAGGAAAATAAAAACACCAGCAATTTTCAACGAATTCTCTCTGACATCAGGGCTTGGGAACTGAACCAGAGAGGGGAGACATTATGTATGAGTCTTTTTAACAAATATGATCTCAGTTTATCTTTATGCTACTCGGTGGTGTGGGTGTTATGATGATCTTTATTTTACAGACCATTTAACCCAAACTCAGAGTGGTAAAATCACAGTTTCTAAATCAGTTCATATGATCTCATCTATATAAAATTAAATAGTTAAAAATATATAAACATGTAAAAAGAAAATATTTCACCTGAGAGGATCATTCCTGAAAAAAAACCCAAAAACCTACCATTCAGAACGTGAGTAAATCCAAAGTCATCCAGGAATGACTGGCATTTTTTCCTTTGTACTGGCTAAATGGGCACCTCGCTGACACATTTAGCCTCAGGAGGGAGACAAGGAACCCCTTAGGCAAGATGCCGAGATGAACTGAGAACCTCACCCCAGCCTGGCGTGTCCCTGGGAAGCCTACAGAATCCTACGAATTGCACGTCAGACTTAAGCCCTGTCCCACCCGCGCAGACCCCCACTGACATGCTGTAGCAGTGAACCCTCATCCCAAGTCACACCCCCTACAGGCAGCACCACTCTCATGCCCTCCTTCATTATATCTGCCCTTAAACCTCACAAAGCCCCATTCTCTTTCAACCCTTCCCTGTTTTTCCTGTGCGTTACATCCCTTCTTGATGAACTTTCTGTCCTGTGTGGATCTCACAAGCAATCCTCTTAATTATCCTTGTACAAAGACCGTCCACGACCTGGTCCTCTCGTCTTTCCACTATGCTTACTCAGCCAATTAAAAACTCCTGAGGACTTCAAACATCTACCTAGGCCATACCCATGCCCAGGCTGTCAGGGGCTAGAGGAGAATCTCTCAAGATATTCTTGATTTCTCTACTAGTTCCTGGTCTCCAGCCCTGAGCTGACCCCCAAGGCCACTCAACTCTCCTAGGACATGAATCCAGGCATCTTCCTCACCAAGTCCCTTTCCCAATCTCTGAATCATTTCCCACACTCCCAGCTCTCAGGGAAACTCCTGCCTCTCAATTCTTTGAAGCAACAGAGACTATCAGGTGGGATGGCCCTTCATCTCCTGACTCACTCCTTGTCCTTATCTGCTATCACATTCGGGAAATTATCTTCTTGCTGCTTTCAGTGGACCAGGTCTCACCTCAACATCCTGTCTTCTCATTTATTTCTCATTCTTCCCATTCTCATTCTCATGGCTCCCATCCAGACATTCTTCTGAAATTGCCCCTAGAAGATCACTGATGACCTTCTGGTGGCCAAAGCGATGTGCCCTTCTTTTCTCTCTTCTCACATATCTGGCTCCTGCTTTATTCTGATTCCTTTCTCTCTCCCCTCCAGACACGTCACTTTGAGACGTTGAGGGCTCAGACTCTGAGATCAGACTTCTTGGGTTCAAATCCCAGCTCTACTATTTTCTCACCTGGGGACTTTGGGCAAGTTATTTATTGTCTCAGTGCCCCAGTTAGCTCATCCTGGAAATAGTTGATAATAAGCAGTAACACAGGTCATGAGGTTGATGCGAATATTGAATTCTTGGCTTTGATGGTTCTAGCCAAGATTTCTTTATCGAACACTTAGCCCCTGGGAATACTGACGTGGGCAACTGGTTCCATAAGTCAAAAGAATTTCCTGTCATAAATTTGTTTAAAAACCCAATTAATTAAAAAAAAAATCTTTACTCTTGCTCTCCATCAAACAGCCATTATGGCTCCTTTATAGATCTTCAAAAGTCAGTCCTTTTTCTTCTTCTGCACAAATACTGGGACTCCTTTTATTTTCAAAGGTATATTTGATCTCTTTAAAAAATATATATTGACCTCCTTTCAAATGCGTATTAAATTTCATTTCAAAGCCAGCTTGCTGATGAATGAAAAGCTCTTTCTCCCCTGAAGATCACAAAGAATCTTTGGAATGAGTCAAGGAATGGGAGACATTTGGGGCAAATTCAGGTGGAAAAGAAAGTCTGCAATTTTGACGTCTTGGGGTGTAGATTATGATGGACTCAACCTGTGGGTGGTGGGGACACGTCTCCTTCTTCCTTGCTGTTCAGTCTTTATGAATCAAAAGTATGGGTTTTAAATTCTGCCCTTTCGCCATCTATTCTCCCACAAGAATATAAATACAGTCGTTACATTTGATGTCTCTTAGTGTGTGACAGTCTTGAGGGCATCCTGTCTGTTGTCACATTTCTTTTTCACCTTGGTTCTCCTCCAACTTTCCCAAGCCCCCCCCACTTTTTCCTTCCGCCTGTATTTATTAAGGAGAAAGTTGAGAGGAGAGGAGAGAAGCACCGTGATCACAGACATTTAACTGTGCTTGCCAAGGCCAAGTCTGAATCAAGTCTTCTCCATGCCAAAGATCGTGCTTGTGTTCTGACTCTGAACCAGGGATCAGGGGCAGTGGGGTCAGTGAGCAGCTCTATCGTCTAATTTCAAACCGAACTTCGACCCCAGGGCATGAAGGTACAGGACGCTCGTCCCATTCCAGCAAAGATCAGGGAAAGGAAATTCCATCACATCTCCCAGCACAGATAGTTCAAGCCTGTGGGGTTCCCACTCTGTTGGCATGAGTGGGACGCCGGTGGGTCAGTGACAAAGGTGGTCCCTGCCTCCTCTCTGTCTCCTGTCCTCCACCCCCAGCTGTGTCTGCTGTAGGCAGCACTGGGGGGGACCCTGGAAACAGAACCCCAAAGCATACAGCGACCTTTCAATCCAGCAACTGCCACTAGACTTTTCACGGTTACCAATCTAGATAAATTTGACTTTCTGGGTTTTTTTAATCCTATTATATTCTCCAATATTTTGTTAATTCTCTAAGCTCTTCTCTTATATTTCCCAGATCTGCCTTAATAGTCCAGGCCCTCAATCTGTAGACTTCTACAAATGTCTTTATCTACACACTCAAATGTTACTGATTTCATTCACAAAGGCCAATTATAGCCCAGAAGAGAACTGTTCCTAAGGACTTTGAAAACAGGGAAACAGCTAACGTGGATTTCACTGAGGTCTGATATGGCATGCTTGAATTTATGCCAGTTGAATTTACTAGACGAAAAAAATATCAGATGTCTTTGAAGTAAAACACCTTTTATCTCTGGGGTTTAGTTGAAAGCTTAATAGAAAAGAATGTGCCAAACGTAGGGCTGGTAAGTCTCATTAAATCGGAAACTGGAGAATTATTGACTGCGTTAAATAATTCACCTTCATTAAGAGGAGAGGGGAAAACATCAGAAAAAGCTGTGTATCTTTTCACCCTTGAAATGCATGTGTTTGTTTTTTCCAGGTTAACATTTGTACTAAGGCACTTCTCCATCACTTCTGCAAATCATTCCTGACAAGTCTTTTCCTTCTTTCCACTGTTCTGAAGTGAACTGATAAGGGCACGGCAATGGAAACATCTCCAGCCTTCTTAGAGGGTGACTGGGCCTCCAGGAGCTCCAGATTCTCCTTCCTCTGCAAATTGTTGGCCAACCTACAAGACTTACTCCCAAGAGCATCTTCACTACGTAACCTTTCCTGTCTCCTTGTGGATATACACACACAGGCAGAGTTAATGTCTCCCATATTTGTGTGCCTATAGACTTTTTGACATACCAACATTTACAGATGTGTTATATTTCATAATTTATACTGGGGCCCACCAGCTGAATCCAGCTTACAGCCTTCAAGGTTAACCTGATAAAACAGCTTCTAAGGAACTCCTACAACTCAGTAATAGAAAAAAATAAATAAATACACAATTAAAAATGACAATTAAAAAATGGGCAAAGGACCTGAATAAATGTTTCTCCAAAGACGATATACAAATGGCCACCAGGTATATGAAAAGGTTCGCAACATCACTAAACACTAGGGAAAAGCAAATCAAAACCAAAATGAGATATCACCTCGCACCTGTTAGGCTGGCTATTATCAAAAAAACAAAGATAACAAGTGTTGGTGAGGAGGTGGAGAAATTGTAACCCTTGTGCTCTGTTGGTGGCAATGTCAAATGGTGTATCCATTATAGAAAACAGTGTGGAGGTTCCTCAAAAAATTAAAAATACAGTTACTGTATGACCCAGCAGTTCCACTTCTGGGTATATATTCAAAAGAACTGAAGGGGATCTCAAAGAGATATTTTACCCCTATTTTCATTGCAGGATTATTCACAATAGTCAAGACATGGAAACAGCCCAAATGTCCATCGACAGATGAATGGGTAAAGAAAACATGATACATACATACAATGGAATATTATTCAGTATTTAAAAAGAAGGAAGTCCTGCCATATGTGACAACATGGAATGGACCTGGAGGACATTATTCTAAGTGAAATAAGCCAGACACAGAAGGACGAATACTGCATAATCCCATTTATATGATGTATCTAAAATAGACAAGCTCATAGATGGAGGTGGGGAGAGGGGAGGGAAAAATGGTGACTTATTGTCCAATGGGCATAAAGTCACAGTTATATAAGAGGAATAAATTCTAGAAAGCTGCTGTACAATGTAGGTTCTATGGTTAACAATACGATGTTGTATACTTAAAATATTTTTAAGGGGGTAGATCTCATGCTAACACAAAACCAAACCAAACCAAATAAAAGGGACAAGAGGAAACTTTTGGAGATGATGGACATGTTTAATACCTTGATGGTGGTGATAGTATCATGGGTATATACAGTAAGTCTCCTACATACGAACAAGTTCTGTTCCGAGAGCGCATGTGGAGGTCCAATTTGTTCGTAAGTCCAACAAAGTTAGCCTAGGTACCCAACTAACACAATCGGCTACATAGTACTGTACTCTAATAGGTTTATAATACTTTTCACACAAATAATACACTGTACATAAAAATAAGCACACAAAAATAAAGAAAACATTTTTAATCTTACAGGACAGTCCCTTGAAGAGTACAGTAGTACAGTACAACAGCTGGCATGCAGGGGCTGGCATCGAGTGAACAGGCAGGAAGCGTTACTGACTGGAGTGGGAAGAGGAGGTGGGAGATGGTAGAGCTGAAGGGTCGTCAGCAATAGGGGACGGAGGGCGAGCTGCAATTTCACTCATGCCTGAACGCATGTTCGCATGTTTGAAAGTTCGCAACTTGAAGGTTCGTATGTAGGGGGCTTACCGTACATATGTCCAAACTCATCAAATCATATGCGTGACTGATACACAGCTTCTTTTGTGCATCAATTACACTCAAGAGTTCTGCATGTAAAGAAGTTGCCCCTCCCTCCTAACAAGTAAAAACCTGAACAGACTGAAAAATCAACAACTCTCCTTGAATCCATAAGAAAGGGGAGGACACAGGGCAAACCGCTATGGCCATCAGGACCACAATGAGGCCATTATCTTTCACCCTGACAAGTGTTCACCACATTCTTGTTAAACATTTCAGTAGTGTTTCATCAATTACTCCAAAAAAGGGGGGGAAAAGATAGAAATGACAATCCTTATTAAAATATAAAATAAAACTTTTAAAATTCAACCCAGGGCTTCCCTGGTAGCGCAGTGGTTGGGAACCCGCCTGCCAATGCAGGGGACACGGGTTCGAGCCCTGGTCCGGGAAGATCCCACATGCCGCAGAGCAACTGGGCCTGTGCACCACAACTACTGAGCCTGTGCTCTAGAGCCCACAAGCCACAACTACTGAGCCCGCGTGCCACAGCTACGGAAGCCCGGGCACCTAGAGCCTGTGCTCCACAACAAGAGAAGCCACTGCAATGAGAAGCCCGCTCACCGCAACTAGAGAAAGCCCGCGCGCAGCAACGAAGACCCAACGCAGCCAAAAATAAATAAATAAATAAATAAAATTCAACACAAGGAAATTAAGATTTGTAAATAGAAAATAATAAGCTGAAAATGTAACATCCAAGCACTTTATTCCACCGTATTTTATAGCAGAAAGGATTTCACTCTCTGAACTATGTCCCTGCTTGTTTACTTCAACTCGTGATGCAACTCTAAGAAAATTAGGAATTATACCAGAAGCACAAGAGAGTTTCCACTGTGAAAAAAAAAATTCTAAAACCATGATTTACAACCTTGTTTGTGATAGTAAAGATTATTCAGCCATCCTTAATTCCGGATAATGTAATAAAAATGCCGGTGAGTTAACAATCAGTGAAGATGCCTACGTATAATTAAGTTCATTCGATTCAGATATGCATTGCAGCAACACCTGTCTAGGGGAAGCAGGCTTATTTTCAAATTCTTATTCTTTAAGCCAGCTTCATGTAAGTACAAACTCTTAAAAAGCAGCGCACTATTTGCAATATTAAAATTAAATATGCCAAATAAGTAATTTTATACACAGTTTTCCAGAAAGCCCTTCACCCCACATCTGATTGTAACCATGAATGCAAAATAGCATTTTACAATTTTATTGGCTGAATGAGCAGAACAGATTTAAATACATGCGTAATTCTTTTACATGGTACATACTGTAGCTCTGACTTCTCACACTGGATTTACTTAATTTTCTAACACAAAGTGTGGTTTCTGATAGAAATTGAATTTCCCCATATAACTACATCTAGCCATATAAACATTTTTAAAAGTTGAGTACAAAGTACGTTGGAATCATTATATCGACTTCATGGGATGGAAGGGGAGCTTTAATCTAATGATACCATAGTCTCTAAAAGAAACTTTGGTTTTCTGAAAGAGTGAAAATATGGAGGTCAGAGATTGAAAACTGGCAAGTTTCAGGTAAACTATAGGTGCTCTATAAAGCACCCTTTAGATGCACTGTGTTTAAATTTGATCTTAATTAGTTCCCAATGTTTTTTCAAGAGTGAGATTTCAGATAAACAACCATATTTCAGCCCTCTCTCCTTCTGTTAGATTTCCTTAATCTTGGCCTGAATTCCTATGTGGCAACAATCAGCTGGATCTGAAAATAAGGACCCCCAGTTCACCCCAGTCCCGATGGTTTCCCATGCCTCTCACCCCTTGCTTCTCACTCAGGTATAAGTGTTCACTGCCCCAATAAGATTTTAAATTGTTTGTGGCAGTCTAGGAGTTAGGTGCACTTAGAATCAAACCCAATACAAAATTTGCCTGTAAACTGATGCCTATATAAGCCTTAGAGAGTATCGGAAGGAGAAATTAAGAAAACAATCCTATTTACCGTCACATCAAAAATAATGAAATACTAGGAAGAAACCTACCTAAGGAGGCAAAAGACCTGGACTCTGAAAACTATAAGACAGGGATGAAAGAAACTGAAGACGATCAAATGCATATTTTAAAATAATAAATGAGCATGGTTCGTGCTGTCAATTCGTTGGAAAACTAGTGGGAGAGACAAACTAAACAGATAAACGGGGACATTAACAAACTAAGAACAAACTGTGAAAACTTTAGGAAAGATATAAATGTGGTCGCTTGGGAATAGTGGTGTGCTAGGTGGGAGGGCTTCCCTGAGGAGGTGACATTTGGATGGAGACCCGAATGGTAAGAGGGAGACACTAGTTGAAGACTGAGAAGAACATTCCAGGAAAAAGATAGCACATTCAACTGGTTTTCAGTTTCCATCAAGAGCACCCATTCTTCTGCTCTTAACGTGTCCTGGGGCTCCATTTTTCTTTCAATGCAAATGTCCTTCTCCTGTTGACCAGGGAAGACGAAGGCAACAGTGACAGAAGATTCAAAGGAACCTGATAGGTCAGCATGGGAACACACCACTTCAAGCTTCAGAAGACCTTGATTTACTGCCAATTTGAGTCAAACATCTTCTTTTAGAATACAGCTGGTGCTTTTCCAGAAACTCACAATTCTTTTGTTCCTGGTCCTCACCTCCTGTTAATTATCGTTCCTTTAAGCCATTCTACTGAGCACAAAAATACCTCCACAAAACAAAGATAGATTGTTGACCTTCAAAAGCAAAAGTGTAGAAGTTACCATCTGATTGCAAAATAAACAGAGTTCATTCCAAAGAAGCATCCCATCATGTTGGGGTGAATGACGGCCTCTCTCAGAAAGCAGATTTTATTTAAATGCTGTAACACACTCAGATCTCCACTGGATGGCAAACCATCATACCACTATTAGCTGTATTAGCTCTCCACACGTTATTCATTTATTTTTGAGTGGCGTTGAAGCGCTACATACCTAGTAATTAATGCCAGCAATTCTTTTTTCTATTTCTCTTTGGGCAGCGATTTCACATTTCTCAATCATTCTTCATTTCTGTCTTCTGATTGTCTTCTCCCCCCACACACTCATTTTAATGGATGTGTGCCTCCCAAAACAATCAATTGCTTTTGGTTAATGGAATGTTTATAAAGGAAACTGTCAAAATCGAGTTCCATCGGTATTCATGATCATTTCTAAGATAAGATGAAATCAAATTCACTGAAAGTAGAGATTAAACTTTTTGTTCACTCTTTCACAGTCCTGGGAGCATTCCTTATTTTGCTGTAGGACTCAGTTCAGTGGTAAACACTTTGACCTGGCCACCTTACAGCCATCCTGCTCCTTCCCTGCCGTTCTTAACCACAGAGACCGGAAAGCAAAAATATTTTCTGGATTCTCTTGTAACTAGGTGTCATGTGACCCAGTTTGAATCAAGGTCACATACTTGAAATTTTTTAGGGAAAACAAACCTATTCAAATAAAAAGCAAAGACTTGTGAGAAGAAGTCTGTTGGCAACACCCACTTTTCTCTCCCTGGAATATAGATGTAAAGGATGGAGATATAGCAGTCATTTTGTGACCATGTGGCAGGAATCACCTGCTGAATTGGGGGGAAAATGAAGGAAGAATCTGGACTCTTGATGACAACATGAACGACTACTTCATCTATAAACTGCCCATATCCAGGCTTCTTATTACACGAAAACCTAAGTTCTTTATATATTTATACACTGTAACAGGTATTTATGTTACCCAGAGCTGAAAACATAATGTTACCATACCTCCCCCTCATTAAGAGCCTTGGACTTAATTCTCTATGTTCTCTCAATAAAGAATCTCCCCAAAGCATACCTTTTCTTATTATCCTTCTCCATGGTTACTAGAAAACTCCATTTCCTACCTATCAACACAGGTGCATGGGGTACAGTGGAAAGAGGACGATAAGCGAAGGTTGAAGTTTATCTGTGTCTCCCTTGCAGTATCTGCCAAGTTTGTGCGAATTGCTTTATTTCTCGGTTGTTCTGTGTCTGTGAAGTCTTACGCAGTGTACAGATCATGGATAATTAAAATATTCCAGTTCTCTAAGCATTCAGTGTTGCCCTTCTAATCTGCAGGCATTCAAGAAGGAGAAGCATTTTTTTATGTGATTTAGCTCAGAAAACATGAGCTTTCACGTTGGGGGGGACATATCCCAGGAAGCCCTATGGTCAGTTCCCCATGTCGTGGCTTTTTGTTCTCTTCCTACTCAGAGGATCCTAGTGGAAATTAAGGATTATTACGTGGGAGATAGTAACACACCATGACTGCATGTCAATTACTGGCTTGTGACAACTGCCTCACAGAGGGTCTATGCTTAAGAAATTAAGAAAACACCCATGTGAACTTGGCTTATCTAAGCTCCTGCAAAACGAGAGTTTTGGAAAACAGTATTAAATTGTCATGGGCCAATTGTTACCACAATTTCATAAAATAATGGTTTCTATATTAGCCTGAGTTAATAAAAATGGTCTCCTGATGAAAAATGTATGTGATGAATAAAAGATGAGCATTTTTAAATCAGTTCTTGCTCTTCCCAGTCCTAATTACAATTATTTTTTGTATTCACGCAAAGATTTTTATTTTCGGAAAAGTAATCATGGTTTAGTCAATTCAACAATGTTGACTAGTGATGCGGATCATTTTTTTTTCAGTTTTGGTTTGCAAGCATTTCATTAAAATGCCTTTTGCTCCAGGTTTCACCCAGTGAATGGAATCTGTGAAAACAGAATAAATGTGACACCTCCTCATCACCTATTTTAAAAAGTGTCCTTGCATAGCTTCTAGGTGATCATTAAGCTACTTTCTGACTCTGTAGATTTACCTGTTCTAGACATTTCACACAAATGAAATCATACAATATGCGAACTTCTGTGAATAGCTTATTTCGCTTGGCATCACATTTTTAAGTTTCATCCATGGTGTAGCACGTACTTCTTTCCTTTTAATAGCTGAATAATATTCCATTGTATTTTCATTATCTATTCATCACTGGTGGACATTGAGTTGTTTCCATTTTTGGCTATTATTAATAATACTATTATAAGCATTAAGGCCCACGTCTTTGTGTGCAAGTGTCTTCACTTCTCTTGGGCAAATACTAGGTCATATTGTAATGCTATACTTATTATTTTGAAGAATTGCCAAACTATTTTCCAAAGCAGCCGTACCACTTTGCATTCCTATCAACGGTGAACCAGTGTTGAAATTTTACCAATTGCTCATCAACACTTGCTGTTATCGGTCTTCTATTCCATTTATCTGTAAGTTCGTCCCTTGCTTCTGTCTTGTTGTTTTGTATTAAGTCTTGAAATTGAGAAATGTGAATCCTCCAACTTTGTTCTCCTATTTTCAAGATTGTTTGGCTATTCTGGGTCCTTTGTGTTTCTATCTGAAATTTACAGTGAGCTTGTCAATTTCCACAAAGAAGTCAGCTAAAATTTTGGTTGTGTTTAATCTTTAGATCAATTTGGGAGTATTATCATCTTAACAGTATTAAGTCTTTTGATCCAGAAACATGGGCTATCTTTCTGTTTATTTAGATCGTCCTTAATTTCTTTCAACCATGTTTTTAGTTTTGAGTATATATTTGTACTTCTTGTTAAAATGTATTTGTATTTCATATTTTTCCTGCCATTATAAATAGGCTTTTTAGAATTTTATTCTCAGTTTGCTCATTGCTACTGTCTAGAAATACAACTGATTTGAAACCTTGCTGAACTCATTTACTATTTTCTATGTATAAGATTATGACATCTGCATGTAGGTATAGTTTTACTTTTTCTTTTCCAATTTTGATGTCTTGTGTTGTATTTTCTTGACTGTATGCCAGAGCTAGAAGATTAATTTCTTTCAACACTTTTTTTTTTCAACATCTTTATTGGAGTATAATTGCTTTACAGTGGTGCATTAGTTTCTGCTTTATAACAAAGTGAATCAGCCATACGTATACACATATCCCCATATCCCCTCCCTCTTGCATCTCCCTCCCACCCTCCCTATCCCACCCCTCTAGGTGGTCACCAAGCACCAAGCTGATCTCCCTGTGCTATGCGGCTGCTTCCCACTAGCTATCTAGTTTACATTTGGTGGTGTACATATGTCCATGCCACTCTCTCACTTCATCCCAGCTTACCCTTCCCCCTCCCTGTGTCCTCAAGTCCATTCTCTACATCTGCATCTTTATTCCTGTCCTGCCCCGAGGTTCTTCAGAGCCTTTCTTTTTTTTTTTTAGATTCCATTTATATGTGTTAGCATACGGTATTTGTTTTTCTCTTTCTGACTTACTACACTCTGTATGACAGACTCTAGGTCCATCCACCTCACTACAAATAACTCAGTTTTGTTCCTTTTTATGGCAGTAATATTCCATTGTGTATATGTGCCACATCTTCTTTATCCATTCATCTGTCGATGGACACTTAGGTTGTTTCCACATCCTGGCTATGGTAAATAGAGCTGCAATGAACATTGTGGTACTTGACTCTTTTTGAATTATGGTTTTCTCAGGGTATATGCCCAGTAGTGGGACTGCTGGATCGTATGGTAGTTCTATTTTTAGTTTTTTAAGGAACCCCCATACTGTTCTCCATAGTGGCTGTATCAATTTACATTCCCACCAACAGTGCAAGAGGGTTTCCTTTTCTCCACACCCTCTCCAGCATTTATTGTTTCAACACTGTTTTATAGCTTTCAGAGTACAAGTTTCATGATTCTTTTGTCACATTTTCTTAAGCATTTTTTTTTCTTATGAAGCTGTTGCAAATTGAATTGTTTGCTTGATTTAATTTATATTATTCATTCCTAGTGTATAGAAATACAGTCGAATTTTTTGTATATGTATCTTGTCTCCTGCAAGCTTGCTGCATTACTGAACTCTTTCATTAGTTCTAAAACGTTTTTAAAAATGAATTTCTAAGCAGTTTCTAAATGCAAAGTCATGCCATCTGCAAATTGCACCATTTCACGCCTTCCTCTTTAATCTGGATACCTTACATTTTTATTTTCTTGCCTAATTGCCTTGGCTAAAACCTCCAGTACAGTGTTGAAAGGAACCTGCAGGAGGAAACATCTGTGTCTTTCATGATTAAGAAGAAACATTCAGAACCATCAAGTTTGATGTTAACTGTGCAATGTTTGTAGATGATATTTTCAGTTTCAAGGAAACTCTGTTACATTCTTATTTTGTTAAGCTTTTTATTATGATAGGGTACTGAATTTCACAGAATATTTTATGAGTCTATTGAGATAATCATTGGGTCACTGACATTTATTCTATTGGTAGAGTGTACTACATTAATTGGTTTCCAGATGTTAAAATGACTTTCCATTGCTGAGATAAATCCCAATTGGCCATGGTACATATTATTTTCCATATGTCCCTGGATTAGTTTACTACTACTTTGTTGAGGATTTTTGCGTCTATACTGAAGAGATATTGGTCTGTAGTTTTCTTTTCTGGTGAGGTGTTTGCAGGATTTGGTATCAGGTAATCTGGGCCTCAAGAATAAACAGAGAAGTGTTCCTTCCGCTTTAAATTTTGGGAAAGATTTTGTGAAGAATTAGTATTAATTATTCTGAAATATTTGGAATTCACCAGTGAAGCTCTGTGTCTGGGCCTGGGCTTTACTTTATGAAAAGGTTTTAAATGTATAAGTCAATCTACGTAATCTATGCTCTTCCCTGATCTGCCCTCTCTGCTCAAGCTCTGTGTCCTGGTGACTCAGCGCCCTCTCTGGGCTCAGCCATTGCCTTTTCCCAGTGCAGAGTAGGAAGGAGATCATTCTAAAAGTTCTCTTTACCTCTGACAGCGTATGTTTTTATGACACCACCTTCCTTTTTAATCTGGATACCTTACATTTTTACTTTCTTGCATAATTGCCTTGTCTAAAACCTCCAGCCCCTGAACCAACCGGCCATGGAACCCTTTGCCTGTTGTACACTGGACTCATTATTATGTGAAAAGACAAATTTCCTTCTTGCTTCAGGCAGTCTGAATTCAAATCTCTGTTATTTTAATTTTTTTTATATGTGAAATAACCTAAACTTATAAAAGCCAGGATTCTTCCATATACATAGGAAACAAAACAAAACAAAAGTTATGTGTCTAGTACAACAGAGTAGATCTAGGAATTGAACTTAGTTCTGCAGGTGAAATCAGATCAGATGGAATACCCTTATATAAAATGGTTGACCATATGGCGTCAAATGTGCATTATATGCTGGTAGAATGGTCAGAAAATGCAGTAATTTCAGGCTCATGTTTCTCCACGGCAACAATTGCCTAGAACTGGGCCAAGCCCCCTTTCAGAAAAGGAGCAAATACCTTTAGTTCAACATGGTGTCCACGATTCCCTAATTATGGATAATAACCCCATTTCCCTTCCTTGCATTGCCTCCCCTGGAACCTACTGGCATTTGAGTTTCCACAAGTAGGAGCTATTTCAAGTCAGCATCCTAATCTCTTTCCCTACTTGGTGGGATAACTAAATCCCCGATGTCCTGGATGGGCTCTTCCTCGTTGTGAGCCTGGGATGCCAGCACACCACACAAGGCAAGGCCGAGGTGAAGGCCAGACAGATTGCAGTGATAAAGACACAGAAGCTGCATTTCGATTCAGACGGTGTATCACTCACATAGATGGAAAAGGACAAATAGATAGATACAGTGAAACAAAGCAGGACCCTATGGTCCTTCCCCCCGATGTCCTCTGCCTGCCTTTTGTCTGTGGAAAAACATTAGCCAAAGAATAAGTTTAATCAGAGAAGTAAGAAAATGTGGAAACAAAGGAAAACAGTCAAAGGAGACCAAATAATAATAGTTTGGTCATTAAGCAAAGTCAAGGACCTTTAGTTCCTCCTCAAGGGCTATAGATCATATTCTGAGCCGTGTCCTGTGAGCTGTCTTATAGATGCTGAAACCCCCATCAGGTGGAAGAAGTTAACTACACGATGACCAGACTGTAGCCATGACATAAGCTGCCACAATTCCGAGAACTGGCCTCAAAGGAATGGGAACAAACCGACCAACTGTGCCTAAAACAATCAAGATGACACTGGCCAGACCACCGATGCTCAAGCTCAAGAAGCCTGCCAGAGCTGCTTGTGCTGGTCCTGCATGAAGCCCCCTCCCTCCGTCTATAAAAGCTCTTGCCCCCGATTGTCAGTTGGGGGGAGTCGGCCTTTGGACGGGCGTCCCCCTCCCCGGGTTGCCGGCATCCAAAATAAAGCAAACTTTCCTTTCCACCAACCTGGCCTCTTCATTAGCTTTCGAGCATCGAGTAGCTGGATCCCATTTCCGGTGACAGTAAGAGCTAGTTGCTCATAAGCTTTGTCCTACACCTCAAGGGGCCAGGTGACTGCCACGCTGTTCCTGAGGCCTCGTCTCCATTTTCACGGAGGTGGGACAAAATGCCACGGGGGGTGGTCTCAGAGCAGACCCTACAGGCGTCCCACCCCCTTATGTTCAGGGGGAATCATCGGGGGTCCTCCTAAGCTCCTCCTTATGTGGCCTCTGGGGATAAGTTCACGGATATTCACCACTATGGGGCTGTCCCCCTACAGTAGGCCTGTTTGGGAATATGGTCAAAATATCCATGAGGGTCAAATTAAACTATGATCGTGAGAAGAGTCAGAAATGTTCTTTCACTGTTTCACTCTAACAGAAAATTTAGGGAACTAAATTCAATAGTTGCCTGTCACTTCTATGAACTGACATTTTTCACCAAACTATCTGATGGTTGAAAAAAAAATTAATATTTGGGCAGGAATATACAGGTTTCCTTATAATGTTTAATCATCTTTAGCTTTTCGTTCTCTGAAAATATCTGGTATGCGTGATGCCAAGGTTTTGTTTCTTAAAGAGTTGAATTAGGTTTTTGCAAAATTTTTCAAGGGTCACATATGGATTTTTTTTTTCTCCTTAATACATACATTTATGGAAGCAAAGAACATTGATTTGCAATTGAGAGCCCTTAGGGAAAGCTGTCAATTATTGAACCCTCCTTATTACCCAGACTAATCTTTAAAACCCAATCTCAACACTGTCTACACAGTAACTTGGAGCTTTTGATTACAAGTCCCTGTACAAGTCAGTCAGCCACTGCTAATTCTTGCTGCCAAGAAGGTGCTGAGAATTTAAACTCTTTGCAGAGAGGAACACTTCACCTTTCTCTCTGGGAATGAACCGAAATTTGGTCGTTGTCTCCTGGGAGGACTTGGAGCAGCAATGACCACTGACAAGAACGTGTTTTTAAAATAGTTTTCACCTCATGGAAAGAGAGTGGCTTCCTGATTCTCACATGGTCATGTCTCCCTCAAGTGAAAAATCTCTAACATTTAGACCGTTTAGGGTTTCCCAACGTGAGCAATGGACCCTGGGCCAGATGGTTCTCTGTTGGGGGCCGTCCTGTACATTGTAGGATGTTGTCAGCGTCCCTGCGCTCTACCCTCTACTCCAAACCCCACATGGGCACGACCAAAAATGTCTTCAAGTTGCCAGATTTTCTCAAGGGGACCAACTTTCCAGCCCCCAGGTGAGAAGCACTGGATTAGATGCTTAGTGGTATGTAAGGCCACTGATTTTTTTTCCCATTAAATAACAGTGTTGTTGAACCAAACTTGGGTCCACTCACCCATGCACAGTAAAGCCAATCTACTGACACCAGGTTGTGGTGAAAGAAAGTGCAGTGTTTATTGCAGGTGCCAAGCAAGGAGTCCGGGGCCACTAGTGCTCAAAAGACCCGAACTCCCCAATGGGTTTCAGCAAAGCATTTTTAAAGGCCGGGTGAAGGAGGGTGGTCCCAGGGTGCGTGATCAGCTCATGCACAGTTCTCTGATTGGCTGATGGTGCGGTAACAGGGTGGTGTCACAGGGGTTCGCGTTATCAATCCTCAGGCTCCAGTAGATCTGGGGGCTACGTGCTCGTGGTCATCAAGTGGTTAACGTCTTCCATTTGGTGGGGGGTTTTAGCATCTGTAAGACAACTCAGGAATGTGCATCAGATACTATTATCTGGGTCCTTCAGAGAGGAGTTAAAGCCCAGGATATGGGGGAGGGTCTGTCCCGGGAAGATCCCAGAGGGTCCTGCTCAGGTACAATAGCAGATACAGATTTGGGGTTCTGGTCATTGTAAAGTTTAGAGACAGACAATGAGCAAGGTTCACCTTTTTTTCAGGCGGCAAGTCCCTCTGGTTTAGCAATTGGAATATCAATGTGAAGCAGTCAGGGTTTTTCTGCAAATAAATAGTACTTCTCACCGAATTGTGAAAGAAAAGGGGAAAACAAAAGTTCTCAATATTATTTACTGGAAATGGAGAGTTTAAAGGTGAAGCTGAAAGGTGGAGATGCAATAATGGTGAACAGTTTGTGCAGGCTTTAAATTAGGAAAGTGAGGGAGATTTATGAGCCACAGACTTAGAACACAGTGAGTATGAGAGTTAGAGTTGCATATACTAATAACATAGAACAGGAGAGGCTTAAATTAAATAAGACAGACCTGTTTTTTCCTCCTCTTATCTAACATAGAATCCTGCAGTGGGGAGTCCAGAGCTAGTGCAGAGGAACTTCATTGCCATTATTTTTTAGACTCATTCTATCTTTCCACTTTGCCATCTTTATCACCTGCTTTTATCCCCACAGTTGTCTCATTGTGGCAACAGGCTTCTGTTGCACCAGCCATTGCATCAGCATCCCGAGGAATGGGAAAACTATAAAAGGCTAAGTGCCAAACGGAGTCAGCATTCTTTTATGGAGCTTTCCTAGAAGTCCTACTCAATAGCTTCCGTTTAAATCTCACTGTCCAAAAATAGTCACCTGGCCGTTTCTGTCTGTAAGCAAGACTGTGAATACTAGTCTTTATTTTTACCTCGGCCTATGGCTACCCCGACCTGTCAGAGCACCTTAACTATGACACCCAGGATGAATGAGCATTGCTTAGGTAACACTGGAGCGTTGGCCTCAAAAAGACTGAACGTTAAGGTAAGACTGGGAGGAATATTAGAGTTAATTTTAATATTTCACAAGCATGTTAATTATGCACGACTTACAGATTTGTGACATTTTTTGAGTACCACGTCTATCTTCCTTTTCTTAGTGTTTGCCTTTGAATGTACTCATTTGTTTAACTTGATTTTGCTTGCAAAAGAGCTTTATATTACACAGTAAATGGAAAACCGCTTTGCCCCTAGGGCAGAGACACAGCCCTTTACAGGTGTTTCCACACTTTCCCGGCTACTCTCACAACTCTATCAGGCATAGTTTTCCTGACAGTACTATCGATATTTGGGAGCAGGTAATCTTTGTTGTGGTGATCTGTCCTGGACAAGGTAGGATGTCTAGCAGCACCCCTGGTCTCCGCCATGAGATGCTAAATGCCAGTACCACAAGCAAAAATGTCTCCTGGGGGAGCAGCCGATGTTTCCCTGATGGAAACACTGGTATCGACTCTTACTCCTATAATTGATTCTTATTCTACAATACTCATTTTAGCTATGCTTCTCTGATGGGATTCTGATGGATACAGAAGATAATTGTAAAATACAATAAAATTATGCAACAATATAAAATTCTTGCCGGACTCTTACACAGAAAAGATTCCAAGCCTGAAGTTGCGTCTCTCTTTGCTAAATAGGGAGATTAAAAAGTATAAAAATCCTGCCAGGACCAAAGAGACTCTCCTCTTAATGGAACCAAAATCAAAAGGTAATTGAAATGGAGATAATTTCTCTCTAAGTGATTTAATGTTATTTTATGCCATGCCTAGTGCCACCTAACACTAGCTTGTATGGCGACTGAGCCACGCTCCTCCGAGCTAGGCAACACTGATCTGCTCTAACAGGTGGAAAGGAAGCCCAGGAAGGGAAGGAGATTTATCCAAGATTTGGGTGGAGGCGTAACACATTTCCGTAATTTCTGTATTTTCTAAATCTCGGACATCTCTAAATTCACGAACATCCCAATATGTGTTTAAGAGTGTCAAGGTGTTCAGGTATGCGTGACTCTTGGACCCTAGAACACAAGCTAAGAGGCCCCAAGCAACCACAGCACGACATCACTTGAGTATGGAAACCAGCTACATTCCTAGCATTCTGCAAGGTGATCTGCATTAGACTTTGGTTTGTCAAATGATATTTGGTACCTGCCCTTGTGGAATGTAAAACCTAATGGTTGATTTGTTTAAAAAGTACAGTGAAACAAGATTAATAGTAACATAGCAACCACACAACACAAATTCTTATTCCACATCAAAGTAAAAGCACGTAGTTTACTTCAAATAAAAAAAAATTGCACTGACATTTTTTTTTCTTTTTGTGGGTATTTATTGATGGATTTCAGTCCCTAAAAAAAAGACCATGACCCTCGATTCGACTCAGTCTTTCACTGAGATACGGAATCATTTTTCTTCTTTGGACATTCAATTGGAACTGGCAGAGAACAGTACTTCTTTGAGTTAAAAAAAACCACGAAATTACTTTATTTCTTTCCACAGGAAAAAAAATCAATAGATTTTCAAGTCAAACTTGATTTTATTTTCAATGCTTTGCTAAAACATATGCCATGGTTCTATTTAGGATTACAAGAGAGCAGGTGAAAGGTTAAATGGGGACAAGCTGAGATCAGTGGCCTCGTAGAAGGGCAGCATCAGACTTTTGGACCTCATTTGTTTATGGACCTCATTCGCTTACGGACCTCATTCGCATATGGACCTCAGTGGCACTTGCAAATCTTACTCGTTTAACAGGAACTATGCCCACTCATAGGCAAGGAAGCTTGCCCTGAATCTAACCCAGGAGAAATTTGTGTACTTACTTAAACTTACTTTTCCCCTATCATTGGTATTCTTACTAAATTTTTAATTCAAAGCTGAGGTTTAAATTCCTCGCAGAGCTGAGACATTAGCGGAGGATGGAAAGACATCCATCCATCTTCAACTGATAATGCCCTTAATATGCTGGGAGGCTTTGTGCTCTGTGGCTAATGATCAATTATGCAAGTTCATTCTTCCACGCCTCTGGGCTCAGATGTGAAGTTCATGTCTTAAGCAGCTGGAGCCCTCTCTATGGCTTTGAGTCAAGAGGATGACCAAAAACACTCAGAACCCACAGCCCCTGGGCCCATCCGGCTGTGCTCACAGCATACAGACCACTCGTCTGAAACTATTCCCTGCAGCTCACATCCCAAACCAGACACCGAATCTGGAGGTTTTAAACTGATCTCTGCAGGCCGTAATTTCTCTAAGGGCTGCTTTCTCTTTCTCATAACCCCTTCAGTGTTAACCTGTGCCATGTTAAAAAGCAAAAGAGAGTTGGATAGTCTGAATTTGAAACTGGGAGATTTCACATTCAACTCTGCTTAGCTTGGGGAAACGATTTTATCTGGTAACCCTGGGACTTCATATCTGCAGGGCAACAAACCTGAGAAGTAAAGAGACAGTGTCTGTGTCTAGACGGCTGTGGAATGTGCATCCCCAGGGGCCTTACTGCTTTGTCTTTCGTCTGGTCAATTTACTTTTACTTGTCTTGTCCTAGCAAGCATGTGGGTTCACAGTTCTTAATTCTCTATATACCACCCAGATGCAGAGTTTCATATTCACCTGTCTTACTTGAGTCCTGTTGGGGAGGAAGAAATTTTCCTCTCCCCTTCTAGGTTTTTCTGGCTCGTCTAAGAATTAAATTGACATGAGACAGATAAACAGGAGAAAAATCAAACACAAGTTTAATCCCATGTATACATGGGAGAGACCCAGGAAAACTAAGTTGCCAACATGGCCGAGACCCTCACCTTAAATATCATCTTCAGCTAAAGACCAAAGAAGATGTTGAGGGTAGGGGTTTGGGACCTCCAAGGGGAGGAAGGCAATTCACATGGAGATAGAATAGCAAATGTTTGGTAAATAGATGTTTGCTGAGCCAAGCAGGGATAGTGGGACACAGAGGAATTTTAGCAAACAGACTGCTGGGTTCCCCCCTGTCTCCACACCTAGTTCATACTGTGGTTACCTATGGTGACGTTCCCTTCCTGGAACAGGTCCTCAATCTATAGACTTTTAAGAAGTTAGGGGGAAGGTCAAAGTTTCTTCCTGAGTCTTTTCGGCCTTGATTGTTTTCGGCTGGAAATCATCCACATGCCAAAACATTGCAGGGTGGCAAATTTTGTTCCCCTGCAGCTCGATCACGTATTCAATGACGTGACGTACGACCCTCTATTTTAAAAAGCAACTGCTGTTCGTGGTTAAGAGCAGTTGCTTCACCTTAGCTCAGGATGGTATATAGGCCCCAATCACCTTACAGCCAGGGAGTCTCACATTTTTATGGGGCACCTATACATACAAAATTTCTTTTTCCCCTGTTACCGTCTTATGTCAATTTAACTATTAGACCAGCCATAGAACCTAGAAGAAGGGAAATTTCTTTCCACCCTACCTGGTTATCCTGGAGCCTTTGCATTTCTGTATGAATGATAGACTTGTTATAGTGGTATCCATTGCTGCCTAGCACGTTACCAGAGATGTGCAACTTAAAACAGTTCATCTATGGTCGGACAGGTTCTGTGGGTCAGGAATCTGGCACAGGTTCCTGGATCCTCAGCTTAGGGTCTCACCAGACCGCGATTGCAGGAGGCTGCCAGCGGCGGGTCCTCATCTGGAAGCTTGACTAGTAAAGGGTCCACGTCCCTGATCCCTCAGATTGTTGGCAGATTCATTTCCTTGCAGAAATTCACAGAAGCTTGCTCTTCCGAAGCCAGCAAATGAGAGATTGTAGAGCTAATCTAGGAACTACTACTAGCAAGTAGCAGTAATCTAGCAATGTCTACTAGCAAGATGGAGTCCTACCTAATACGCAATTCAGAGTGGCATCCATCACTTTTGTTAGAATCAAGTCACAGATTCGATCCACGCTCAAGGAGAGAGGACACACAGAGGCATGAATATGTGGAGGACACAGTCATGGGGGTGTCTTGAATCCTGACACCACACTCAGTGTGCAAAAGCCTTCCAGGATTGTGATTGGATTTCACTGAATGTATACATCAATTTGGGGAAAAATGGCATCTTAACAATATTGAGTCTTCTGATCTCCATAGCACTATGTTTATCGTTTCTCTTAGGGATTATTGTAGCTTTCCTTTTGGATCATAAGCTATAAAGATGTCAGTAATGATGATCTGTAACCAACTGCATAGGACTTTTTGAACTTAAGATGATGGTTTTTTTTTAAATTTTATTTATTTTATTTTATTTATGGCTGTGTTGGGTCTTCGTTTCTGTGCAAGGGCTTTCTCTAGCTGCGGCGAGCGGGGGCCACTCTTCATCGCGGTGCGTGGGCCTCTCACTATCGCGGCCTCTCCTGTTGCGGAGCACAGGCTCCAGATGCGCAGGCTCAGTAGTTGTGGCGCATGGGCCCAGTTGCTCCACGGCATGTGGGATCTTCCCAGACCAGGGCTCGAACCCCTGTCCCTTGCATTGGCAGGCAGACTCTCAACCACTGCGCCACCAGGGAAGCCCAAGATGATTATTTTTTAAATACACTTTTTATCTCTTTTGGATCAGAAGCTAAAAAGATGAAGGTTGGGATCCTCTGAAGACATCAGTGCCACTAATTTGAAGGAACTTCATAGATTTGATTACATGAGACAATTTGCAGTTACATGAGACAATTTGCCTTTTTTGATGTTAAAATTTAATAATATAGTTTCAGTACTAAATAGGATCTTAGAGACCTCTCACTTCATGTACAAGGAAACTGAGGTCCAGCAAGCTGAATTGGCTGGATTAGAAACTCACTCAGCTGGTCCCCTAACTTGCCGTCCCATAGTATTTCTGATACCGCAGGATATTCTTGAACTATCCCGAGGGAGTAATTCAGGGGCAGTGAATTTAGCCCTCCCTGTTTCTGCAGTATTTGACACGCCACATGAGATGTACTTGAAATTCAGGGTCTCTGCCAGTGGCTGCTTCCTGTTACACTTGAGCTGTGTCAAGGAAGAGAGAGAAGAACTTTTACAAGTAGCTTCAGAGGCAAAATGCATGACTAACATTGTCCCATTCTGCCTCCCCCTTCCCAATGTGAATTCCCAAAGGCTCAGATTTCTCTCTGTTTTAACCTAGAGTCTTTCTGGAAGACAGAAACTATATGATGAATGTGAATTTCCATAGAGTTTGAAGAAGTGGGTAATGAGGCAAAAAGAACAGACAAGTCCCTTTAGCTAAGAGTGGAGATATATTATTTCAAGGACTGAGTCTCCAGATCCTTCCAGGGTGTTCACAGTTCATGTTTCCACAGTGGGAGAAATCACAAAAAGGAAGATAGTCCATTCGTAGTAAGATCTGCCAAAAAAGGCACAAACCGGTCAACTATTGTGGTCTCCTCCGTTTATTTTGCTAAAGTACTCACGCATATCCCGTTGGCTTGTGTCCTGGGCTCTGCAAAGGCCGCCATATTGCCACCAGGGCTTGGACAGGCTGATTGGAAAATCAGTCATCCCAGTTTAAACACGATTTAACACGGCCAGTTCAAGAGCTTTTCCACACACCAGCCGACATCACCGCCCTGTTCAATGGTCCTTCTGCTACTTTCCAGCATTCTCTTTGATGCCGTATTCAAATGTACTCTGATCTCTATGATAGCTGTGTGCTTCTTGTAAAATCTCCAAAACTGAGGTGTCCTTTGTCCATTTAAACCCATGACTACATTTTCAGCATGAGTTCTGCCTTTGAACATGTAGTAAAAAAAAATCCTTCCATAGCTATCCATTTCCATTGTGTTTCTGCAGAATTTAAGTATTCTCTACACTCCAAGTGACAGTATCCATGTTTGTGTGTGTACATAGATACACGTGTGTGTATGCACACACATTCATATACGCATATACATATGCACACACACATACAGAGGAAGCGTGGAGAGGCAGGAAGGCAGAGTAGGAGGGTTTAAGCCTGTTCACATTGGTTTTTCTTTCCTTATTTAGCCATGAATGGCATTGGCTGAAAGCGCATTAAAGAATATCCTCTCTCAATATCCTCCTAATCGCATTTATTTCCTTCAACAGAACTTGAGGTACAATGGAAGCCTCATCTATTGCTTAATTTTTCAAAAGAATTTCTATGGTAGCATGGTAAAATAGAAAAAAAAAAAACCCCACAGCCTTTTCATAAATATGCTACTACAAACACACAGTTTTGAGATTTAAAAACATATTATAAATCTGCCCAAAGTGAAACTCTATGGTTGATTGCTTCATTTTTTTAAAAAAAATTAAAACTAATGTGTTTTTAAAAGTTTTTCAAAGGTCACCGATCTGCATAGCAGTTGCCAAGCAGTAGCTGATATCCTACTCTCCCTAATTTTATGAATAATGGAGATAAAGTAAATAAGTGATTAAAATGTGTTGAACGTTTATACCTATGTATACACACAAACGTGGAATTATTTCATTAAATCGTGAAAATAATCCTGAGAGATAGGTGCTTTATCCCTATTTTAAAATTAGAAGTTGTAAAGCAACCATACTCCAATAAAAATTAATAAAAAAATAAATAAAATTAGAAGACTGAGGCAATCAAAGGCAGTAAATGCTGTCACATGTTACAAAATTCTGATATTGATTCAAATGACCTGAAATTGGCAAGTCTAATTGTCCCACTGGCACCTTCACTTGGAAACTTTCTACTACATTGACACTGATTTTATGTAGCATGTTTTTAAAGAGTATATGATGTAAACATGGTAAGAACTAATGACCTGTGGTATAAAACCCCAGTAGGATAGCAGATTAAATTTACGCAGGAAGTGAAAGTATACCTTGTTTATCCTACCTTTAATACATATAGTTCTATTTTATGGTCATTGAAATATACACGTGTGCATCTCAGTCAAAAGACTGCAAACAGGAAGAGAGTGCTGAAATCAGTTGCTTACCATGTAGGCAATTCACCTGAAATAAAAATTCATCAAAGGCAAGAGAAAAAAAATTAAACAAAATTTTTTCTCTGCCCGATTTGGCCTCCTCCCTCCCCTCCAGTGTGCCTTGTGCATCTGCAGTATGCATTAACCAGACCTCCCCAACGGCAGAAATACCTGCTCAACCATAAAGATCAATTTTTCTCCTTCTGGCACCAGCCATGTAACTGGTTAGAAGAGAAGATTCCTCTTTCAATCCTATAAAGGCTCATGATGACCCATCATTCGCCTTGTACCTGCAGACATCTTTGGTGAGCTTCATGTACAAGGCCAATGTACCATTTCCTTTAAAGATAAAGATTGGTGCAAAGCAGGCTGGTCAGACGACCTGGGGAGATACTGGGCCACACCTAATGGAAGTTCTTAGCTTAAATACTTACTTATGACATTATTAGTGTCACTAGCGATATTCCTTGTATTCTGCCTATTTTACAGGATTACTGTTTCTGGCATTTAGCCTCCAATAAAAATAATGATGTCTATGCAGCTTGGAACAACTGACCAATTATATATTTCTATGAGATCAATGATTGTAACAGTGTAGCTCTAAATATGGGAAGAAGCAACAAAAGGGAACCATTTCCTGGACCATAACAGACCAGTATGACAGGTGGCTCAGCGGCCTTTGATTACTGTTAACAGGGGCCTAGTACAGTAAGAGCACACTGAACGGCCGATCAACGAAATCCTCACCTGAACTGGGAATGAGCATTCCTAGCACCGTGAGACAAATAGGTCCTGAAATGCCTCCCAAACCTTGGTTGAAATTAAGACCAAAAGGGAGGGGATTGTAAAATAAAGAATGTTGCCCACCATCCAGTTCGACAAGAATCAAGTCATTAGTCACCGTGTTTGCTGACGTACAATACACCCTGAAAGGAATTCAGGGTGAAGATCAGGATGAGACATTTTGTGCTCTGGGAAAATGCAGAACTGGCCATAAGGCAGTTAGATATTTCCAAGAGAAAATGTTATGAACCCAGTTTCTTGCATCTTCCCATACTTGGAAAAGCACTAAAACCATGAACTAAAATATCTGTTCCTCATGAACATAGTAACCTTTTACCAAGATGTGATTACACATACCCCTCGATTAGAGGCACCCCTTCGCCAAAATCACATCTATACTGATCTCCCCCCGCCCCTTACCTCTTTGGAAATATCCTCAGAGCTTTCTAAAAGGCTGTCTCCCAGCTTTTAATCTTCAGGTTGGCTCAAATAAAGTTTTCAATTTCTTTCTTAGATTGGCTCTTGATTAATTTTTTGGTCTACATTTTTCATGCCAGATGTTCACCAAATTCAGTCATTGCTTTTCCAGAGCACAGGAAGATTATATTCTATAGCTCCTGTGATTCTTTAAGGTCCATATGACTAAATTCTAGTCAATGAAATATGGGCTGAAGTGATACATGTCACTTTCAGGCTTCAAAAATGCATGGGCTGCTGCCCTATGCTGTCCTGTCTCTTCTGCTTGCAGGGTTGGACTAAAGGCTGGTGAGATGGTGGAGCCACACAATAGAAAGAGCCTTATCTCTGAGTCACCACTTGGAAGGGAGAGCATGGAACAGTCCCCAACAGTGTTACACCCAACCGTGTGCCTGGCATAGTTTCAAGGTGTATGCCTCCTTTTGCAAAGGCCACAGCTCCCGACGGGCGTCTCATTGGCGTTCTGGGAATAACGTTTTCCTCTTGCCCTTTAAGCTTTGGAGGAGTAACTGCTTCCCACTTTTGCTAGGTCTTGGGGGCTTCATCATACTTCATTGGTTACCTTAATCCTATCCACACCTGTTTAAGGGGTCCTGCGTATTAATATTTGATCACCCACTTGAGTGTGACATATGGTCTTTCTAGGGTCATGACTGGTACATTTCATGTACAGTTGCAACACGGAGGAACAAATCTGACTCCATAATGGATCTCTTTCTTTTACTTTAACCTTTGTGTTCTATTGCTTTCGTTACAAGTTAATCACTAAAGAGATGTTGCGTATTGCTTAAGGTATACATAATGGCCCATCTCCAGTCCCCTGCCTCCCATGCCTGAGTGCTAAGCTAAAATATCTTCGTTTAAGCTCACAGGAAACATCCTGACCAGGCCCACCTGGGAATGGCTGCAGGAAAGAAGAAATTAATGCATCCCCTCCGGAGTCTGATGAGAACCAGGCAATATTTGCAGCAACGTATTGCCTTTTTTACTTTACTTCCTTCCTCACTTCCACCTTTTTGTTCTATAAAAGAAACTAGCATCCAAACCTGGGCAAGATGGTTCTTTGGGACACGAGTCCACCATCTCCTAGGTCTGAGGGCTTTCTGAATAAAGTCGCTATTCCTTGCCCAAGCACCTCCTTTCTTGATTGATTGGCCTGTCATGCAGAGAGCAGGATGAGCTTGGACCCAGTAACACAATGATAATTACAGCTGGCACTTACATGTTGCTTACTTCATGCCATGCTGTCATAAATGCTTGGGAACTATTGATACTACACCCATTTTACAGATGAGGAGACTAAGGCATATAGATTGTAATTTGCCTAAAGACTAGCAAGTAAGTAAGTAGCATATCTGGGATTTGACCTGGGACAATTTGGCTTCAGGAAATTGCAGTTTTCTACTTCTAAAATCCGAAATGGGGACTTCTCAGGCTAGCGATTTTTCCAATTGCAATGCCAGTGGTGGAATTTATTACACAATTTACTTTTCATTATCACCATTCACTGTGAGAAGTGCTTGTTCAAAGTCATTTGCTGAGTTCTCCAAGCACCCAATGATATTTCAATGAATCCATTAGAAAAGCTTTTGCTGTGCACCAACCAATCTGCTCTTATGAATGAATAATTAGTGTGCAGCGTCTAACTTTCTCTTATCCAGACAATGCAAAACCAGGCAGGAACAGGGATGATTTATATATAATGAAAGAGGATTATGTAAACCCCTTCACAAATTGATGGAGGTAATAAAAAAATTCACAGCCATTTTTACACCTAAGCCTTCCCATATTTCAAAATAAAGGCAACTTAGTTGGTAAGAGTGATGTGCTGAAAGCCAGGTCATGCCAGCTTGCAAGAGCTGATTCCCAAGCATTCTGTGAGCTTGTCGTAAATACAACCATTATCAACTAATTTAAAACCAAACAATGATCCAATCCCCCCGCAACTATTCCAAGGGCAATAGAGATAGCACTACTGCAATGAGCAGTGCTGAAGCTGAAAGAGGTTTCAGTCTAATGAATCTAAATCATTTGAAGGTGAAAAGTCATTGCGTGTAGATCACAGATCAGATACAGTGACAATATGCTTAATGGGAAGAACAGAGTGAGATGCTATGCCATCAGTCAAGTCATGGTTAGGCTGCAACGAAGTTCTGTCTACTGAGACACAAGATCCACAAAAATCAACAAAAACATGAACTGAGTATCAATTAGCTCTATGGAATTTACAGTAAATAACATCATATTTTTATTATTAATTGTAAATGGTGTTTTACACGTATTTTACATCAGAACAACTCATAATAAACTTATATAGGAATACACACATATATGTTTAACAATTACGTGTATTTTCTCACTACTCCATAAAAACCCAAAGCATGTTCACTTTATTTTAAAAAAATGGCCATGTAGATAACAGTATAAGAAAATTATAAAAGTCATCATATCATCACCTGTTCTACTTTACTGTATCTCTGTAACAGTCCACCAAAACTTAGTGATCTGATTGTTTACTACAACTCACAGTGAAAAACACATACAGTCACTCCTCCATATCC
This sequence comes from Eschrichtius robustus, assembly GCF_028021215.1. Lineage (NCBI taxonomy): Eukaryota > Metazoa > Chordata > Mammalia > Artiodactyla > Eschrichtiidae > Eschrichtius > Eschrichtius robustus. Next base: position 4,824,807 of record NC_090837.1, read on the forward strand.
ATATCTACAGCTTCCATATCTGTGGATTCTACCAACCACGGATCAAAAATATTTGAGAAAAAAATATCAGCAAGCTCCAAAAAGCAAAACTTGAATTTGCCGTCCCATTTACATTGTATTAGGTATTATAAGTAACCTGGAGGTGATTTAAATTGTAAGGAGAATGTGCATAGGTTATGTGCAAATACTACGCTATTTTATATAAGGAACTCCAGCATCCATTGTATTTGTTATCCGTGGAGGTGGGTCCTGGAATCAATCCCCCAGATACACAGACAACTGTGGTAAGAAATATACTTCATGTCTCACTACCCAGGCAAACACACACTCTTGTACAACGGAAGCAAAATTTTACAAATCTTTAATTTCTTTGTTACATGCAATGAGCTTCAATATTTTCTTCTTTCTTTTCTGTTCTATTTTGTTCTGTCCTGTTCTATACTTCATGTAAAATGTTGGTTTCAATAAATAAAGAAATACACATACGTACATAAAATGTTGGTTTCAACTCTTATTGAATGGCAGAAAGCCATTATGACCTGTAAGAGATCCATGGAAGAGTGTTCCCCAACAAATAGGTGACCAGAAAAAGTCAGATTTTCATTTAAAATAATACATGTACTATTGCAATAGTCATTTCACAGTATATGCAAATCAAACCATCACACTGTACGCCTTAAACTTAGCGATGTATGTCAATTATTTCTCAATAAAACTGGAAAAAATACTCATAGACTAGAATAGAGATTTAAAAAGAAATGTGCTACAGAGCTATGGCGAGACACGGAAGGACCTTAGACTGTTATGTGAAAGAAGCCAATCTGAAAGGCTACATACTGTATGATTCCAACTCCTGTCATTCTGGGAAAAGCAAAGCTATGGCGACCGTAAGAAGATCGATAGTGGCCAGGAGTTGGGGGGAGAGTGATGAAGAGGTAGAGCACAGAGGATTTTGGGGGCAGTGCAACTTACACGTGTGACACTGTCATGGTGGATACAGGGCATTTTGCATTTGTCAAAACCGCAGAAATGTACAACACAGAAAGTGAACCCTAATGTAAACTATGGACTAGAGTTAATAATGACACGATATGAGTTCATCCTTTGTGAGAAATGCATCACACTAGTAGTAGAAGAAGCTGTGTAGAGAAAAGGAGCATATGGAAACTTGCTGTATTTTCTGCACAATTTTTCTATAAACCAAAGGCTGTCTTAAAAAATAAAATGTATTTTAAATGTAGACTAAGATGGAGATTAAGTGTAGTATTTCCTACGGCATTTGTGGAAACCTTTTTTTTGCAGGACTGGCAAACTCCATCTTTACTAGTGGTGACACTTTAATATGCTCTCCCCGGTCCTAACTGTGCTGAAAGGCTTTATCTTGACAAGGATGTCTTTCTAGCCATACTTTCAGGTGACACTTTTATATACTGCACAGAGAGATGAAAATTCATTAATGGCTTTCAAATCATACTCCAGTTTTCTGTGCCTCTGTGCATTTCCTCCTGATCCTCTGTTTATGTTTTGATGGCTTGTGTGGGGAAAGTTCCAGAACATGAGAAGGCTTCATCTCAGATATCTATGAAAAGGAGATTGGATGACAGAAAACAATGGCACGGAGAAGGAAGTTGAGCCGAACCTTTAGTAAAAGCAAAAAAACCTGATTTTGGCTAATATAACAAAAAGTGGGGAGGGACTCTAGGAAAGACAGGGGTTTTGTTGCCGTAGCAGAGTTAAAAACCCAGCGTCCAATGGCACCTAATTTAGCACAGAACACTAACTTGGCTATTTTCTGACAATATCATGGATCTTTCTTTCTTGTTCTGCAAAGAGTGCTGTGGTTTCTCGATGCTTTGCCACTTGAATAAGTTTCGCGATAGAGAAGGGGGGGTCAAATTTAGAAAAATGAACATCCAGAAAAATGAAAATTAGTGAACAGATGACTGTGTCTCGAACAAGATGGCACAAGGAAAACAAATTCTCCTTGGTTGTAAAAACACCATTATTTACTTGTACTTGAAAATGGGCTTTCCGAGTGTCGAATTTAAAACAAAGGAGCTCATTTTTAATGGTTTCTGTCCTAGACAGTTTGACATGAGGTGCGTGTAATGAATTCATCACAGAACAGCAACTACACTTGTAAACATTAGGCGGAGAGGCAGGGGACCCGGCAGTCAGGGTGTGGGAAGGTTAGGGTGGATATTGAAACAAAGGCTCTTACTTTTTCTAACCTCTAATCCCTCAGGACCCATCAGAGTGTCTCTTTGATCAGGAGGACGTGCCCTCCCATCATTTTCCCAAGAAGATTTGCAAGAGGAAGTGAAACGGTCTATTTATATTGTCTCCTTAAAACTGACTCTTATTTTATTCATTAAGAATGTCTTACTAGGGGCAAACGGTTCATTCCAAGGCTTTTTTGTACCTGTGATTTTGAATAAGCCATGAGAGGATTCCCCATCGCATATACAAACACAAAGCTTTAAACTCAACATTGGCATGCTAGGGAGGGGACATTCAAATGTTTCAAGATTACACAAAACTGCTCCAGAATCCAACACTGGCAAATTGCTTGAGCTCCAAATATCAAAATGGTTAGCGCACCATTCTCATCTTAGGGATGGGATGGGAAATGTGAAGGCAAAATTTTAGCAGGTGTTTGCTAGCATTTTTTTTTTTTTTTTTTTTTTTGGCCGCGCAGCATGCAGGATCTTAGTTCCCCGACCAGGGATTGAACCCGTGCCCCCTGCAGTGGAACCGCGAGGTCTTAACTACTGGACTGCCAGGGAAATCCAGACGTTTGCTAGCTTTGAAAGTCTCTTCTGATGTATTTTTTGTTGTCCATATCATCCACAAATATGTACTAGGCTACCATGTGTATTTCAGACTCTAGGCAACATTCTTTTACAAAAGGCGCAGAGCCAGCGTGACTCAGCACAGGCAACAGAGCACAAGGGTTAGAGCTAAAGGAATAGATCCAACAAAGAGTCACGTTTGCTCTTCTCTGTTACACTTAAAATTGAAAGAGGAAATAGAAGAGGGGTCAATGTCACAGAGGGATTTGAAATGCTACAGTACTTGTTTTCGAGATGGAGGAGAGGCCATGAGCCAAGGAACGCGGGCAGCCTCTAGATGCTGGAAAAGGTGAGACACAGATTCTCCCCTGGAGCCTCTGGGAGAAACTAGCCTTGCCCGACACCTTGATTTTACCCACAAAATGCCCCTTTCATATTTCTGAATTCCAGAACTGTTAGACAATAAATTTGTTTTAAAGCACTAAGTGTGTGATAATTTGTTATAGCACCAAGGGACATCTAATGAACTATGCATACTGGGGAAAATCACAGGGACCTGAGTTAGTCTAACTGCTCTAATTAGCTGTGGGTAGTCTGCAGCAAGCCACATACATTTCCATGGTCAGGGTCGGTTCAGGCCTTAGAGACCATCGAAAACAGGGTCAGCAACTACGGCCTGTGGGCAGCCCCTAGTCCTGCAAAGCCCACATGCTAAAAATGTTTCTACCTTTTAAATGAATACAGAAATAATTATATAGTGTTCTCGATTTTGCCTTTTTTGGCCCGCCAATAGATTTCCTATTTGGCCCTTTACGGGAAAAAAAATGTGCTGACCCTTGATCTAGAACAAGCAAACAACAACAACAAAACAAAGCAAAAACAATGCATCCCTTTGGGCTCTTTGCATTGTTTAATCGGTGGCAAAAGCTACACTGAAAAATAGGTCTTCCCATATTTAATTCCAAACACTTCTCGGGAGTCCACCTGAAGACACTTATGTGTGGGGAAGATGATAGACTGTAATTTTCATAATTGAGTTTTCGAAAGGAATAACAACCTAGAAACCACAGACCCGGGATCATCTTGGAATGTGCCGCGGATCTTGAAACTGTGGCGTATGCAATTAAAGATCCCTCAGCAGGCCGTTCGGCCATGAAGTTAACGGCACATTTTGCTCTCAAAATTTGCTTTCTGCTCCTGCAATATTTAGAATCCAATTTCCACCAGCACAGATGAATAATGACCCACCCCAACCTATATACTCTATGTGGAGAAGAATGATGATCAGACATATTGATTTTCCTTCCTCCTTCTTCTTGCTTCTAGAGATTGGAGGAAAGATAACCTTGTTTTCCTTGGACCCTGCTGTGCTTCAGATGAAGTAAATAACGTGCAACTCCAAGGAGCAGCCATTAAGTTCCAAAATTAGTAAATATATTTGGGCAACAGTGTACAGCTCTAGGTTTGGGGAGAGAAACTTGGGAGTTTTCAACTAACAAAATGATGTTCAGGACAGCCCTCTTCTGCATTTACAGAAAATTGGAAAGAATGTTACCCAGCGTAGAAAAGATGTTTTGTGTAACTTGGAGATCCTTTCATTTACTAGTTGCCAAGAATCTTTATGTGTTTTCTCCATTACCTGTTTTAAATCAACTTTGGGGAGTGTAATTAATAGACAATAAGATGCACCCATGTTAAGTACAGTCGGATGAGTTTTGACACCCTTGGGCCTGGGTCTTGGGGTGCAGAGCCCCCCTTGCCCCCTCCCCTCCCACTGTAGACTGTAAACGCCCACCTTTATGAGAAAACACAAGGATAACAGAGAGAAACCCCTAAAGCTATAGGTGGTACCTGAGTTCTCTACTGGCCAGACAGTGGGAGCCCCTGAGCCTTGGTTTAATAACTTGAGTTTGAATTTAATAAAGCTTCAACCAGTGACATGAAAGAGCACACAGTTTCTGGAGAGTGATGTTGATTAATGTGGATAAAGCCATTGTACTAATCAAACTTCTTCTAGCACTTAGAGTAATTAGTTTCAAATACGTTCCATTGAGGGGTACAGCACAACAGACACTTTAATATATATTTTCCTTTAAAGACCATAAATTAAAATGTTGACTTGTGTTTGCTTTGGTGGTCAACCTGCAGTGCAATCCAGCGGGATAAAATTGGCCGTTAGAAGCGCAGTGAATCCAGTCTGGATACCTGAACTCAATGACAAACAACCATAAATTATTTTAGAAAGTTCTTCAATATTCCATCACCTGATTTCTTTTTTTTTTCTTTTTTCCCCTCTTTTTAGTCAGAAATATTAGTTTTCAGAGCATTTCTTTTTGCCGTGACATAGCTACAAAGTTGGATTGTTACATGTTTGTGCATATAATTTTATATATAACTAAAATATTATCAGTAGGGATGGTATACTTAATACGTTTTGTTACTGGAAAGGTCAAAGTTTATTTTTCAATTCTTTTTCTTCTTGGTAATATTTTCTATCTATATCTTTGTTTTTTCCTTTTCCATTTGTTAGCGTTCTTTATCTATTAGACATCAACCAAGGGTTTATAGTCTATACCATATTTGGAAACACATAAAATTCCATCTTAACACAGATTTTGTATTTAACAATATGGACATAATATTTCTTACAATGATTTTCTCCTCATTGTAAATGCTCCACAGTTTGAAATTTATGACATTACATTCCAAAACACAAGGACACTATTTGAGAATCAGGCCATCTGCGTACGATCAGGGATGTTTTATTCACATATGATCTTGCTACTTGCACAGGGTGAATGTATCATGTCTCAGTGATAAGAAAAAGCTAGATGAGAAGCATAAAAACAAAGCACTAGGAAAGTACAAAATCAGATTACGGTCTTTCTTACGCCATGAAACGGCGCAATAGTCTTTATCCTGAAATTAGCATGTGCATCCTGATGGCGGCACACACGCATTCCCAGGCCGTGATGTTCTTCACAGAACAGCTGTTAGCAAGTTGTCTAAAGTCTGGGATACATTCTTCCATCAGGGCTTCTCCGTCTAAGAGAGGGGGTTCAGCTTTCTCTTTCTCTGCCTCCTTATCCTTTCGTGTCCTCGGTTAATAGCTCTGACTCCCCATGTGATTTGAGGAGACCTGGTGCAAGTGTTCTACCCTCACAGGCTCAGTTCAGCTCATGTGTTAACTACCCAGACCATTCCCATAGGAATCCACTCTTTCTCTTTAGCTGAAATGCTTCCCAGACTCTACCCGAGTCCTTCTCCCAAAGGGGAGCCCGCAACATCATTGCAGCACGGATTTCTGTTTGTGTCACCTGCTTGGTTTTGGCGCATGACGTCATCAGCATGAGGAGGAGCTCTTTTATCTGGGGCCCCTCTAGAGAGATGCTTCCCTTCTAGCCAAGACGTCTGCATTCACCAGATCCAAGTCCAATTACCTATTCGAATCACGTACTTTTTGTCATTAGAAGAATGCAGCCTCTGCACAGTTGCCTCTTCACTCCCTTGCCTGAGAAAATGTGAATTTTCTTTCTGCACATTTTAATTGTAGTTTCTCTTTTGATTTTTCAGAAGGTGCCAAATTCCATTGAACTTTTGTACAAGTCTTTGTAACAATTTTAAATGCATAAGTGGAGGTTGGGACCCGACAACACAAAGAAGTTAATTTCAGAAAAAGAATAACTATACTTAGTTCTTTCTTCTCCACACCCCCCCCACCGCCCCCCCCCCCACCCCGGCTTGTTTTTCCTGCAAGCTTTTATACATGCATTGTTATAGTCTGGCTTAGAAGCAAATTAAATTATCTTAATGTACAAACAAAATGGATAAGGGGTAAAATCTTCATTTAAATATACTATGTTCTGGATGAAAAAAGCAGGAGTAAAAATTGATGAGCAATTTTTTAAAAAAGTACTACAAACCAAGATACCGCCTTCTAAAAATACTGGTATAATTCAATCTATTTAAAATTATACAGTGTTTCCTATCCTGTAGTGTCACATACTAGTGCCCTTGAATCCCTTTTAACACATTTATTGTTTACTAATAACTTAACCTAGATTATATCGCATCTTCACAGAAATAGATTTTCCTTCCGTTCAATACTTTCCAGCTTCACACACTGCCATTTCTCCACCTTATATTCAAGCAACAGCCAATTAAATGTGGTGGCAGGCATGGGTACAAAGAACTTAGACCAAGCTCTGACCACATAAGTGTTTGAGAATGTTATTATCTCTTTCCCTACCGTGCTCTTTCACACTTTCATGCCTCCGCTTGCACAAATCTCTCTTGTCCCATATTTTTTGCCAGGCATTCTTATGACCCAATGGGCATCACCCCTTCACAAAGCTTCCTCTCTACCCCAAGCTGCACTAATTACCCCTCCACCAAGCCCCACCATACCCTTTATATGTCTATCGTACGCATCTCATTATGTAGTTTCTGTATTCGGTTTTCACTTAAAACTTAAACTCCTTGAGGAAAGGGAGTGGGTCCCACTTATTCCTGAATTCCCAGTTTCTACAGCCCATGGCACATAATAAAACGTTTGCAATAAACTGAAGGGATTCATTAAAATCATTTTTAAAAGCCCTTTCAGCTCTGATATTTTATTCTACCTATTGGGTAAATGGTCAAAGAAGGACCCATTATTCTCAATTTAAGACGTGTGGAATGTCAGACTTGGGGCTCCAGCTGTATTCACAGTAGTTTCGGTAAAAATTTGTGATTTATGGAATCTGCTTAGCTCACGTGAACATAATTCATCACTCCAAGCCCAGGGAGCTCCAACCCTCTGTCAGATTTGGGAATCATGCCCTTGTGACCAAAGGCTATTTTTGAGTCTGGTAACTAACATTTCTGTCACCTCTGCAGTCACTTCTGGCTGAAGCACAGAAATTTTATTCCTGGATGGTGTTGACTGAAAAACAGGCATTCCTGTATTTGCTGCAGTGGGCTTGGGAGGAGGCATTCTGGAAGAGTCAGGGTGTTTATCACCAGAATCACACACACTCTGAAATCTCAGTGGCTTGAAATTGTAAAGGTTGACTCTTCATGCACGTGTGATGTGGCTCTGGCATCTCCTCCCCAGTAACTGCAAGTGGTCCACTAGGTCCTCGCAGCAGGGGAAAGAGTGATAGATAGAAGAAACACTGGCTTTTAGATACCTCTTCTCAGAAGCCATATATGTTACTTGCCCTTCCAGAGCAAGTCACCAGCCCCAGTGCAGCTGCAAGAGAAGCAAGGAAAGATGTATAGGGAGGTATATCGATATACGTGAGGCACTTCCCATCTCTGCCACACGTTCCCAGATATTTGAGATGTCATTCATCAAAGGCATCCTAACAGGCCATTTGGAATAAACCCCATGTCTGGAGAAAAATTCCCTTTTCAGTTTTGTGCATTCAAAATCCAGAGTCTGAGAACTTAATTTTCCCTTCCCTATACAGCAGCTTCCGGCTTCAAGCACAGAAATTCTTGGACTTGAAGCTGTTATATTATGTTAATGACTTTGAGAACAGAAACACAACAGGATGCTTGTATGAGAAAACAAGATTCTGACAAAGCTGGTGGCGGACCAACTTTATGCTCTGGTCTGCTGCCTGGGTCTAGTGTCCTAATAAGCTTTTAATGATGTTCCCCCTGATACCTGGGGGTGAGTCGCTCTGCCCACTGCTGTCTTTTCCTAGAAGACAAATCAATTAAGCCCCAGGGCTTCCTGACCTTGTGTTTTCTTCTGCCTTATTCTGACAACACGTGTTTCATTAGCACACTTGGAAAGGCCTCACCCCAATTTGTTTCTCCAGATGTTTTGCTCATCGTATGTCAAATAAGATACATTCTGCCTTCAAACAGCCCAACGGTTTAATGCTAGAGGCTGGGAAGCCGTTTTTGGATATTAATGACTCCTTCTAGGGGAGCTTCATTGCTGAATTTCCCAGATGTCTATAGAGCCGTCGTGATCCTTAGTGACTCCATCGTTTCCCATGGGTAGCTCTTCGGGATCTGGTTCATGTGTTATTTTAGTATCGCTTGGTGGTACTTGCTCACAACATTTATTCCTGTAACATTAGTCTAATGAGGATTTTCCATTTCACACATAGTTTTTGCTTTTTTCATTGGGATTCTACTCTCAGACACCCTGGCTCTTCTGTACCATTAATTGATTGATTGATATTATATCAATTCATGGATACTTATTTTATTCTATGGGTTATTATCCAACACTGTCATAGTTATTTTGTTGTACACATTGTTCTGGCTTTGAACATTTTGAGTTCCTTCAAGTTGGTTCTTGTAATCTTTCCATGTATTTCTGTCACATTTGAGCACTTCCTTGTACCTTCCTTGTACCACAAGATGCTCTAGGTTCATCCAGTAATTCTTCTGCCTCAGCCTTGGGGTCAGCATTTTTTTCCCAAGAGCCCTGATTCCTATTATTAAAGAATGGTATTAGAAACCAAGATCTGGGCACTAGGTGTTCTCATTATTACTGGGGTGTCACTGCTTCTAAGTCCTCTTAGAGGACAGAGCTAGGAAATGTCGGTATACATGTGTGTATACCAACTTGTGCACACACATATATCTATATTTGTGTGTGTGTGTGTGTGTGTAGTACTTTATACTAGTACCTGATTCCAATCTAATGCCACAGGATTTACTCCCATCCTCTCCATTTCCATATATGTAACTTTTTTCTCCAACATTAAGAAATCTGGCTCTGCAACATATTTATGTATTTTTTCAATCCTAGAAAACATAAAAAGTTTAAAAAGTTATTTCATAATTGCTAACCTATACCTCTGTTAAAAAAAAAACTAAAGTTTCATTTCAAAACACATGTATTATATTATACTTCACAGACACCAAGAATGCAGGGTCCTTGTAAACCATGGTGATATTTTCTAAATTCCCTTTTTCCTCGCTGGTCTCTTCTTCCACACACAGACGCTGCTGTGGTTCCTCTGTCACCCTAACTCCTTGAAAACTTTCTTGTCTGCTCTTGCCCGAATACTCCCTGTTTTTCTCACTTGCCTTCTTATTTCCTGCTACAAATCTCAAAGGGGCCGTCTGGCCAGGCTGATCCCTCTGTAGGGAGAGGGTCAGAAACTTAACAGGCCATGTCGGAATCTTCTTTATTTTGTGGGAGTGGGATGGGAAAGACTGGATATTTTTATAGTAATAATTTTTCTTTTTTATTGAGGTATAGTTGATTTACAATATTGTGTTAGTTTCAGGTGTGCAGCAAAGTGATTCATATAGTAATTGTGTTTATATTATCACGATGGATGATGGATGCAGTTGAACTTCGCTAGGGAGGTGGTCAGTAGGTTCACCTGTTGGTGTGAGAGGTTCCCAGGCAAGAAGAGCGAATGATCCCATTGTCTCTGTTCCGGTGCTTTTCTGTGGGAGACGCTACAGGTGTTTGGGGTGCACCATTTTCATAGTGAGGTCCCATTCTGGTCATTTCAGGCTCTCACCGTCCCAGGCCCTAAATGCTAAAAGGGTTCCATAGTCAATGCGACAACTCAGATCTCTCCATTTCCAAGTGTCCCGTTCTGGGGTGGGAGGGACAGAGCAGGGCATTATCTGGCCCCAGCAGAGTCTGAACCCAAACCTGCTGTGAATCATCTCATATTCTCGTTTCCCTGCGTCTTGGGGCACATGGGTCTTAAAAGCCACACTGTTTAAGCTGTCGACTGACTAGTTCTCTGAAGTGGAGAGGAATGACCTGCTGGGGGTGTTGACAGAACCAGACAGACGCTGTGTCTCTCGTCCTTCTTCAGCCACGCGTGGCCGACCTGCTGGAGTCCTCATCACAACTCCTGTTTCCTGTCTGTATCTGCAGCTTCGGAGAACATCGGTTATTCTCCAGCAGACCTTGTAGACACGGAAGTACATTTTCTCTTCTTCCTTTTTTTTTTTTTTTTTTGATGATTATCTGGTTTTATTTGCAATTAGCAAATTTAACTTCAAAAAGCACTATTCCAGATTTTGTGTAAACATTATTTCAAATTTGGCATTTCCCTCTGTAAGATAAACGAACACCTGATCTCTCTACATTGTACCATTCATTCAAATATACAGCTCCTGTTTGGAAGCAAATCTTCTACTAATATATTTCATGCAAAGAGATTTTTAATTCTAAGGATTTTTATGTATTTATTTTATTTTATTTTTATTTTTTAAAATTTATTTATTTATTTATGGCTGCGTCGGGTCTTCGTTTCCGCGCGAGGGCTCTCTCTAGTCGCGGCGGGCGGGGGCCACTCTTCATCGCGGTGCGCGGGCCTCTCACTGTCGCGGCCTCTCTTGTTGCGGAGCACGGGCTCCAGACGCGCAGGCTCAGTAGGTGTGGCTCACGGGCCTAGTTGCTCCGCGGCATATGGGATCTTCCCAGACCGGGGCTCGAACCCGTGTCCCCTGCGTTGGCAGGCAGATTCTCAACCACTGCGCTACCAGGGAAGCCCTAAGGATTTTTAACTATAGCTACATTGTATATATTCATTATGGATATTTTACGTAACAGTATTTAGTGATACGTTGTTTACAGTTGTGTTTATTTTAAATGAGACATTAACAGATCTCATTCACATCAGGTAGGTTCTCCATAGTAAATAAGACAATATGGAAGCTACTTTTTTACCTACAGTGAATGAGCAATTAGACTGTTGCATAAAGATTACAACTTACCATGATAGTTTTTTTCCTTACATGTTCATGAAGTATTTACAACATAAATACTTTTAAGGGAAAAATTCTACTATTTACATTTTCTCTTCTGGATGACCAGAGTCAAAGCAGAAGGTTTTACTTAATTATGTGTCTCTGGGAATAGGACTAGGATAATTGACTTTTAAGAAAGCCAGTACATAACCAACCAGACTTAAAAAGAAACCATAATAATATAATATGAAATAAATATAATGTGATATATAATTACATAAGAGTATAATATCATTATTAGTGTCGCTAACTGATAAATAAATTATATAATATAAACGTAATAAATAATTATGCACATACTTTTTTAAAATTTAACTTAAATATAAAGTGGATATCTGCACATTGTATATTAAAAATAATCATATAAATTATATATTATTTTGTATCATTTACTCTTATGTAAATGGCATTATGTAAATAAAAGAAGATAAATAAATAAAATTAAATAAATAAAAGTGGCAGAGTAATTAATATAGGACTAATTAAACAAATAACATGTGTGAGAACATGTAATGATATTTCGTAATGTCTCTGCTCTCCGAAACAATTTATTTTAACGGCTTTTTAACTCTTTATTGGAGATTTAAATTTTATAGGCTATGCCCTTGAATATTCTTAAGATCCCTAAGTGTCAGACATTCAGAAGTGTTAGACTTTCAGAAAGAAAAGGTAAATGCAATAGGACTCATTGAGCAGACGTTAACTTATATTTAATAAAAAATAGCAATGGCATGTTTCTTTCTGTCCTGTGGAATGATAGGATATTTTTATTCTTTCTGCTTCCTTTTCTAATAAACGTTCTCCAGTCTGCCTGCAGCCTACAGGACACCTTCTTTCCCTTCATGTAGTGGTAAAACTGAATGCAGTCCCACATAAAGTTCCCTCTGACAAGCGGCTGTGTTCTTATCAAGTCTACATACCACTGATTCCTGGTGTTGGTCCAAGGCAATGTCACCAAGCTAAATGCACTCCCAACAAAACAGTCTGCGCGTGGAACTTAGATTTTATTTACTAGAACAGCATGATTTCTGGCCTTGAGGAATTAGTCTCCAGCTTTCCCCAAACATGCACCACTTTCTATCTGCAGGCTCGTTTCGAAAGACCAGTGGTTTAGTCAGCCTCTCTGCATCAATATGCCAAGCTAATAGTAGCCTCTATTTTCAGCTGAGCGTTGGTGTCTTTGGGGGAGATAAGGAAATTTGATTGATGTAAGTAGATTGACCCTTAAAAAACATAGTTTTGAATTGCATGGATCCATTCATACAGGGAGTTTTTTCAGTAATAAATACTACAGTAAATACTACACACTCCGAGGTTGGTGGAATCTGTGGATGTGTAACCTCGGATACAGAGGAACTTGGAATACTGAGGGTCAACTATGAGTTATACACAGATTTTTCAACTACTGGGAGGGTCCGCACCCCTAACTATCCGCCCCCCTCCCAGGTTGTTCAAGGGTCAACTGTACTTGCCTGTCTCTTCAGGTATAGTTGATTTATAATGTTGTGTTAATTTCTACTGTACAGCAAAGTGATTCAGTTATACATATATATACATGCTTTTTCGTATTCTTTTCCATGATGGTTTATCACAGGATATTGAATATAGTTCCCTGTGCTGTACAGTAGGACCTTGTTGTTTATCCATCCTCTATATACTAGTTTGCATCTGCTAATCCCAAACTCCCAATCCATCCCTCACCCAACCCTGTAACTATGTTTTGATAGGCACCCAGATAACTTGGAAGAGAATTTCTGGCATCTCTTTCACGTGAGTTAATTGTGTCACACAGTTTTCCAAAGTGGTGGGACTGCATCAGTTCCAGCTCACTTAATGAAACTGAGGGTGGTCATCAGACCCATTAAACTGTAACTTGCTTAATAAATAATGAGTTGTAACCTGCCTTCACTTATCAAGCTAATTTTAATTGTGTTTACAAAAAGTTGCGTGTCCTCCAAACATCATGTAGCCTAAACAATAAGATGTTTGCCCAAGCTGATATTCAGGAACTTGGAGTCAGCTTGTTCCAGTTTGAGGTGAGCCGGCTAAGATTGGTCGAGACCACCTCAACGTTGGAGGCCAAAACCCCGCCCTCAGAACATGATAATGCCTGCATTTTCTGAACATGCAGGCCTGTAGCTTAGCTGCACCTGCACAGAATGACAATGCCCTCACCTTTTCCTTATCTCCAATCACCTTTTCCCACACTCCTCATGCCTCAGACCACCCACCCTGCTTCTTTTTTTTATATTGAAGTATAGTTAATTTACAATGTGTTAGTTTCAGGTGCACAGCAAAATGATTCAGTTATACATATATTCTTTTCCATATTCTTTTCCATTACAGTTTATTACAAGATACTGAATATAGTTCCCCGTGCTGTACAGTAGGACCCTGCTGTTTATCTATTTTACATATAGCCACCCTGCTTCTTTATCCCATAAATATCCTGAACCCCTCACCTTCGGGGAGGTGGATTTGAGATCTGTTTGAGATCCGTCTCTTTGCTTGGCTGCCTCGTGAATAAAGCTTTTCTCTGCTGCAAAACCTTGGTGTCTCAGCATTTGGCTTCCTATGTATGGGGGTAAATGAACTTGGTTCGGTTACATTAGAAGTGTTACTGAAATCATTTTCCTTACGTTAAACTGCAGACACCGTTACACCTGGTCCAGTATTGTATTGCTCAGCATTTCTCCTTTTCTTGTTGACTGCTGAGTACCCCTGGATACTGTCCATCGATCGGGGTCAAAGGGAGAGACCGTCCCATCCATCCTTCACCACTTTCTCTTCACTGACATTCCCAGCCACCATGCTTCAGAAATCTATTCTTTCCCCATCGCTTTATGTTGAACCCCTCTTCTATTTTTGCATCTCCCGGACAGCCCTCTCCTCTTCCTCTGCCTCCTCAGAGAAGGAAACCCCTCAAACAAAAAATGAGTAAAGGAAAAGTAAACAAAAGCTACAGTCCCCTAGTTTCAAATATTCGCCTTTTGCAGTTTTTCTACCTTGTGAATTTTTTTAAATTAATTAATTAATTAATTAATTTTTGACTTCATTGGGTCTTCGTTGCGGTGCGTGGGCTTCTCACTGTGGTGGCTCCCCTTGTTGCGGAGCACGGGCTCTAGGCACGTGGGCTTCAGTAGTTGTGGTGCGTGAGCTCAGTAGTTGCGGCTCACGGGCTCTAGAGCACAGGCTCAGTAGTTGTGGTGCACGGGCTTAGTTGCTCTGTGGCATGTGGGATCTTCCTGGACCAGGGCTCAAACCCGTGTCCCCTGCATTGGCAGGAGGATTCTTAACCACTGCGCCACCAGGGAAGCCCTACCTTGTGAATTTTCTTAATCAGAACCCTAAATACCCTCTGTCAGATGGTCCTGAGTCTCCTGCATTTGGGTCACTCACCAGCGGGGAGGTTTACACTCCTGTGAGGGCAACTGTACGCATGGCAACCTCTGTGCTCTGGTGCTAAAGTAGCCCATCTGCTGGAGCAGAGCAAAGTGCACTGCTGGAAACTCGCCCACGCCACTGGTGCTGAGAACACTGCCTCCAGTTGGCTCCAAGACATTCAGATTAAGGACCTGCTGTGCCTTCCTCTCCAAGATCAATCTAGACAATTTTGCAGGAGCATGGCAACGCAACTGGGGAAGAGATCAATGGGAACCGAAAGTCAAAATCTCACACTCCAGTAACTCAAAATTGCCTGTGTTTCTCATGCTCCAAACAGGAAAATGACACTCTAATGTCACAGAGGCTGAAGGACGCTAACAAATGCCATTCATCTGAACTGGGGTAAAAAAGATGCTGTCATGTATATGCTCGGTTTTGTTCCCCAAGGGAAGCTGTGACATGAGACTGAGGCTGGGCTCCTGGGGGGGGAGGGAGACCTGCTGTGTTTATATTTTATGTCGTTGACAGGTCACTTGCTGTCCCACACAGAACAAGTAGCAGCAGATTTCATAAAACAGCAGCGCAGGCTGCAGGGAATTACAGATGCACGCTCGGGGCCCTTCTCTGAGAATGGAAGCCACCTGGCCCTTCCCGGACAGGGAAGTACAGCCAGTCTGGTTACTGGCCATTCACTCGCTAAGGGTTCCATGTTGAAGAAGATTTTAAGACAAACAACAAAAACACCATGCCATTTTCTTGTAAATACTTTGAATTACATGAAATACCGTCGCTTTAGAATCATCACAACATGCAGATTACTTTTAAAAGGAAGAAGATTGAAAGTCACTAATAATCTGTCACCAAGAGGCAAAAACAGTTGATATTTTGGTGACTTTTCTCAAATATACACCTAAAATATAGTGTTATACAGGTTTGTTTGTTTTCAACAACAATTTTCAAGGAAATGCAATTTCACATAACTCTTCCAAGACACAGAAGCATGAAATTTCAACCCACATATGGAAAAGCAATGCGTCAGACGTTTCCCTGGTTGACGACTGAAGGAGTTCATGGGACGGACACGTGATCCACAGCCCGGCCTCTGCGACCACCTGTTTACATCTCTTGTGTCTGAGCTCAGCTACATGCCAGGGGAAGCCCTGTTAGGCTTGTAGCTCTTTGTGGCTCTGTTTCTCAGACACAATTTTACAATCCGCTGTAAAATCCTCCCGAGGCCAACCTATACCTTCTAAATATGTCTCCTCTATTGAGATCAATAATCCATTGTCCACAGAATCGCCAGCTGCTTTATATCTGGATGATGCATTGTCACTGTAAGACTGGATGCCTTCTGACTCCTAGAAACGGCCAATTTAACATGACCCCATGCTGATTATAGACAGAGCTGTGGACCAGGCAGGCAGGCGTTAGGGGACCTCAGTAAAATCTTTAACAACTAAGACTGCACAGCAATTTTCCTACCTCTTCCTGACCCCATACACACCAAAAAAACAAGAAATTATTTTGTAGAAATTTAAAAATCTCTCTCTCTCTTTGGGAGAGGGGGTGTCGGGGGTACTGGGCCAGCAGTTGGCAACAATTTATATCAATTGAATTGTGAGCTTTTTTGTAAAAGATATTTATTCCTTTCTTCCTTCAAATTAATAGCATTTTTTATTTTTAATTTTTATATAATTTTAAAAGATTACTGTCCATTTACAATTTTTACAAAATATTGGTTCTATTCCCCATGGTGCACGATACATCCTTGAGCCTCTCTGACACCCAGAAATTAATAGTAGTTTTAAACAAACCTGATTACGTATGGGTATTTATAAATTTGACTTTTCTTTGGTCATCTTCTCTTTTGTCTTTATTATAAATTTTTAAATAAGAAATGCAAAACTGTATTATAAATATTTTAAATTCTTTCTGCACATTATGATATTTTGGCGCATTAAAAATCCTTTCTGGCTGAGAAAGGACCACCCCTCCAGGGACTAGACAATTCTTAGAGATGATAAAAGGCCCAGATGGGAGTATGCCTCTGATACACAAAATAACCAACCCACAGCCAGACCTACACCCCAGGAAGCATTCTTCCCCTGCCTTAATCATCCCAGGGCCAGGTGCCCTAAGCAGGGCACCATTCCTGTAGCACAGAAGTTTTCCAATGAGTCAACCCTGAACTGTTTACCCTGCTGTCCTTGCCTTTCCCCAGCGAACACCCATAAGGGTCATGGGAGTTTCCTGGGGAAAACTTCCCCTCACTGTCTTACGCCTCCTGACTGCCCTGGTGTCTTTCCCTGTGGTCCTGCATGCTATGTGTGTCTCCCAACTCTAGGACTTGTGAGTATAATAACCTTTGTTTTTCCTGAGTCTCCCCTGTGTCTCCTTCTGTGGCTGCATCTGACCATCACAATAAAATATACATATACATGCAAAATTTTGCCATTTGCAGCCACATGGATGGACTTGGAAGGCATTATGCTAAGTGACATAAGACAGAGAGAGACAAATACTGTACGATGTCACCTGTATGTGGAATCTAAAAAATACAACAAAGTAGCGAATATAACAAAAAAAGAATCAGATTCACAGATCTAGAGAACAAACTAGTGGTTATCAGTGGTGAGGGGGAGGGGCAAGATAAAGGTCGGGGGCTGGTGAGAGGCACACACTACTGGGCGTAAGATAGGCTAAAGGAGGTAGTGTACAACACAGAGAATATAGCCAATATTGTGTAACAAGTGTAAATGGAAAGTAATTTTTAAAATTGTATAAAAAATTGAAAAACACCCAAAACAACAAACAAACAAAATATATATACACATTATTTACCAGAAACCTAATGAGCCAGAAAAAAAGTATTTTTAATTAGCAAAATGCATATCTTAAGGCATGCACTAGTGGGAATTCTGCATATGGACAAATTATGATTTTATATTGTTTGCTTGTGTAATTTCCTTCTGAAATTACATGCATTATCAGAATTCTTTCTCCTGAACAAATGGAGACAAAATTCAGAACTCTAAAGAGAAAAAGATGGAGGCCAATGCAAGAGGTCAATAAAACATCAGATGAGTTGATAATACTAAATACATACCCCAAAGGCCTCTGTCTTTCAGTAAACATTTGTTTCTCTTTTTCTCACAGATTTTTCCTCTTGCAATGATACCGCTGCACCTACACCTTGTCAACAAGTGGCCGTTTGTAGAAGCTGCTAAGAAAACACAGGGATGGAATGAGCAGCTTTCCTTGCACTCCTGCAGGGACCAGGGATGCATATTGCTCTTCTCTGAGTAACAGGACATTCTACACCGGAATCTTCCACAAGTTTCAAGGGAGGAGGACACACAGGCAAACACAGCATCCCACCCCTGACCACCGCCGTCATCTCCACCACACCTGCCCTTCTGATTCTTCAAGGCCTTCTAGCGTATCCCGAACTCAAGCCCGAGGGTGAGGGGTGCGGACTTTGCCTCCCTTGGAACTTGGGGAAGCCACACTGTCCCTAAACACCTGACAGCCTCCAGACTGTGAGCTGTAGCCTCTGGATCTGAGACCTGCCCGTTGCTCATGGCCCCATGACCTCAGGCCTGCCCCCAATCCTCCCTTGACCTCTCAATTTCTTCACCTCTAAATTCTGGATCCTGCAGTTGACAATATTCAGATAACAGCTGGAAATACCTATCCTAGTCATTTTTGGTAGGCAATAGCTATAGAGAAACAACTGGTAAAGTGAGTATTTTAACTGTGCAAGAGTTAATTGGATGTGTCAACATGACGGGGCCATGGCCGGGGTGGGGGACCAGATAAAACATTGTTTCTGGGTGTTTCTCTGAGGGTGTTCATGGGTCAGATTAGCCATGGAATTAGTGTCTCTGTATATGGCCCTCCCCAGTGTGGTGGGCATCAGCCAATGTTGAGGGCCTGAATACAGCAAAGGGCCTCTTCCTGCCTGCCTAAGGTTCACCTGAGACACCCTTTTCCCCTGCCTTGAACTGGACTTACACTGTTGGTTCTTTTGCTTCTCAGGCCATCAAACTGTGACTTGAATCACCCCAACTTTCCTGGGTGTCCAGCCTGCAGACCTAAAACTAACCCTAACCCTAACCCTAACCCTAACCCTACCCCTACCCCTAGCCCTAATCCTACCCTAACCCTAGCCCTAACCCTAACCCTAACCCTAACCCTAACCCTGCAAATCTTGGGGCATCTCAGCCTCCATCATCACGTGAGCTAATTTCTCATAATAAATCTCCATACGTCTATGTATATCTCCCATTGGGACTGTTCCTCTGGAGAGCCCTGACTAATACAAATAGGAATCCTGTACTTCCTCTGTGCATGCCAGAAGGGAATAAATATGTATAATATCCACCTTTCTTTATATGTGCAAAAATGAATAAATATACATACACAGATGTCTTGTTTTTGGTAAGTTCTGAGACCATTATTCATTCATTACATAAATATTTATTGGGTATGCCAATTAGCTTTTCTTGCATGACAAACGATGAACAACCAAAGTAGCTTTAAATACAACTATTTGTTTACACATAATGCACCAGGCTGGAGATGTGGTCTGGCCTCAGCTGAGATGGGCTTACCCTGTGTTGACCGTCACCAGGGTCCAGTGGCCTCATCAGGTGCTTGGCAGCTGGTGCCGGCTCTCAGCAAAGGTGATGGAGGTCACAGGCCACGTGCTGTTCTCATTCACGGGCTCACCCAGGCTTACTGGGGGGTGGGGGGCAGTCAACAGGATTTCCAGAGCAAGAGAGGGCAAGCTTCAAAGGGCAAGTGCTCTTTAATCCTCTGTTTAAGCAATATTTACTAATTTACTAACAGCCAGAGCAATCCCCAAGGCCAAGTCCAGACACAAGATGTGAAGAAACAGTCCCACTTTCGATGGGAGCAGTGGAAAAGTCATTTGCAAAGGAGTGTGAATAAGTGGAGGTAAAATTTGTGGCCACCTACCTCAATGGGCACCTATTCTGTGCCCAGCATTCGGTGATTTGATGACAAATGACCCCCCCAAAAAAAAACAAAAGTGAAAAATAAGCAAAAAAGAAAAACGGACAAAGTAATCCCAGCCCTCATACCCTAGAGAGACAGAGCTTAAACAAACAGACACATAACACATAAATAAGGCTTCCCTGGTGGTGCAGTGGTTAAGAATCCGCCTGCCAATGCAGGGGACACGGGTTCGAGCCCTGGTCCAGGAAGATCCCACATGCCACAGAGCAACTAAGCCCGTGCACCACAACTACTGAGCCTGCACTCTAGAGCCCACAAGCCGCAACTACTGAGCCCGTGTGCTACAACTACTGAAGCCCGTGCGCCTAGAGCCCATGCTCCGCAACAAGAGAAGCCACCGCAATGAGAAGCCCGCTCACCGCAACGAAGAGTAGCCCCCGCTCGCCGCAACTAGAGAAAGCCTGCATGCACCAACGAAGACCCAATGCAGCCAAAAATAAATAATAAATTTAAAAACAAACAAACAAAAAAACCATATAAATAAATTTGTACAGAGTATAAGAAGGAGTGCCAGGGGAGAACAGCCAGCTAGAACCCTAGATCGTGAGCCTCAGGGCCCTGTAAGGAAGTGAACCTGATGCCACCTGCCCGGGGGGAGGTGCCAATCGCAAGGCACTTCTGGACCCTCAGATCAGGTAGCCAGGTTGTGACCAATCAGGACCCTATGGGGCTTTCCTGGCATAGGACCCCAACCCCCCATGCCCTCCGCCTGCCTCTTGTCTGTAGAAAAACTTTAGCCAAAGAATAAATTTAATCAGAGAAATGAGAAAAATGCAGGCACGATGGAAAATCAGTCAAACAAGACAAAATAATAATAGTTTAGTCACTAAGCATAGTCAGCGCCCTTTAGTTCCTCCTCAAGGGCTAGAGATCATATTCTGAGCTGTGTCCTGGGAGCCGTCTTGTGGACACTGAAACCCACACCAGGTGGAGAAGTTAACTACATGATGACCGGACTGTAGCCATGACATAAGCTGCCACAATTCTGAGAACTGGCCTCAAAGAAATGGGAATTGACCCTGGAACTGAAGACTCACTGTACCTAAAACCATCAAGAGGACGCTGGTCAGACCACCGATGACCAAGCTCAAGATGCCTGTCGGAGCTGCCTGTGCTGTTTCTACATATAGCCCCTCCCTCCGCCTGTGCACCCCTGAAACGTCCCTTTAAAGGTTCTTGCCCCCTGATGGGCAGTTGGGAGTTGGCTGTGGACAGAAGTCCGCCTTCTCCCCAGGTTGCTGGCCTCCTGAATAAAGCAACCTTTCCTTTCCTACCAACACTGTCTCTTGAGTATTGGCTTTCAAGCAGTGGGCAGCTGAACCTGAGTTTGGTAACAGGGTCAGTGAAACCAAGTTTCATCTGGGGTCTTTGAAGGAGTTTGTTCTGTCCGAGGACTGATGAAGGTGGGGGGCACTGGCCTTTCGGGGGGACGCTTGACTGCTTTGAAATGGCCTTCAACTATAATGACCAAGAGCCTTCTTTCTCCCTGTGGCAAAACAGATAGGACACCATAAACACGGAATCCTCAAAGCTATTAATTACTTCTCAGGTGGGTGGAGTAAAGAATAAAAATGTTAATTTTGTTGCCATTGTGGTTTGTTTTCTTTTAAAAAGAAGTTCTGTTGGTGAACACTGGCCCTTACGTATCACTATATGTCACACGTTTCCAGGACCATAAGCCTGATAGCCTGGTTGGCTTGAAGCATCCCAGCCTCTAACCCCATGTGTGAACCTCACACCTAAATGACGCTGCCCACGCTGCGCCAGCATCCCAGCCTTCACCCTACTTCCTCCTACTCACAATGCGCAAAGTCATACACACAGGGTCAGAGAATGTACCTCTTATTCTCAGCCGAAAGGATTCCAAAACGCATCTTAAATCAAATGATATAGTAAAACCCCAAGAAAGCAAAGCCCTGAAAGAACCTTATAATTAGGATGGTGACATAACTTATTCCCTACACGTGGACATTTCTGAGTGTGAAAGGAGAGTGCTATAAATAATTAGCTAGGACGATAGGCATAAATAGGTCTGCATCACATGTAGTTGACAGATGAGCAATTCAGTTACCTAGTTACAGGTATTTTTATGAGCGAGAATGATTCCATGCCCATTTAAATGGTGTTACATTACTCTAGAAATTATCTCTTATTTAAAAAAAAATCATTTGTCTGAATTTAGGGAGCAACTATTAATAGTACGGAAAACAAATCAAATTTTGCATTAACAGTCAAAAGAAAAAGGACTAGGAATCGTATAGGAGCGTGGACTTATTTGAAGAAAATACATTTTTTCCCGCCATAGAGCAGCTTTTCAGGTCATTTAAGAAAGCAGAGCTGATGGGAAAGTCATATGGAAACAAAACAAAAAGTCCTTTTGCTTTGTGGTGTATCATCTTTCAGGTTTTAACTTCCTCCTCTCTTTTGAAGTTTGAAAAAAGCTTTCTTGATAATTGGGCTGAGTGGTACTTTGCTGGTTCCCTAAATCGAATCCTTCTGGGGGGTGAAGAATACGGCTCTGCGGTAGCCATGCTGATGGTGCGTGAAAATGACTGGATGATGAGAGGGACGAACCCGCTGGGTGTCAGGTGCCTCATGTCTCCATTGTCTTGGCAGCCTGGAGCTCTTGATTAGAATGTCTGTGGGCTGTGAGTCGCTTACCTTTTCTAAAAGGGCGAGCAAAAGAGGTCTCCGGGGGCTTCCCTGGTGGCGCAGCGGTTGAGAATCTGCCTGCCAATGCGGGGGACACGGGTTCGAGCCCTGGTCCGGGAAGATCCTACATGCCGCGGAGCAACTGGGCCCGTGAGCCACAACTACTGAGCCTGCGCGTCTGGAGCCTGTGCTCGGCAATGAGAGGCCGCGATGGTGAGAGGCCCGCACACCGCGATGAAGAGTGGCCCCCGCTCGCCGCAACTAGAGGAAGCCCTCGCACAGAAACGAAGACCCAACATAGCAATCAATCAACCAATCAATAAATCTTTAAAAAATAAAAAAAAAATAAAATAAAAGAGGTCTCCGGAGTGACTAAGGTTGGCATCTTCCCAGGCCATGAGTTGCCCATGTGTCCAGCTCGTGAACAACGGGAGAAAGTCCACACATTGGCTGAAAAACAAGCCTGTGAAGCTATTTTGAGAGCTGTTGATACTCTTTAAAATAGGGCATTCTGGGAATTTGACAAAATAACGATATAGCTGGGATTTCGAACAGGATTTGATTATTATTCAGAGTGACAGGAGTTCCCTCTACAAGCCCACACCTGGGGAAATATTTAGAGAAAGAGGTGAAGAGGGTCACTTAGAATGATGCCCTGGTGACTTCTGATGGTGAGTGAATCGGTACCTATTCCAGCTGGTGCTTCATTAAAAAAAAAAAGCCCCCAACCATTTCTATCTCAGTAATGGATGTCTGGCTACAGGGCCAAGAAAACAGCATGAATATAACAGTGAATACCCAAAGCACCATTTATTTTTAGGAAAAGAGGTGTCACATTTGAATACTTAGGCCTTGACCCTTGGCTCTTGAGGGAAAAAAAAAAAAAAGAAAAATTTCAACCAGCTATTGTTAACCTGAAATAGAAAAGATCACCAATATAAACAGTATCAAACCCAAACTTGGGATAATTCAAATAGTTTATAATATCATCTTAAATAAAAGCTCTATCTCTCTGGCTCTGTAAGGATGGGGTGCGGGGTGAAACGGAATGACTGCTAATGGGAACACGGTTTCTCTTCGGGGCGATGAAAATGTTCTAAAGTCAGGTTTGATGGGGTTGCTCAATTCTGTGAATATACTAATAAACTTTGACTTAAATTGTATATTTTATATATTTTAAAATAAATAAATTTATTTATTTATTTATGGCTGTGTTGGGTCTTTGTTGCTGTGCGCGGGCTTTCTCTAGTTGTGGTGAGCGGGGGCTACTCTTTGTTGCGGTGCGTGGGCTTCTCATTGCAGTGGCCTCTCTCGTTGCGGAGCACGGGCTCTAGGTGCGCGGGTTTCAGTAGTTGTGGCACATGGGCTCAGTAGTTGTGGCTCACAGGCCTCTAGAGCACGGGTTCAGTATTTGTGGCACACGGGCTTAGTTGCTCCGCGGCATGTGGGATCTTCCCAGACCAGGCTCGAACCCGTGTCCCCCGCATTGGCGGGCGGATTCTTAGCCACTGCACCACCAGGGAAGCCCAAATTGTATATTTTAAAAGGGTGAATTTAATGGTATGTGAATTATATCTCAAAGACTGGACTTAGCCAATGGAAGGCACTGATGCTAGACTGGCAGGCAGGAGGAAGAAAGAGTCCAGGGTGTTCCTCCCCTTTGTTCTATTCCTCAGGCCAGGTTTGCAGCAGTGGCTGACTCCCCTCCAACCTTTGTCTCCCACTTGACATGCCTTTTGAGGGTCTAGCTCCACTGGGTGATGCTGGGATTTAGTAACATTGTAACTGAGCAGGACCCTCTGTAACCAGGACAGACGCCACCCACACCCATGTCCCCTGCCTGCCTCTTGTCAGTAGAAAAACTTTAGCCAAAGAATAAACTTAATCAGAGATGTAAGAAAATTCAGAAGCAAAGGAAAGCAGTCAAATGGGTCAAAATAGTAATATAGTTAATGGCTACATTAACAAAGTCAAGGACCTTGAGTTCCTCCTCAAGGACTATAGATAATATTCTGAGCTATGTCCTTTGAGCTGCTTTGCAGATATTGAAACCTCCACCAGATGCAAGAAGTTAACTATATGATGCCCACAAGCATGTAGACCCCAGACCAGTTGGAACCAGAAGGTTGATGATGGTGACTCCCAGTTACCTCACCACCAACCAATCAGAAGAATGTCCACAAGCTGATCACACACCCCACAACCCTCTCCTCAGCATGTAGCCCCTTCCTCTTTTCCCTGTATTATCTCCAAGTAAAACCTGAGGAGTGGGGTTCTTTGGGGCATGAGTCCACCTTCTCCCCAGGATTGCCAGCTTCCTCAATAAAGCTATCTTTCCTTTTACCCAACACTTGAATCTCAGTATTGGATTCTTGAGTGACCAGCAACCGAACCTGAGTTCAGTAACAACATCATTGCCTTCCTTTGCCCTTCAATCCACAAAACGCGCAGGGAACTAGGAATACAACAGTGGAAATTGAGATATCACCTACCCACGTGGAGTTTACAAGCTAGTCGGTAAATGCCATTACATTTAAAAGTAAAATCACAGTGGCTGTACAATTCAAATCGTACCTGTGGTCATGCAGTCCTTGACATTGAAAAGTAATGATTTTTCTTCTCCACAATCTCTGGGATGTCCAGTGCTCTCTTGAAGATATTTGCAAAATCTCAGTAAATTTATGTTTGTGTGGTTTCTTCTATAGTCACACTCTAGAAGCTGTGATCTCCACCATCTCACATATCTGAATCCCCAGGCTGTCTTCTTTTGTTCTGCTCTAGATCACAATCCAGCAACTTTTCCATCATTCCCCCAATCTTCCACCTAAAATTTCACTCAAGTCATCCCTAAGTTGAGCAAACTTGAGAAGAGCAATCAGAAGGTCTTGTTGCCCCTCAGAGCCAACTTCAGCACACAGATAACTTTCTCCAACGATGTGCCCTCTCTTTGGCCTGATTTTCAGAACTCTTCAACTTCAATCCTTTTATATTCTCAAGTTTACTTTATACATGGTAGTCAGCACCTCACTTTGGAAAGTGGGTGTACTTGTTTCCCATTGTTTTCTTGATCCAGAAAGAATTCCCACATAGAGATGTTACAAGAATCAAGAATAATATAACCGATGCCCATATACACGGGGAAGAATTTGGTTAAAATATTATGAATACTGTTGAAGCCTCCTGGGTGCCGTTCTCCAATTTTCTTCTCTCTTTTTTCCCTTGATGGAACTACTATCCTAAATCTGGTTTTAAGCATCCTCTTGGACTCCTTTAATTAGGAGTTTGCAATTCTCCTTGGCTTTGAACACATCACCTTCAATACCAGGTGAGATGATTCAAAAAGGGGAGATTTCACATTTAGGCTCAGGGTTATCAGATCTAATGGATACTAATATATCATAAAGAGACAATCTATTTCATTACCTTTTTAATTACTTGGTCTAATACATCATTTGCCACCAGGAACACTGACAAATTAAGAGACTTAAAAAATGGTCTATATCGTATCTGTCATGAATTCACGCTAACACAGATAGAAACACAGAATCTACCTTTGTATTGCTTTCTTGCAAATAATTCAGTGTTCATAATTAATATTAACTTAACATGTGACAAAGTGCTTGTTTCTGTCAAATGAAAAGGTTTGTTTAAATATATAGTGGGGATTTTTTCTCTAATTACAGGTTTTAGTGATTTCTCTGCCCTGTTTTCCAGTCCTACAGTATTGCTGGCAGTGCACTTGATATGGGAAAAGAATTTAAAATACTCTATGGGGGGCAGAGGAGAGAGTAGAAATGACTGATATGTGTGATAAAGTCACAGAAAGCTGCAGGGAGAATTCACATTGCTTAATTCAGCAAAAATATTAACTTGTGTTCTGTAGTGGTTGGTGGCAATAGAACTTATAAAAAATAATGTTTGGGTAAAATCCATACACCTATTTTGTACATACAGGCAGGTAAACTGGAAACTCTGGGAAATGTATAAGTAAATACGTGTTTTTGTGGGTGTCTTGAGTATAAATGGGGTGTATCAGCATTTACCCTTCATTTCTAACTCATCCAGAAAATGGGGTGAGGAGATGGGCAGCAACACCACGGGCGTATGGCATCGTGGAGGAGGGGCTCTCACATGCCATTCTTGGAGGGAACATTTAACATCCTTGAAGGGAAGTGGAAACATCCCCTTGTACCTGACTGTCAAAGGCCAACATTTATTTAAGCCTCGGAGCATGCAATAAACATTTCATTAGAAAATATTTGATCCTAGAATGAATATTCTTCTTTAGGAAACCGAATGTTGACTGCTTACATTTTGTATAGAGAAGCACTGTTTGCAGAAACTGAGATCTATAGAATCTCAGAAGAAAATGTTTTCACTCTGCAATAACTGCATCCGACACTTTCATCTTTAGAAGCTATTGCATACACTGGCCAATTTTTTCTTTGGACCTGGGAAAAAATATAATTTTAAAACACATGAAAGGGATATCGCCCCTCAAGAGTCTGTTTCTGAGCAATCTGTGAAAGCTACTCTGGTCAATATTTTACATATTTTGAAGGAACATCGGAACGGGAGGCATCACCCCTCTCTAATTAAAATGGATTTCACTAAATATAGGAACTCTTGAAGTAAGAGATATTACAGTGCTCCGGAATACATGTGAGGCTGGGATCAGCGCTGTCTGCCACGGCTGTGGGTCATTGGCAGCTGTGTCTGTGCCAAGGTGCTGGAGGGCATCTCTGGGCATCATCTCTGTGCTGCTCTGTCTCCACTTGGTCCTCAGAGCTCAGAGTCCTGAGACCAGGGCTGCAGCCCTGGGGTGTGGAGGCCATGCCACTCTCGAGTGACGACTGCTCTTCGTCCGCTGTGCTGTTCACTCATCTGCACAGACACAGCGGTGCTTTCTTTATCATCAGCATCTCTAGCCAGTGCAGAGGGAGGCTGTCATCCTCACCCCATGATGGAGAAGAAAGTTCTTGCTCAAGAGAAGATGAGGGTGCTGGGGGCTCCAGGCTTCTGTGTGCAGACTCTCCTGTGTTGCTGTGTGGATGTAAATTCAGGATTATGTGTGAACAAACACAGAACAGGAAAAGTTTCAGCCCACTTCTAGGCACTAGACTTCTTGCACCATCATTCCATCGAATTATCTGTGGATTTCTTTTTTTTTTAATTTAATTTTTATTTTATATTAGGGTATAGTTGATTTACAATGTTGTGTTAGTTTCAGGTGTACAGCAAAGTGGTTCAATTATAGTATACATATATCCATTATTTTTCAGGTTCTTTTCCATTATAGGTTACTATAGAATATTGAGTAGAGTTCCCTGTGCTATACAGTAGGTCCTTGTTGATTATCTATTTTATATAGTGTATATATAAGTGGGTTTCTTAAGGAATCGGTCCCATCAAAGGTTGATGGAGGCCTAGGTGATTCCATTTTGACATAACAAACTAAATTTTTTAATAGTGAGATGCCAAAATCAGATTACAGAAACTGATGTATTTCAACTTTATATTATCTGAATTCATACTTTTAACACATGACAATATTTTTACATAGTTTCTTGTGCTAGCTGCATACAATTACACCACTTACCAGATACCGATTCATACCACACTGTGGATTTCGTTGTGTGGTACTGTGTGAATTTTAAAATATTGTTGAATTTATTGTATCATGCCTTGCTGCTATCAAAACCCAAAAGAATAAGAAGTCAAGCTGAAAGTTCTATCCAGCAGTCTTAAAAATCCACCTAAAAAAATGAAAAATGTAGCCGAACATCCAGATGGCTGTTCCCAATGTACCAGCCCAGAGTGAGGATATTTACAAATACCCAGGAGTCTGCACATTGCAACACGCTAACTCTAGTTTCCTCTGCACTCTGTGTGGCTCGTCACTTCACCCAAGGCTTCCAGAGTTGCAATTAATCTCTTCGTGTGAGATTCCATCAGCATGGTCATCTGGTTTTTCTCCTGACTCAATTTGGTTTTTTTGGAAACAAGATAGCAATCACTGTAAAATTAAGATAAAATCTGAGTTTCTCAGAAAGTTTTCAAGGGCAGCTTTGGAGAAAATAAAAGTAAGGTTATAGCTCTAGAGAAAGGGTAAAGTGGATGGAGTGAAACAATGCTGTGACTTGAGAAAATGCAAACCATGGATGTAAAGTGAAAGACGGCAGGTTTATCATTCACAGGAGGGAATTAACTGTAAAGTACAACGTTCCCTTTTTGTTTTCTTGCTCTCTTTCTCTTTTCTTCTTCTCTTTCTCATAAACCTAAGACTGAGAAAAAGAAGAGAAGAAGGGGAAGGAGGGAGGGAGGGGTAAAAATCTTCCCTCTAATGCTTCTTTTCCATTTTCCCAATAAATTATGAACTTTTTTAGTGTAAAAGGTGTAAAAACATATCAACAATCCATCACTGTGTAGATGTATCCTCTTCCATGAGGTGAGTGATGGGGAGAGTGCTTAAAATAATTCTTAAAAGGCAAGGGAGTTGACAGACGTTCAGTAATAATCTGAATTGTTGAGAAAAAAGGATCCATTTATTCACCGGCCAAGGCTATTTCTGTTAGGTTGATTCCCTCCAGTAAAATGTAAATGTTACTTAT
Organism: Eschrichtius robustus; assembly: GCF_028021215.1. NCBI lineage: Eukaryota > Metazoa > Chordata > Mammalia > Artiodactyla > Eschrichtiidae > Eschrichtius > Eschrichtius robustus. The sequence continues at coordinate 4,854,016 of NC_090837.1, forward strand.
TTGTCACTGGATAATTAATCAGCATGTGGTATTAGTGTGCTTAGATCCAAGGATTAATTATCATTATTTAGTATAAAAAATCCATTGAATGAAGTTGCCTTTTAGATGGAAAATGCACGTTATCAGTGGCCTTTTGCCTTGGTCCCCCTAGACTATACAGGTGCTGTGCTGTGTGTGTTCCTTGACTGAGATGAATTTTAATTTTTGCCAGAATGAAGGGCACAGGGAAACTTACAGACAGCAAGTCAGAGAAGAAAAACAATATGTCTTTACTTTTATGCTTGCTCTTTGCTTGTTTTTTTTTTCCTCTTAGAAACCTTGGCTTGCATTCAAACTCTGAAGAACTAATAAAAAAAAAAGAAAATTAAACAAAGAAGCTATGGTATTAAATACTTATGTCTTTGTTCTTTTTTTTTCTGATTAAAAGGCACTAAAAGGTGAAACTAGGACATCGTGGAATAGGCGAGATTGACAATTAACTTAAAGGGCTAAAAAAGACTTTAAGTTGAATTAATTCATATGAAAAGTTTGAAATTAACACTGCTTTAGAATGCTGTTTACCCCAAGTTCATTCATGCAGACAAAATGTGTTAAAAATCAGGGGATCTGGGGGCTTCCCTGGTGGCGCAGTGGTTGAGAATCTGCCTGCTAATGCAGGGGACACAGGTTCGAGCCCTGGTCTGGGAAGATCCCACATGCCGCGGAGCAACTAGGCCCGTGAGCCACAACTACTGAGCCTGCGCATCTGGAGCCTGTGCTCCGCAACAAGAGAGGCCACTATAGTGAGAGGCCCGCGCACCGCGATGAAGAGTGGCCCCCGCTTGCCGCAACTAGAGAAAGCCCTCGCACAGAAACGAAGACCCAACACAGCTAAAAATAAATAAATAAATTTAAAAAAAAAAAAATTAGGGGATCTGTGTTTGATCAAAGTGGAAGGTTGCCTCCGTGAATTATTTTCACTCCCTCTCAAACTGCTGCAACAATAACTGTGAACTGATTTTATTTTTAAGGAGGAAATCAACAAGGACTAAGAGAGAAAAAGGAGACCACAGGAACAAAAACTGCTGGACGCTAAGCTAAATCATATTCCAACAAGGAAAAGCTAAGCGTCAACCCAGTTTATTCCAAAGAACCCCTCAGAGGTTCAGGAATCCTGACACCAGAAGCTTCCAGAAGCAGCTAGACAGGCAGGGCTGGCAGCAAGCGCATTTGCTTAAGAAGTTGGATCCCTTCTCCAGCTCCTTTCATCTTCCCAAATGTGACAGAACACATGATTTCTTTCCTGTGATGACTAAAAAGGGAGGGGGCTCAGGTACACTTGAAGGTGAGCTATTATACTCGATACCAGCAGGGCATTCTGAACCCTGATGAGACGCACAGCCCTCCTCACCAGCTGGGCTCCAGAATGATGACTGCCAGACCATGCCTTACACACCGTGTTCACAAGATCCACCTCTGAGGAACTGCAGGAGCTAACGGGGAAAGACACCAAGGTACTGGCATCAACGGTTCAATGAAATAGCCCAGCCCAGCCTGCACTGGACATTCTCCACCATGTCCCTTACTCCTAAATGGGAGTCAGTGGGGTTCACATCCATGAGGAAATCTTCTAGCCCAAAGGCACACGCCGAAACAAGCAAGCACATAACGAAAATCAACCTGAAGGAATTACAGCTTTGCAGAGAGAAGAAAATTTATAAAAGAAAAAAAAATAAAGATCAAGACATAGGGATGGGGGCTTCCCTGGTTGCGCAGTGGTTAAGAATCCGCCTGCCAATGCAGGGGACATGGGTTCGAGCCCTGGTCTGGGACGATCCCACATGCCATGGAGCAACTAAGCCCGTGGGACACAACTACTGAGCCTGCGCTCTAGAGCCCGCGAGCCACAACTACTGGAGCCCACAGGCCTAGAGCCGTGCTCTGCAACAAGAGAAGCCACCTCAATGAGAAGCCCGTGCACTGCAACGAAGAGTAGCCCCCGCTCGCTGCAACTAGAGAAAGCCCGCGCGCAGCAGCGAAGACCCAACGCAGCCGAAAAAAAAAAAAAAAAAAAAAGACATAGGGATGTAATCAGAATATACTGGATGTCGAAATTACTCTAAAAACAAATCACTTAGAAGTATTGAAAATGGTTGTCTCTGAGTAGAGGAATTAGTAAGAGTTTGGGGTAAAAAATATAAATAATAAGCCTCATTGAATTATTTGACTCTGTGAGGTTGTAAATGTCTAACTTTGATTTTTTTAAAACACAATGATTCATGCCATTTCTTTCCAAGTTTTCTTCCAAAAGTTTAGATTTTCATTTAAAAATGGTTACGGCGCCTTGTGACATGTTGAATCATTTGATAATCCCTTAAAAGAGTCTGACTTCTCATAGTTCAAATAATCTTATCCGTGAATTTACCCTGCTCTGTGGGATTATGGCCAAGGCGAGTCCAGATTCATCAGAATACAGTCAGCTCAAAGGTGAAAAAGTGAAATTATAAAACAGCTGCACACAGCCAGCTGGTTCAATCCCATTACCGGACAGAATCCATTTCAAAACAACTTCAAGGAGTACAATTTAAGTGTTTAACATCGAGATATCGAATTGATGATGCAAGGCTAAAGTATTACTGCTGAAACTCAAAGACATCCTGCAGATAAAAAATATTCATGCAGAAAGGAAGTTGCTTTTGATAGAACATTCATTCTAGTACACAAGAATCTTTAAAAAATCGCTTAGTACTAGGAATTATGAAATGTAAAGATGGTCAAAGTAGGTAGAATTATTCCCTGCTGTAGGGCCGCCATTAAAAAAGAGTATCTAGGCAAAGGGTTTCTGTTGGTGTTTCCCACAGTTTACTTACAGTCTTGGAAACCTGTGTTCCTTATCGTGTCCCTCCTGTATTGTCAATCCCTTTTGCGTTAGAACACACATGGCTAGGTGTTTGGGCTGAATATCTTGGGAGTATAGGTATTAACACAAAAGCAACAAGCAAACCAAAGCAAAACAAAAAGCATTGTTTGACTGTTCCTCATGAGAAAATAAGAATTGTGGCACTACGTCTAAGATTTAGGGTGGGAATAGAGCGTGTTAGGCAGGGAAGGGCAGGGGAGGCACCGAACACGGGCTAGCCCACCCCAGAATGTTGATAAGCAGAGCATGGGGTGAATTTCTGCCCCTGCCTAGCCTTTCTGCTGATGCCCTTGCACCCTGCGTATTCAAGTTTAGTGGACTTGGCCAAGAGAGAAGAGTCCCATAGATAGTTGGAACAAGGGATTCTGAAGGCGTTTCCCTATGGGTGAGTAACCAGAGGATATTTTAAGTGTAGGTTTATGAACAGAGATGCCTTACCTTCAATTTGTGTGTTTCTGTAACGGAAACCCATCCTTTGCCTCCTCTGCCCACCACCCCACTTCACCAGATTCTACACAACTCATAAATGCTTTGTGTAAGTAAAGATGATGTGAAAATGAAGTAAGGCACAGAGTTTTAAACCTGGGGTTTACAGCTTGCAAATGAGAGAAAAGCTTAGAAATAAAAGCCAAAGGGAGACGTGACTATAGGATGATAAGCCTCAGGAATCCTCGTAACACTGGGGGAAGGCTTTAGACGTCCACAGAGAAAAAAGGGACTTTCAAACCATCTTATGCAAATGCCAAGGTCCAGCAGATCCCAGCCGAACCCTGGGCAACCTGTATAAGAAACAGGGCATAAAACTGCAAAAAAAAAAAAAAAAAAAAAAAAAAAGACAACCTGGATGAACTGAGTTGATCTTATTTGCCAAAACAAAACACAGGCCATGTGCCATGTGTATTCTACACTGCGAATGGATAACAAGGAAAAGATTTCCAATGATGGAAGCCCTGAATCACATTTAATTATATATTTATTTAATCATCTTCATTGAAAAGAATAGGATTCCACAAAATGAGGGTAGTCCTAAAACGGAAGCCTGTTGAAGGGGAGGCCGTGTTGATTCACTTTCTTCTCTGTTTGCCATTTATTTGGTTGTGATATGTTAGAAAACTTGCATTATGTAACTTGATGTGCATGGTAACTTTCACCTCTAAGACAGAAGAAGGCCTCTTGGTCTTCAAATGAGGTCTAAGGGTGACTGATAAATTTTGATTAGTTTGGGGAACTTTAAAATGACCATGTGTTGGTCCAAATAGCCACAAATAAAAACTCATGTTCTGAAAAGTGCATTTCCCCCAATATTCAAAGCATGAGGCTTAGAACAGAAGATCCTGAGACCTAAATCTATATATTCCATAGAAGCAATTGTGAGGTAGCTCAGCTGATTCACGGGGGTCTGTGCCTCTGCTATGACCACGGACTTTGGTTCAGCCAGAAGGTAAGTTTCAAAAAATGATAGTGAGTGATCTCAAGGTCAAGGTCAAAGTCACACACACATGCATGTATACACTCACACAGAAACACATGTGCACACAAACCTACATATATGTACATGCACACACGTCACACAAACACAACATATACCCATGCACACACACTTACACCTGCACACACCTGCACAAACCTACATATATGTACATGCACACACATCACACAGACACAACATATACCCATGCACAGGCACAGAGAAAAGATGTGTTTCCCTGGCAATGTCCACAAGCAAAGTTCAGCAGCCAGAGTTGTGGAAATCTGTGCCCCTTACTGTCACCTCTATATTCTATATTCCCTAGACTATTACATACCTACCCACTTCTGAGACTGGATTCCAAGACTTTCTAAAGATGGCCCCAGCCTGCATTTCCTGCCCCACCTCTGAGTTCTCCCTCCTACTCCCTCTAAACTGGATTTGTCTTGGCTATTTACAATAGCCAAGACATGGAAGCAACCTAAATGTCCATTGACAGAAGAATGGATAAAGAAGATGTGGTATATACATATATGTATACACACACACACACACACAGGAATATTACTTAGCCATTAAAAAGAATGAAATAATGTCATTTGCTGCAAAATGGATGGACCTAGAGATTATCATACTGAGTGATGTAAGTTGGACAAACAGAAATATCTTATGATAACACTTATATGAGGAATCTAAAAAAAATGATACAAATGAACTTATTTACAAAACAGAAACAGACTCAAAGAGTTAGAGAAGGAATTTATGGTTACCAGGAGGGAAGGGTGGGGGGAGGGATAGTTAGGGAGTTTGGGATTGACATGTACACACTGCTATATGTAAAACGGATAACCAGCAAGGACCTACTGTATAGCACAGGGAACTCTGCTCAATAATATGTAACAACCTAATTGGGATAAGAATTTGAAAAAGAATAGATACATGTATATGTATAACTGAATCACTTTGTTGTGCAGCTGAAACTAACACAACATTGTTAATCAACTATACTCCAATATAAAATAAAAAGTTAAAACAAAAACAAAACAAAAGGTAAATAAACTGGATTTGTCAACATTTGGTAAATAAGACAAGGCCTTCCCTCACCTCCAGGCTTTTCCTCACTCCTGCCTACGCCTGGAGCACTCTTCTTTCCATCTCCAACAGGCAGAATCTAGCCAACCAACCGTGAAGATGCTTCCAGAGCCCTGTCCTATATTCCGTCTTTCTCATAGAGGACTGTGGGAGCCCCCATCCCATCCTATACCTACAGCAACACTTACAAAATCCCGTGTAAGCCTACCTCCGCTCGGCATTGAGAGCGGAGGTTGGCTGCTCTTCTCCATGTTTCCCATAAAGTCACTGACAAGGCCTGCACCACTGAACATGAGCTGTACTTATTTAAATTAATAAGGGAAACTTTTTTTTCCTCTGTCGTTTTCCTCTGCCTTCCTAAATATGTTGAGAAGATCCAGAACAAAATCATAAAGTGAAAATTGCCACAAACATAAGATTGGCAGGCCTCATCTGGAGGCTTTTCATCACTTTTTCTACCTGAGGTGCTCTGGCCAACACTAGCCCTTGTAGGCTGAGCCCACCTCCTACAATTTTGGCTTAAAAATCACAGATACTCACATTTGTACCCTCCTTTGAAGGCGCAGGTGAGCGAGTGGCTCAATTCTGACCAGTGAGAGGCTGAGGAGCATTTCGGTGCTTCTGGGAAATTTTTTTCTGTCCAATAAAAACAGAAACGCACTCTGAGGTTTCCTCCCCTCCTCCTTCTCCCTCCTTTTGGTGTTATTATCATGGGAGAGAGTGTTTCCCTAGAGCAGCAATAGCCACTTTGAGACCATGAGGAAACAATCTGACTATAAGACTTATGAGCTAAAAAGATGAAATAATCTTATGTCTTGATGACATCATTGATCCACTGACCCATTCCTGGAAATATCCTTCTGGAATAGTTAAGAGATAATAATTTTTAAAAATAAGTTGCATACTCTGGATATTTCATATAAAAGGAATCATACAGTATGTGGCCTTTTGTGTCTAGCGTCTTTCACTTAGCATTCTGTTCTCAAGGTTTATCCGTACAACTCATGATGTTTTAAAACACTTAACTGGTGATATTAATGGACAGTTAGGTTTGAACACCCATGGGTATTAGGACAGAGGGCCAGTCTCCACAACACTTAGGACCATGTCTGGCGCTGAAACTGTTTAGGTTTCAATCCCAATTCTTCCCCTTACCAGCTGTGTGGATCAGAGAAGTTATCTAAATTCTCTGTGCCTCTCTTAATTACTTGACTGAAAGGAAGTTATAACACTTATTTTATAAAGATTTTAAGAGATTCAAGATAATCAAGAGCTTGCAAGAATGTCTGTTAAGCGTCAGCCTCTACTGAGCTATTATTACTATCTGTCGAAATCTTGAGTAGATGAAATCCCCCGTAGATGTCAATTTCAGGCCAGGAAAGGAAGCATCTTTGCATCTGCACCCTGAGCCTTATTCACATCTGTAGCCCAGGGCTGGGAAACACCCGGGCATCTGATACATGTTTTCTGGGAGAATAAATCAATTACTGAGTATGTGTTCCTCATAAAGTCCTTTTTGCCTTTTCTTAAATTTACTAAATCTTTTAGTTTTCAAAAAAAGGCAGACACCAAAATATTGTATGAACTCTCACAACCATTAAATATTAGTAAATGAATCAATGAAAATATTCAAATAAAACGTCTTGGCTGGTCAAAGGCTTCATGTTTCAAATTCTAAGATATATGTGTTTTGTTGCTTTTTTCCCCTCAAAAACAAATGGGTAAAAACACAACATTCATAAGCGCAGGAAAGTAGATTCACTCTCATTGAAGCAGTAGAGATTTACTGATGGGCATAAAGAGTCTCACAGAATGACTGAAGGCGAGGGAGGGAAAGATTCTAGACGGAGCTTCCAGGAACATCCCCCAGAACCACTTAATAGGACTGGCTTGCGACGGGAATCCCAAAGACTCTGCCATCACGGAAGCCCCCATCACTATCCTTGACCCCAGAAATACGCTGCTTCCACCATCTATACCCACAAACAGATGCTCTGTGCTTCTGTCTGCTTGCTCAGCAATGCCTCCCGCGGGGGTGCCTGAAGACTGGAACTGGGTTCACATGCCCACAGCGCTGCACCCAGGAAACTGATAACATCATCTTCTGGATTCTGTGTTGGGGATATCAACTCACAACAGATGTTAGCCAGGGGTACAGTTTTAAACTGGAGAAAAGTGATAGATGGTTACAAGAATCTAATTCCATTTCCTCCTGGGCACGCAGCTAGCTGTGCGGCATGTCTAGGCATCCTTTGCAGTTAGGAGATGTCACGTGACCAGGTTCTGTCCAATGGAAGTGGCGGAGTCACGTGAGCTGCTTTTGGGCTTGGCCCCGTAGACTCCTCCCACACAGTCCTCTTCCTGTTCTCTCTCCCCTTCAGCTGGCAGGACGCACAGACCCAGCAGAGGACTTTCAGCTCTAGGGATGACAGGGCCAGAGCATGAAAGGGGCCTGGGTCCCTGAGTGACTGTGTGGAACAGAATACCCCATACCCCCTGAGCGCATTGGACTCTGGGTTAAGCCACTGAGATGCAAGAGTGTATCTGTGTCTACAGCCACCCTTATTTTAAACTAATACAGGGCAGACCTGAATAATAAATCAGTGTCCCATGCATAAGCACTTGCACCCTCAATTTTAAATTAAAGCTTCAATCCCTAAAATTGCCAGGCATCTTTTTTTTTTTTATAAGCAGATATTCATTTTTAATTATTATTTATTTATTTATTTATTTTTGGCTGTGTTGGGTCTTGGTTTCTGTGCGAGGGCTTTCTCCAGTTGCGGCAAGCGGGGGCCACTCTTCATCGCGGTGCGCGGGCCTCTCACTATTGTGGTCTCTCTTGTTGCGGAGCATAGGCTCCAGACGCACAGGCTCAGTAGTTGTGGCTCACGGGCCTAGTTGCTCCGCGGCATGTGGGATCTTCCCGGACCAGGGCCCGAACCTGTGTCCCCTGCATCAGCAGGCAGATTCTCAACCACTGTGCCACCAGGGAAGCCCTGCCAGGCATCTTTAAAAGAATAATCCCCGTCACCCCAATTAGACTTATTATGGGTTCAGCAACCGATCAGTATTCAGTCTCTATACCAACACACACCAAACATTTATAGAGCTGTCAATGCCTTGCCGTATGTGTTGCCCAATAACCAGGTTTCAAAATGCAGTCGTATAAAATATTGAACACTGTGGAGCAACCAAAACCCTTGTAAAACCTTGTAAAACCTCTGTCAGGAAAACGCACCAAACTCACTTTATGACCTGCTCTATCAGGTATTGAAATGTTTGCATATTTAAAGGTTTTCATGGTAGAAAAAATCATTTCTTCTTCTTTATGGGTCATTTACTTTCCTGCATGTTAACAGGAGAAAAAAAAAAAGCTGACATTTCCTCTAATACGTTACTTGATATAAATATGTATGAGTCTCAGATGCGTTCCTCCAGGGAATGCAGGGTGTGTGAACTCAGGGTGTTGGTTTCCTTCAGGCCCCAGGAAAGGTTGCTGTAATGTCTCCATAATTGACCCTTCCCCAGAAGTTCACCCTGAAAGCTCCCTGAGCGTGAAATTTCTAGTTCAATTATTATCTTCCAGGTTATCTAAGTACTAATCTCTCACCACATTTTAGGAACCAAAGGGAATATCTTAAAAAGTTGAAAACAAGTGAAAAAGTCACATGTGTAATTGTTACTCACAATTTTAAGACTGGGATCCTTTACGATGCAGAAAACCACTGACTGATTATCTTTCATCTTCCGCTCTCTGATTCTTTGTATTTGGCCTGGAAAGGGAAGTGGTGGCATTATGACCTTATTCTGTGTGATGTCGCCCTTAAGATTAAACCTTGTGGTTAAAATCTTGGATTCTGGATTTGAGAAGCTTGGGTCTCAATCCCGACTTCACCACTAACTTGCTCTGTGACCCAAGGGACCTTTCGTTTCCCCTTTAAGCCTCAGTGGCCTCATCTATAAAATGATAAAACCGAAAACTCTCACTGGTGTGTGCGGGTTGTTAATGAGATAAAATACATAAGATGCCCAGGGCAGTGCCCATCACACAGTTAAGGTTGTTTTAATGAGGTAATGTTATTTGTTGGGTTTTTTTTAATTAAAAAAAAAAATTTTTAGGGCCTCCCTGGTGGCGCAGTGGTTGAGAATCTGCCTGCCAATGCAGGGGACACGGGTTCGAGCCCTGGTCTGGGAAGATCCCACATGCTGCGGAGCAACTAGGCCCGTGAGCCACAACTACTGAGCCTGCGCGTCTGGAGCCTGTGCTCCGCAACAAGAGAGGCCGTGATAATGAGAGGCCCGCACACCGCGATGAAGAGTGGCCCCCGCTCGCCGCAACTAGAGAAAGCCCTCGCACAGAAACGAAGACCCAACACAGCCATAAATAAATAAAATAAATAAATAAATTTATTTTAAAAAAATTATACAATTTTTAAAGGTTACTTCCCATTACAGTTATTACAAAACATTGGCTATATTCCTCGTGTTGTACATACAGCCTTCAGCCTACCTTACACCCAATAGCTTGTACCCTCCCCTCCCCTACCTCATAATGCCCTCCAAGTCCATCCATGTTGCTGCAAATGGCAAAATTTCATTCTTTTTTATGGCTGAGTAGTATTCCATTGTGTGTGTGTGTGTGTGTGTGTGTATGCCACATCTTTTTTATCCATTCATCTGTTGATGGACACTCAGGTTGCTTCCATATCTTGCCTATTGTAAATAATGCTGCTATGAACGCTGGGGTGCAGATATCTTTTTAAGTTAGTGGTTTTGGTTTTTTATGGATATATGCCCAGAAGTGGAATTGTTGGATCATATGGTAGTTCTATTTTTCGTTTTTTGAGAAACCTCCATATTGGTTTCCACAATGGCTGCACCAACTTACATTCCCACCAACAGTGTGTGAGGCTTCCCTTGCCTCCATATCCTTGCCAAAATTTATTATTTATTGTCTGTGTGATGATAGCCATTCTGACAAGTGTGAGGTGAGACCTCATTGTGGTTTTGATTTGCATTTCCCCAATGACTAGGGATGTTGAGCGTCTTTCCTTGTGCCTATTGACCACCTGCATTTCCTCTTTGGAACACACAATTCATGTTTGGTACATCTCGGCTCTTATTTTATTTGGACATGGAAGTATTTTTCAATATCCATGTGTGTTTGAATCCCAGAGCTGCATTAGCAACAAGTAGGTCCATTTGTCTCAGTCCCTAGAGAAAAGACCTCAACTTCACTTTAAGGGAAGTTTCATTCATTCTTCCCTTTGACTTGAGCATCCACAATGCGCCAAAGATTGGGCACAAAATAAAGATACCAAAAATATTGCCCTGGTCTGAACAAGTACTTTGCAGGAGTTTGGGGGGAGTTGTTCTCTGTCCCTTCTTCTTCCCATGGCTCACACTCTCCCCCAGTTGCCCTCAAGATGGCAACAGTAGTCTACGGACCCCAAATAAATCTATCCTCGTGAAACTCCATCCTCCCTAAAACAACACAAAATTATCCTCTTACAGTTCTGGAGGCGAGAAGTCTGACCTGGGTCTCAGTAGGTACAATCAAGATACAGCTAAGACTGGATCCTTCTGGACGCTCGAGGGGAAATCTGTCTTTCTGCCTTTTCCCATTTTTAGGATCCAGGGAGGGGGCTTTACATGGAGAGAGGTGGCTCCACGCTTTTCCTCTCTCCAACTTCAAGCCCCCTGATTCCACCTTTCTCCTCTGACAGCCCCCAGCCATCCCGGTCCAGACCCTGGGATATGGAAGAGAAGCAAGATTAGGAGACACAACCTATGACACGAGCCTCTCAGAGACAGGACAGAGCTGGGAGAGGTACGAAATGATAGAAGTGATCAGCCATCGACGTCAGGCACGTCCCTGACACTCCTGGGACTTGGCCAGATGGAACACAGTGCCAACGGATGCAATCTGTGTCTAACGTGGAAACAAGGCAGAAAGGCAAACATAGCGATTCTATTTCTGGTAAGTCCTTATATATGTACGACAATCCCCAGATAGACACCAGGACAACAGCAGGGGGTCGGGGCTCTCCAGTTACCAGGTCCCTCCCCCCCCCATGTGCCTTCATCTGAGGGGGGGAGGTGAGTTCCAATTCATCCTTAGGCTCTACTTTTGCTTTCACTTGAAATCGAGTTAAGGGGAAAGTGAGGTTTTTTTCTCCTATGTTTCCTTTTCAAAGTGGATAAACAATATCTAGACCAATAGGGTCGATTTTTTACAGAAAAAGGGTAGAGCTCATATGTTTCTGTGAAAGTATAGAATTATTACCCTGAGTGTCTTGTATGCCCCCAAAATGTGCCCCTTTTAGAAATATCAGAACATTTTATATAGAGATATGACCAAGCCCTTGTAAGTGCTTGAGATGGACACCCCTGGTCCACATTTCAGTGTCTTCAGACAAGGGACCCAAGCCAGACTCCAGTCCAGTGAGATACAAGGTCTTTCCAATTTTTCTGGAACATAAGGTGCAGGGCACAGATATCGTGGTGGGCACACGTTGAGGTTGAGGTCAGTGTTAGAAGTTCCCCGCTCTTTCCATTCTTCTAACCTCAGATGAATCAAATCAAGTGTTATTTGGGGATAACTATATTTGAATAAATTGTTGAAATATCATTTGGCCCCAGGACAAATGAAAAATGGCTGCAGTTAGCTTTCCAGAGGGTCTGGCCAAACTGGTGTTTACTCTCTCTCAACTCTGCGGAATTTCCAGTGCCTGGAAGGTAGGAAAATGTATTATCGGAGGCTGATGTCTGTATTTTATAGTATTTGTTGATAGGCATTAAAGAGAAAAATATAATTAGAGTTGTATGAAAGGTGAAATCTATCTGGTGCTTGTGAGGACTGTCTGTTTATTCTGTTATTTGTCAATGTTCATTTCCTCAACAGGCAAGTTTCTTAAAAAAAATTACAGATAAAAGTAAAAAGAGAAACACCAAACACGGTTGCGTTGGCTTTGGGAAATTGTCAGATCCATGGCCATATTTAGTTAAAAGGTTGTATTTAATCTGCTTTTAATGCTGTTCACAGACAGCTTCTGATTAACGTGTCAGCACTAACTTCCCGGTCAGGTGACTGTCACTTTGGGAGTGGATTTTCCTACCTAGTAACTAACCCCAGTCAAACCTTCAGATGACTGAAGCCCCAGCCCAAACCTGATACCAACATCATGAGAGATGGAGACGCAGAACAGCCTGATCAAGCCATTCCTGAATTCCTCACCCACAGACACCATAAGTGATTATCAAAGATCATTACATTAAACCTCTCATTTCTGGAGGTGAGTTTTATACAATAATGGATAACTAATACACTTACTGAGTTTCTTGCAAAAGAAAAACAAGTGCAGACTTTATTTACATATATTCTCACATTCATTTATTCAACAGATATTTACTGGGCACCAGCTCTGCACTGGGTCCTGAGCCAGAGAGAACATGTCAGTCAGACCCACTACTTCCTGAGTCCCCCATAATTAAAAAGTCAGCCAAGCACAGGGGTCACCACATCACGTGGGGCAGGGGCTCCTAAGTCCAAGAACAGCACACTCAGGATGCAGAGGGGCTGGTCCTCAGTCCTGCGAGCCCAGGTGGGCTTTTCAGAGATGTCAACACCTCTCTGTTCAACAGAACTTCCTGGTGATTGTGGATGCATGGGAATTGGGGTTATTAATCCTGACTCCAAATACTTGGTAAAGATAAAGACTGACCAAAAGGTGCGGTTTTAGTTCAGTTTCAGGTTGAGGTGGTACATGGGAATCTGAGTGAAAACATGAAAAATTATTGGCTGTTGCCACAACTAAGGTCATGAGAGTCTGCAGTATAAGTCATGTGTGATATTTTTAGGAAAAGAGGGGGGAGACGGTGTAAAGAATTTTCAGCTGATAAGAGAGAAACTATAATTGTCTATTCATTTATTTAAGAATTATTTTTAGGGCATCTGTTATATGTCTGGCATTGTTCTGGGTTAAATGATGACAAACAATAGAAACAGGGTCCATCTCTTTATGTGGTTTACAGTCGAGGTAGGGGAGAAAGAGAACAAGTAAAAATTAAAGGGGTGAGATAATTACAGAGCATGGTGATTATTTTGAGATGCATGAGATAGGAGAGTGACTGAGTTCCAGGCCATTTTGGAAGGGACTCTCTGAGGAGTTGCCGTTCCAGAAAAGACCTAAGAAATCAGAAAAAGTCATCAATGTAAGAATCAGGAGTACAAGTATTTCAGGGGGAGAGAATAGCAAATAGCATGTGCTAAGGTCCTGAGGTAGGAATGAGCTTGGCTTGTTGACAAAAGAGCTGGAAGGGCCATGGTGGCTTGAGAGCAGTGAGCAGAGAGGTGGATGGGGAGCAGGTCATGCAGAGACACGTGTGTCCATGAGGTCTAGAGTGCTAAGCACGTAATACATGCAAAGCCCTGGGCTGCTCAGGTGCTTGAGAACACAGGTGCATAGTTGTGACCTCTAAGGAGCTTGCACTCCAGATAGGGAAAAACTACGTGAAATTAAAGAACTGCTGAACAAGAAATGCCCATCATCCGTCCCCTCCGTTACTCCATTTTAGAAAGCTAGCCCCACCCCGGGCCTGACGGAAGCCTCCCTACTCTTATTACATTGTGACCTCATCTCCCGGTCCCAGATGACTGGTCCAGAAGTAAACGCCTGACCTCAGCCAGGCCAATCAGATTCTGTCTCCTTGATATTCCATCCATCAGTGACATGGGCTTAGTTTGTACCGGGAAACCTCAAAGCCAAGGGGCAGCTGAGAAACCAGATGGAGAAAACGCGATGACAGCATGAAAAAAAAAGGATAATAATAACAGTAATAGCATAGACTCCTTAAGCACATACTAGGTCCCAGACTTTATTCTAAGTACTTTAAATATTAATATATTTAATCTTCACAACCACCTGTGAAGTTGGTATTGTTGTAGCCATTTTGCAAACTAGAGGACTGAGGCACAGTTTGGAAATGAAAAACACAGAGAGAGGATAAAAAGATACCATTTGGTCCCAGAGACAGAGAACGAATGATTAGCTGCTAACGATGTAAGATCTCAGTGGGATAAAACTGACACAACTGTGCTTGGCATGTGAACGGCGCTCACTGCTCTGTTGTCTGGTTTTCCACGTAAGGCAGCACCTCACACCCCACCCCAGCCTTTTGAAGAGGTTTGTTCAGGGGCTCCAAGCCCTCATCTGAAAGCCCACAGGCCAGGGGACTCTGTGAAATGACAGCTGAGGGCGGCCCCCGCCCTTCTCACTCCTCAGGGTCCTCAAGAAGATCATGTTGACTCCTTCCCCCAAGGGGCATGCCCGTCCTACTCTCCAGCTGGGCATAAGGCAAAGTTTATATTCAACATGCCTTCCTATACCGTCTAACCCGCGAATGCCAAGCCTCTGTGTATCTGTGAAGTCTCCTTTCATGCACACACTCTTCAGTTTGGTTGCTATAGCACTGTCACCTTGCTTCCTAGAAACCAATGTAATGCCATGCAGCCAGAATGTCATGACGTTGTCATTGAATTCATTCTGATCCTGGAGCTCTAAAGTTTGGAAAATCTTGCTGTTGAAGGCATTTTCCTCTAGCAGACAGCAAGATTCATATTACAGTTGGCTGGAAAATGGTCAATTTGCAAGTTGCGGGATGTAGCAAAATGGTGCCAGATGGTGCGTAGGATCTTTTGCCAAGAGGGAGGAGGGATTTCTTGAGGGCCAAGTGGCTCCCCCAGAGGCCATCTTGCCGAAGCAGTGCCTTTTGGGAAAAGCCTAGCGAGGGCTTCTGAGGTTGGCAGTGAGCAACCCTGATTGGGCTCCCAGTGTTGGGTTAAATCTATCCACCAAATGTTGATTGAACACCTTCATGGGGCACTGTTCTAGGCAGGCAGTGGTAGCGGGGAGAAAAGCAGACAAAGGATTCTGCCTTCATGGAGCTTACGTTTGAGAAGAGGAAGGCAGAAAAGCCAATGAGATAAAGTATATTGTACGTCACAGGAACACAAATACAGCTGAATAAAGCCATAAGGGGGATTGGGATTTTTGTCGGTGGAGATTGCTATTTTAAATCAGGTAGCTTGGAAATGCTTCCCTGAGAAGGTGACATTGGAACAGCTTGGGAGTAGAAACACAGAAAAACCAAATAAACTGATGATTATGATGATAACAATAGTTACAATAATAATAAGCACCTATATAGCACTTAGTGGGTACCAGTACTGTCCTAACACTTTACCTCATTGAGTCTTCATTTACAGATAAATAAACTAAGGAGCAGAGAATTAAGAAGCTTGCCCAAGGTCACACAGGCGATAAGCTGCAAAGACAGGCTTTGACCCAGCCAATCTGGCTCTAGCGTCCATGCTCTGAAGCACCCTCCGTCTTCCTTATAATACAGTAGAGAATGGATACATTTGTGTGTCCAGAAACATACAGACAGAACTCAAGAGTCCTGCCTTGGCTTCCCACTGTCCCCGTGACGTGGGAAGTCATTTACTTCCTCCTGCTTCTTTTCAGAACATCTGCGATAATAACAGGACCCGCTTCCCAGGGTTGCTGTGAAGTTAAAATGAGCTATAGATATACAGCTCTTAAAAGAGTTCCTGGCCCATGGTAAGTGCTCCATAAAGAAGGTTAATATCATCACTATGATTGTTCCCTTTTAAATCATGGGTATGGTGTAGGGGAAAATAAAGTCATCCTTGGTGGAGAGAAGTTCAGGAAACACTGATCTGTCCTCTCTGGGAGCCTTCCACAAGGACCCACCTTTCCACATTTCTTACTTTTTCAGCCGATAAACAACGTGTCCAAAGAGATTGGTCCTTCTGGTCCTGACCATTGACAGAGATAGATGGGATGTGCAAACAGGAGGAAAGTGGAGGAGAAGGAAGTCCTGTGATTGCCCCATTGGGTCCCACAAGGAGAGGCGTGTGTCCTTGTAACACCAACCCATGGGTTTGGATGCTTGACATTAACAACAGCATTAATATTCCATGATTCTCTCTGCTTAGGGAGGTGCCATGACTTCTCTGGTTTTAAAGTTTAGCAGGACCATCCATCCTGCAGCCTCTATGGGCAATAACTTGTTAAATGCCCACAGAAAGAGAATGCTAGCCTAAGATGGGGCCAGGAGCCCAAAAGAGGAAAACCTAGAGACTCTTACCTTTATTTTGGACCTTCTAGGACCACGAGAGCACCTGTTATGTTCCCCAGGGAAACACACTTTATTTCTCCTCTCTAGCTACACTCTGGAATAGTCCCTGCTTTTCTTAGCAGCAGCCTCTGACAAAATTCAACAAACTTTACTGACTGAGAAACTCAGACTCCAACCACTGACGGGGCACATGAGAGGGAAGGAAAAGTGTCTGATGCATGGCAGGGAGTGAGTGAGGCTGTGCTGAAGGATGGGGAAGAAGCAGGGTCTCTCAAGTGTGTGAGCGGGGCTCCTGTGAGCTCTAACCACTGTTCTCTCATTTACACATTCCAATTTCCATTCCCTGTGACTGTCAAGAAACCTAATATGTTACTTGAGCCAATTACCTATGTGCCTTTCGCTCTTCCTCTCCCTCTTGGGCAAAATTCTGATTTAATTTCAACCCACAGGCCAGTTGGGCCCATCACCTTTGAATGTGATTATACAGACGTGAGATGGCTCCATCCCAGATGCCCCCTGTATGTGCTATTGTGGATGTGGAGAGAAATGTTATGTGTTGTGCTTTTAATGTTCCACACATGGTCTCAAAATGGCCCCCAGGCACCCAACTGGATTTGGTAGCTGGGGTTCCAACCTTAAAGCGCTCGAGAAATTCTAACTGGGGGACTTTGGGACTATCCTCCAGTATCTGTGGGATCTAGGTCAATCCATCAATATCCACACACAAGTCAAGAACAGAAATCCAGGCATTCGGACATCTGGTTTACCCGCCACACTCCCTCTAGCTCAGAGGTTGCACCTGCCTCTGTTGGCTGTTTGCAGTCACGATAATTTCACATAGACGGGACGTCTTGCTGTCGGAGTTAAACACATTTGACCCCATCAATACAGTTATTGTTCTGAGGCCAAAATATCTCTGGCTCATAACCTGGCTGTTGTTTCCCATATTAAATGAGCGTGATATGCCTTTCTAGCCCTGCCTTGGTAGAATCCGCCCAGCCCTTTAAGAAGATGAAAGAAATAAGAACAACGCCCTCTGCGCACTCCCCTGACACACCTTTTCATTTCACCAGTTACACCATAGCAGCAGAACAAATATTACAGCCGGCTGTAAAGTTCTATAATGAATCCAAGAAATGGCAGGAGCCTCCTATCCTCAACTGTTCTCATTTAGGATGTGTTTTTCCTCTAATATGTTTCTCCCCCAATTCTTTGTGCCATGGATCCACTAAAGTAAAACACTTTAAGAATCTGAAATTCACCGGGAGCCATCCTCCACTTACGGCACAGAAATTGCTGGCTCTGGCGCCCTCCGCTCTGTCAGTGTGATCTGAACATAAATGCAGGTATTTGCAGCAGCAGTAGCAGTCACTAACGTAAAACTGTCAAACTGTCAAAACAAACGTGTAAACCCTGCCTGAGAAATGTGTTCACTTTCCTCTCTTTTACTGTTCCTCCTCCCCTTCAGCTCAACCCAGAGGACTGCAGGAGTCCAGTCACTTTCTTTCTTCTTGGAAAGAGTTGGGGCAACCACCTTCTACCGCAACCTTTTCTAGAATCAAAACCCAGATGCATAGGGTATTTGCTTGTAGCAAGAAATGATCAAATCATGGGACCTACACTGTCTTAACGTGGCTGCTCATTGGCAGTGAAAACTGACTTTGAAATAAAGACAAAAATTCAAACGTGACAACCAGTCTCCAAATTTCAGATTATTCTCCATTGCAGTTTATTACAGGATACTGAATCTAGGTCCCCGTGCTATGCAACAGGATCTTGTTGTTTATCTATTTCATATATAGTAGTTTGTATCTGCTAATCGCAAACTCCTAATTTATCCCTTCCCCACCCCCTCTCCCCCTTTGGTAACCACAAGTCTGTTCTGTATGTCTGTGAGTCTGTTTCTGTTTTGTAAGTAAGTTCATTTGTATCACTTTTTGAGATTCCACATATAAATAAGTGATCAAATATCATATGATATTTGTCTTTCTCTATCTGATTTACTTCACTTAGCATGATAATGTCTAGATCCATCCATGTTGCTGAAAGTGGTATTATTTCATTCTTTTTTATGGCTGAATAATATTCCATTATATTTATATTCCATTATACACACACACACACACACACACATATATACACACATATATATATATATATATATATATATATATCTCACATCTTCTTTATCTATTCAACTGTTGATGGACACTTAGGCTGTTTCCATGTCTTGGCTACTGTAAATAGGGCTGCTATTAACATTGGGGTGCATGTATCTTTTCTAACTAGAGTTTTCTCCAGATATATGCCCAGGAGTGGGATTGCTCGATCATATGGTAGCTCTATTTTTAGTTGTTTTAGGAACCTCCATACTCTTTTCCATAGTGTCTGCACCAATTTACATTCCCATCAACAGTGCAGGAGGGTTCCCTTTTCTCCACACCCTCTCCAGCATTTATTATTTGTAGACTGCCAAGTTGTATTTAATTTATAATTGTCTTCTTCTTAGAGTGAGTGACAATGGTTTTCCATCTGTAGGGTAGATGCCATTTCTTAATTATCTGTACTTAAGTTAAATAAGTGTGTTTCAAGATAATTTTTTTTTATGGTATTGTGGTATGTAGGAGAATGACTTTCTTTCTTTCTTTCTTTCTTTATTTTTGGCTGTGTTGGGTCTTCGTTTCTGTGTGAGGGCTTTCTCTAGTTGCGGCGAGCGGGGGCCACTCTTCATCGCGGTGCGCGGGCCTCTTCACTATCGCGGCCTCTCTTGTTGCGGAGCACAGGCTCCAGACGTGCAGGCTCAGTAGTTGTGGCTCATGGGCCTAGTTGCTCCGCGGCATGTGGGATCCTCCCAGCCCGGGGCTCGAACCCGTGTCCCCTGCATTGGCAGGCAGATTCTCAACCACTGAGCCACCAGGGAAGCCCCAAGATAATTTTAAGTAACATTAATACTATTATTTGTTGTATTGTGGTAAACAAGGCAAAAGTCAACAACGTGATCTAAAATGCTGAAAGTTAGGAAAAGCTGTAAGAAGAAGACAAAAAGATGTATATAACAAAAAAGAAACAAACTCACAGATACAGAGAAGAAACCAGTGGGGAGAGGGAAGCGGGTAGGGGCAAGATGGGGTATGGGATGAAGAGGTACAAACTATTATGTATAAAACAGATAAGCAACAAAGATATATTGTACAGCATAGGGAGATATAGCCAGTATTTTGTAATAACTTTAAATGGAGTATAATCTATACAACTATTGAATCAAAAAAATAAAAATAAATAAAATAAACGAATCCACAGTCTCGTGTGCCTGTGTGCATTCTGTAATTACTAAAACCATCATTTACAAAAGTCGTGATGAGTAATGCAAGAGTTCATACCCTCTGAAACCTTCTGTTTTGACCTAAATATTTCGTTTTCCTTGGTATTGTAAAAAAAAAATGTTGATTCTACTCACTATATATTAAACAGCATTTCCTAAAGTGTTGGGACTCCCCTGGGTGGTGCCCAGTGTGATTTTAGGGGACCTCCCTCCCCCGCCCCAGACAGAACATTAGAACTGAGAATCACATAGTGAGAAATTGTATTCCCTCTTCAATTCTCTTTCCATTATAACAAGGGGAAAAAAATCATTTTGAAGGCAGAAATCTTGAACAGCTCTAACATTTGCTAATACCGCTTTTAACCTAGAGAGACCTGGCCTTAAGCCCAGAGCCTTTGCAAGAAGCAGAAGAATCTAACTAGAAAAGTCTGTTAGTAGCAATTACGTTTTGTGGCACTGAGGTGATCCGAGTCCCAAGGGACAGTGCCGTAATAACAGAGATTTTAAAAAATTCTTCCCATGAGCAGCAGCCTGTGGGGGGAGGTGGGGAGAGGGGGTCTCCAAGGTTTTTCAGCTCCTGGAAGGTATCAGAGATCTCGGGCCCTGTCTCTGCATTTCTGTTAGTCTTTCCAGAACGGCTGGAAATGGGTGACTTCAAACATCAAACCCGCAGGCATTAACCTCCCAAACATGAAATGTGATGGGTAAGGTCACCCCTTCCCTCACGCCCGGAAAGGCTTTCTCCTGAGAAGACTGGTTTATCTAGGAGCTTTCCTCCTACCCCTGAGCCCCTGTCTGTCTTGGGCTAGGACTGCATCACATGCCCAACCGTGGTCCAGGCACGGAGCAAAGGGGGTGGGGTCACCATGGCTTAGGGATTATACTACATTTAAAGTTATTACAAAATACTGGCTATATCTCCCTATGCTGTACACTATATCTTTGTTGCTTATCTGTTTTATACATAATAGTTTGTACCTCTAGGGATCAGGGGAGGGGGAAGACCCCCCTGGTTCCAGCAGGACCCAGGCCTGTATGAAGTTTGCTCGGTGTTTATCTCACTGCCCACCGTCCTGTCTCAGGCACGAATGCTCTGAATCCATCCCTCCGAGAGCAGAGAACCTCTTCTGTCCTCAGAGGCCTCCTGGGCACCACACTGGATCTGAGGCTGTGTCTTTACTATGAAACTCGCAGCCAAGGTTAAGCCCTTCCCCAAGACAAAACACGGGCTCAGCCCTGTATCAAGACAGGCTGCAGCACAGGTTACGACTCTAGGATGGACAACTTCCTGTTACCCCCTTCACTGATCTTGAGCCTAAGATTTCATGTGAAAGAGGAGAAGACATTTTTCTGGAAGAACTGACGGGGCCAGGCAGGTTTGAGTGTGACTGAACGCAGGGTTCTCTCTTTCTGGAGTCTCGCGTCTCTTTCTCAAAGAAAACTCCGTTACGGACTCGGAAGTTCAGCTAAACCTCTTCAGTGTTAATAGAGGGGAATTTAAGATTGTGTTAAAGTTTGAATTATGAAATTTTGAAAAGAGATATGATTTTGCTGTCAAATACAGTAGCTAAGATAATTCAAACAAGGCTGTTCAACATTAGGAAACAATGAATAATGAATGATGATAATGAGTAATGACAATGAATTCTCATTATCCTTTTGGGTCAATAGCCCGTTTTCATCGTTCTTTCCATGATTATTTTCCCTTGGATGTTGTAATATTCCCACTCTTTACCCTTGTTTGTACAATTAATTTGGATTTGCTTACCAAATGTTTTGTTAATAAACTTATAACATGACCCTGTTCATTACCATGAGTTTTATATCAGAGATACTTTAATTGATAGGCTGATGGCATCCTGAGCAACAAATAGGTGACTGTATTTTAAGAAAAACGTAGCCAGCTTGCAGGCTGCCATTACTAAGCTCCAACAATGCCCCAAGCTTTATGCCAAGACCTTTGGTCATCACATCAATAATGTGGCCGGAAATACTAGAGGGCCTCGATGGGGGCTTCAGTAAAGCTTTTCCTTACTTAAAGAAAAAAAAAAAAAAAAAAGGAAACAAAAGTTTGCCATCTTCCTGTCTTTGAATGTAAACAAGTGAGGATGTGACTGATGTGAGGATCTCTGGCAGCCATCTTGTGACCATAAGGAGACAAGACTAATGACCAACCAATATGCAGTGGGTTCAGTAGAAAGACAGAGGGAACCTGGGTTCTTGGAGACCTGGGAGAACTGTTGGACCTAATCTGAAACTGCCCAGCTTTAAGTTTTTTGGTGTGTTAATAATAACTTTTCATTTGAAACATTCTGGTTGAATAGTTATTGTCACAAGCTAGCATCAGAGGATACACAAAGGAGCTGAGCTTCCAGTGTGAAATTCCAAAATCTTTGAGGTGAATGAAGAAGATAGTCAAGGGTTGGATGTGACCTTTCCTGAGACCCTAAAAATGCAAAAGGTAAAAAACACTGCCTATGCATGTTAAGCATGAAATTGACCCTGACACAATAGTCCTGTCTTTCTCAGAGCAATTTCCAAATGCTATCCCCTGCCTGTGTGAGTGTGAAGGCTGCTGTGTGTCCTCATGAAACACATGAATGTGGACATATACCTCGGATGCTCTTATTCATATTTCAGAACTCTGACGTGGAGGCATGAAGTGGATAGTTTCAATGAAGACTGCCAGATGCAGACAAAACCATGGGTGTGTGGAGCTGAATGGGTAAAGGAATCTGCCTGACTTCTTTCGATCCCATGTGTTAGGTGTAATCATGCTATACCATCAATTGTCAGAAGTTCACATAGAAAATATACACATGAACACAAATAAATAGGAAGATATCCATGTTCAAGTTTTATGTGTTAACATTGTTAAAATGTCCATACTACCCAAAATCATTTATAGATTCAATGCAATCCCTACCCAAATTCCAATGATATTTTTCACAAAATTGTAAAAAACATTCCTACAATTTGTATGGAACCACAAAAGACCCCAAATAGCCAAGTCAACATTGAGAAAAAAATATAGCCAGAGGCACCGCACTTCCTTACTTCAAGCTCTATCACCAAGCTATAATACTCAAAACAATACGGTACTGGCATAAAAGCAGACATATAGATCAATGGAACAGAATTGAGAGCCCAGAAAGAAATCCATACATATAAGGTCAACTAATATTTGACAGGGGAGCCAAGAATACTCAGTGGGGAAAGGACAGTCTCTTCGATAAATGGTATTGGGAAAACTAGATATTCACATGCAAAAGAATGAAATTGGACCCCTCTCTTACACCACTCACAAAAATTAACTCAAAATAGATTAAGGACTTAACTATAAGATCTGAAAGTGTAAAACTCCTAAAAGACAACATATGGAAAAACCTCCTTGATAACAGTCTTGGCAAGGATTTTTTTGAGTCTGACACTAGAAGAAACAAAGGCAAACATAAATAGTGGGACTACATCAAACTAAGAAGATTCTGCACGGAAAAGAATCAACAAAATGACAACGTAAGGAATGGGAGAAAATATTTGCAAATCATATATCTGATAAGAGGTTAATATCCAAAGTATATAAGGAAATCTTAGAACTCAACATAGCCAAAAAATCTGATTGAAAAATGGGTAAGGACCTGAATAGACATTTTTTCCAAAGATGACATGCAAATGGCCAAAAATTACATGAAAAGGAGCTCAAAATCACTAATCGTCAGGGAAATGCAAGTCAAAACCACAATGACATATCACCTCATAGCTGTTAAAACGGCCATCATCAAAAAGACAAGCGATAAATGCTGGCGAGGACGTGGAGAAAAGGGAACCCTCGTGCGCTGTTGCTGGGAATGTAAACTGATGCAGCCGCCATGGAAAACAGTATGGAGTTTCCTCAGAAATTAAAAACAGAGCTACCAGAGGATCCAGTGATCCCACTTCTGGGTATTCACCCAGGGGAAATAAAATCACTATCGTGTAGAGATATTTACACCTCCATATTCATTACAGCATTAATCATAATAGCCAAGACATGGAAACAACCTGAGTGTCCATCAATAATAGCTGAATGGATAAAGAAAATGTGGTATGTATATACAATGGAACAACACGGATGGACCTAGAGGGTATTATGCTAAGTGAAATAAGAGAGATAGAGAAAACCAGATGCTGCGTGATCTGACTTATATGTGGAATCTAAAAAAGTTGAACTCATAGAAACAGAGTAGATTGGCTGTTGCCAGGAGCTGGGGCCGGGTGGGTGGGAAGGAATGAGGTGATGTTAGTCACAGAGTACAAACTTCTAGTTAAAGTGATGGGAATCGAATATATAGCAAGGTGATTATAATGAACAACACTGTATTGTATACTTGCAAGTTGCTGCAAGAGTAATTTTTAATTTTTATTTATTTATTTATTTATGGCTGTGTTGGGTCTTCGTTTCTGTGTGAGGGCTTTCTCTAGTTGCGGCGAGCGGGGGCCACTCTTCATCGCGGTGCGCGGGCCTCTCACTATCGCGGCCTCTCTTGTTGCGGAGCACAGGCTCCGGACGCGCAGGCTCAGTAGTTGTGGCTCACGGGCCCAGTTGCTCCACGGCATGTGGGATCTTCCCGGTCCAGGGCTCGAACCCACGTCCCCTG
Organism: Eschrichtius robustus; assembly: GCF_028021215.1. Taxonomy (NCBI): domain Eukaryota; kingdom Metazoa; phylum Chordata; class Mammalia; order Artiodactyla; family Eschrichtiidae; genus Eschrichtius; species Eschrichtius robustus. The sequence goes on from NC_090837.1 coordinate 4,878,597, forward strand.
CATTGGCAGGCAGATTCTCAACCACTGCGCCACCAGGGAAGCCCGAGAGTAATTTTTAAATGTTATCACAGTAACAACAATAACAAAATGGTAATTATGTGACATAGAAGATGCGTTACCTTGATTGTGGTGATCATTTCGCAATATACATGTGTATCAAATCATCACATTGTACACCTTAAACTTACACAATGTTATCTGAGAATTGTATCTCAATAAAGCTGGATGGGGCAGGGGGGTGGGTGGTGGGCAGGTGGAGGGGGAAGAAAATATACACATGAAGCTTCCTTTTGTCTGCCTGGTAAATAGACTTGTAAAAAATCCAATCCCCCTTAACTATAAATACAAAAATATTTTTTGTTTACAGTTCAGAAATATCCATCCTTTCTCAGATCCCAGGCTGACATCAATTCTGTCTAGACATGTTGTGTGATTGGATGCCCTCCCCTCCAGCTGAGTCTCCTACTGCATCCACCGTGGGCTTATACACCTGTCAGAATGTCGTCCGTCTTAGTTTCACTGCCTGATGAAAGTAGAGATTTCATTTAAAAATTGCTGCATGACAGATTGAGAGGATGTAATTTAGGGAGATTAAACAGTCTGGGTTTTAGATGCCTATAAGTGTCTACATCAGTCAGCGGTATCAGAATAGCTGGGAAGTGAGGCATGGCCGACCCCAGGCCATTTCTCAGCTGAACAGCTGATAGTCACCCACACGACGTTCCAAATGTGTGTTTCCGCCGATAATGAGGAATTAAAAATAACACTCTCACTTCTTCCTCTGGGTGATGATCAGCCAGCCAACTGTCACCAGGCAATCCACAGGAGAAAACCTCGCTGGACATTATAGAAAGGCTTGAGAATAAAATATATAACCATGTGAACGTTATTCAAATAAAATTTTAATCAATTCAGAACTAGTTCCCAAACTTTCTGAGACCGCTCAGGATCACAGATTCTCGGGGCTCTTCTTCCTCCAGCTTGTCATGTCATGCTAAATAGACTGCATCTGACAATACTGATGGGAGGAGAATGTCTTACTGCTGGACTGTGGTTTGGGGGATCTGTTGAAATATCTTAATTCCCCTCTTCCAACTTCAGTATCTCCCTGCCTCTTTGTCAGGGGCAGGGTGAAATTGATGGGTTTTGCATACACTTTCTGAGCTGCATGGGAAGTGTCTCAACTCAAGGGAGTTTGAGGTTTTCTTTGATTTGCATCCTTGAAGACAACCCCAGTCCTTCCCCCAACCAAAGCATTTCACGCACGGCACAAGAGTGGTGGTGAACCATCATTGTCCGTATCTCCACAGCTTGATAGCCTCATTCTCTATTTAGTACCACTCGGGGATTAGCGGAACGATCAATGACCCGAGAGCCTGAGGACTTGAGTTCTGACCAGGGATCTTCCATCTACTCATGGGAAATTTAGGCAAGCGACACCTGCTTGGTCTCCCCACTCATAAAGTAAATGTTAACTCCAGTCTGACCTTCCCAAGGGCCTTGAAGAAGTCGCATGAGATGAGTGCGCGAAGCGCTTCTCAAAGTGCTAAGTAGCTCTAAGGTTTGACCTCCATCAGGTCCTACTCTTCTGGCCCCAAAGCCGCAGCCAATCTCAGCCATGCTGTACCCTCGTCGGGATGGGGACTCCCAAGGACAGGCTGGACCAGAGAAGGGGATGCTGATGATGCTTTTGACATCACGATGCTGCTTGTAACACAATATCTCTTCATATTTCCTCCCAATTCCACGAGTATATGACACACTGAACATAAATAGACATCATGTGTCAAAACACAACTTTTTCTCCCCTGGACCTTTCACATGTATTAATAAGGGATAATTTTCCCCTGTCCCTGCATGAAAAGTCCAGCAGACCTCATGACTTCTACGCTTACTGTTAGGTAATAGACCAAACTTTGGTTAATTTGGGTCCTGACCATTGTTTCCATCCGTAATACACTTCAGGGGAAGATGGAGTAAGTCCATCACAGCTTATTTTTCCCATAGATTACAAGTAAAACCTGGACAAAATACACACACGAAACGAAAACAAAAGCAAAACAACCTCGAAAAAAATAACCAGAGAACTCTGGAGGGTGACTAATATCCTCCCAGTTTATTCCGTCACTGCCAGAGCCCCACCAGCCACGTGTCCTGGGAGTCCTGAGCCTTCTCCTGGACAGCTGAGAAACCCCTGTAGTTCCTGGGCTCTCCTGTCTCCTCCCTGAAGCACCTCCCTGCAGTGAGATGGGGCTGCTAGGGGTAGATGGTGAAACCAGAAGTACAAGGCAGTTCAGTCCTGATGGAGCAGAACTTGTCCGGAGGAAAACACTCATGGCTTGTTTTCTCCTGGCAGCCCCTCCAGGGAGTCCTGCGTATTGAATGGAGCACAGCCAAGCAGCCCATGTGCCTCTCACTGCTGTTGTGGTTATTATGATATAGGATCAGGGACGTCCCTGGCAGTCCAGTGGTTGGGACTCTGCACTTCCGCTGCAGGGGGCGTGGGTTCAATCCCTGGTCGGGGAACTAAGATCCCACATGCTGTGAGGCACGGCCAAAAAAAAGGAAATAGGATTGGGCATGTAGCTCACACACACAGCCCTTGGTGCTCAGGCCAGGACCAGGGTGACGAGAGTGAGGCTAGTCTCAGGTGCAAATTTTAAGGGGGCACCAAAGAACTCAGTCATCTAGATAAAGAACATTTTAATGAAATATTTTTTAAATCAAAATTCAGATAAAATATCTATGATGGGCAAAGTGTCCACATGTTAAATAAGAGCAGACTCTGAACCCGCACTTGCACCATTCTATCCCCACTCACCTCACCCTGATTCAGGCTGTGTTTGTCCCACACACACCCCCCAAACACCCAGTGCTCTGGCTGAGCTGAAGTCTGTAGGACAAACACACACACACACACGCACACACACACACACACACACACACGCACACCCACAGACCTCTCCATGACTCAAATTGTGCTCAAGAAGAGAAATGTAAACTTTCCATTAGAGCAAATAATGGTTTTCACAGCTAATCAACCTGAATATTATCTTATTTTCAGTTCATAATTATATACCTGGCTGTTGATCCCATGACCCAGGTCTAGAATGTCACAGGGAGCTTTGGAAAGCCATTCTCATCGTGATTTTGAGACGGGCTGGGACCTGGGACCTGGGACCCTCTGCTGCAGGGCTTGCACCTGGACGAATGTCTCCTCTAGCAACAAAATACAAAGAAATTATAAGGGACCAAAAATAACTGCATGCATGCGCAGTTGGGGCAAACTATGGACAAGATACAAAAAGACCAAACCAAACCAACCAACCAACCAACCAAAAAAACCCAGCTGCCACTTCTGAAGAGCCACGAGCAAAAACAGGGTGTCAGGAGAAAAGCAGGGTACTGTGCATGCCCCCTGCATACAACACCACCAAAGGGGCGGGCAGAACACCTAAGCCATCCCTCTGGCCTGACCCCTGAACCCACCTCTACCCTCATCTGATTTAAGGAAACATCTCGCCACCCCCCTGCCCCACCCCGAGCCAGTGAGCAAGGGAAACTGTCACCTGTTTTCACTACCCCCCTGCTGCAGCAGGGGTCCCAGTAAAGCCTTGCCTGAGTTTCTTGTCTGGCCTCTAATCAACTTCCATTGATTGGGGAAGGCCAAGAGCCGTGGTCGGTATCACTTTGACATTCTACCTGGCAGTATCAAGAAAGCTGATAGAGCTGGAAGACTTCTGAGCTGGCCTAAGACATTCTATGTGCTAGAGCTACAGGTAACAAAGGAAATGTTACTTTCTATCAAATCCTCAGTAATTACAGTGTGTCATCACATGATGAGTATTAGCCCAACAAAATGAAAGAGTGTATTGATTCCCTGAAAAAAGGAAAAGTTTGTCATTTAAATATAGAGAGTTATTTACAATATTAAATACATCATCTTTTGGTATAGTTGTAAATCTGATGTATCATTCAAAATATATTTGCATGTAAGATGAATGCATCAGCAGTGGTTTTGTGTGATGATATATGTTTGCTATATTTGCTTTAAACAATCGATCATATTTTGAAGTTATTTAAGTCATAAGACAAAATGTCTTTATATTTACTTGTAAAGTATTATTTCCAGTGCTCTTAATTTCTTTTTGGTAACTCCAGGTTTCATCTACTTGAAGAAATTTAATTTTTTTTTTTTTTGTAGTGTAATTCTGGTGAAGAAAATGTTCACCTTTGTTCTGAAAGACATTTTCATTGGGCAAAATTTCTAGGTTGACAATTGCTTTCGGTTTTTGTTTTATTCGGTGCTGTGAAGATGTTGTTCTCATTTCTAGTTTGCATTGTTTCCAATAAAAAAAATCTCCCGTCATCTCTCTCTGTTCCTGTATAGGAACTGTATCTTTTTATTCTGTCTGTTTTCAGGATTTCTGTTTATCAGAGAGCTCATTGCTTTCAAGCAATTTGATTATGATGTGTCTTGGCTGGTGTCCATTGACCTTTTTGATTCTCTAGGTTTATAGGTGGTTTTGTTCTTGGGTTTTTTGCTTTTATAAAATCAGATTTGGAAAATGACCTGCTATAAGTTCTTCAAACTTTTATTTATTTTTCTCTCTCCTTTGTTTCAGGAAATCCAAATACGTGTATATTTGGCCACTTGAAAATTTTGGACTGTTTACTAATGCTCTGTTTATATTTTTCCAAGTTTTTTATTCTTAGTGTTCCACTTTTGAATAGTTTCTACTGATATATCTTCAATTTCATTAATCTTTTATTCTCCCTCAATATCTACCATTCATCCTGCCTGATGTATTTTTCATCTCAGATATTGTTGTTTTTGTCCCTAGAATGTGATTTTTTAAAAGATACATGAAAGGGTAAGCTGGGACGAGGTGAGAGAGTAGCATTGACATATATACTCTACCAAATGTAAAATAGACAGCTAGTGGGAAGCAGCCGCATAGCACAGGGAGATCAGCTCGGTGCTTTGTGACCACCTAGAGGGGTGGAATAGGGAGGGTGGGAGGGAGACGCAAGAGGGAGGGGATATGGGGGTATATGTATACATATAGCTGACTCACTTTGTTATACAGCAGCAACTAACACACTATTGTAAAGCAATTAGACTCCAATAAAGATTAAAAAAATAATAAAAATTAAAATATTAAAAGATACGTGATTTTATTTAATATGTTCAGTTTTTCCTATAGCTTCTTAATTGTGTATAATCAAGTCATAATATTTGTTTTAATATCCTTCTCTACTAATTCAGTTATTTGAGTCCGTTTTAAATTATTGATTTTTCTCTCTTCAAATTTAGGTTACATTATCCTGTTTTTGGACTAGACAGGAAATTCTTATGATGCATTTTTAATCATGGTGTTACTTGACATCAGTTTATCCAAAATCACGTCAGAAGGCCCCAAGTCTGCTCCAGTCACATCAAAAGGCCAGGTATTACTTGGTTGGTAATAATAATTATGTTTTGCTCAAATGCTATATTATTTCTCTTGGTAGTAGTCTCCAAAGATTTTTGCTTGCCCATTATCTAAGTGAAAAACAAAGTCTATGTAGAATTCCTAATATCATTGTTATGATGACTTTAGTCGAGTCCACCCTTTCCTGACAAGAATCATGGTGATAAGATTATAATTGCTGGCACCCTGTGTTTATGTGTCAGCATGGGGTTACTCCTGCCCTATTCATGCAAGCAGGTCTTATGTATGCTGTAAGGTAGTGGTGGTGTATGTGGTGGCGAGATGTAATTTACAGTTGTTTATATCACCGACATCACTACCATCATTATCGCCTCTACGGTGGGTTGGAAAACCCTACACGCTTGGAACCGTTTCCTCAGTTCATCTAACTTCCTCTCATACCCTTTCCCCTTGGGTACAGCACTGGATCTTTTATTGTTCCTTGAACACAGCTGCCATGCTCCCCGCGTAAGACCTTTGAAATTTTCTTCCCTCTCTCCTGAGCAAGGCTTTCCTCCAGCTATCACTTGGCTTATCAACTCATTTGCTGGAGGTCCGTGCCCAAATGTCAGCTTATCAGCGACACTTTTTTTTTTCTTCTATTTTTTGGCCGCCCCACGCAGCATGCGAGATCTTGGTTCGCAGACCAGGGATCGAACCCGTGCCCCTGCAGTGGAAGCTCGGCGTCTTAACCACTGGCCCGCCAGGGATGTCCCTCAGTGAGGCTTTTCTAATCATTCCCTTTTCAATTATTGTCTCCACCACTGGGTGCTTTCAATGCACCTTTCCCTCCTTTATATTTCTTCATAGACCTTTACCCCACCTGACCTAATGCATTCACTTGTTACGTTTTTATTGTTTTCCTGCCCCTGACACACATGCACACCCATAGCTATACAAACGCCATGAGAGAAGTATCTTTAATTGTTTAACATCATGCCCTAATTCCTGGAAAAATGACTGCCACGTGGTAGGTACTCAGTGCATATTTGCTGTAAGAAAGAAGAAAAAATGAATGAACAGCGAATATACAAACTCAACTCACATTCCAATGAATGCCCTGCCCCCTCTTTTTCTCCCTATGCTGCTTCCAGAGAAGACATGAACACAGCATTTTCTACTTTCCTTTGAATATCTGTAACCTTTCTTAAGAGCACTTTTCCCCTAAAAGCGGGATGAAACTGAAGCGATTGCAGCCTCCATAGGAAGCTAGAAGTGTGGGATTGCCATAGTAATTGAGTCCCTAAAAGCAATTTCCAAAGAGAAGTTTCTAGTCTGCCTTCCATCTTCTATCAGCGTGTAGCGCCTTGACCCACACTATACATATAAATACTGTCCTTGTGGATGTCAGTTCAGGGGCTCTTGCTCTGATTCTCAGACAAAGCAAGTTGTCTGTGAGATGTGCCCATGGCTGCCTTTTGGGTGGACACAGTGACATACTGTGGTAGTGATCTCACCCAACTGTGAATAGATTGGGGTTACCAATAAAACCACCTTAAATACATTTTGCTATTTTATTTTATTTTATTTCTTCTGCTTTTTGGATAGAAATCAGTATTTTAGAAGAGGAACAAATGTGTGTGTGTGGGTGTGTGTGTGTGTATATATATATATATATATATATATAGTCTCTACCCATCAGCAAATAGATCTATAGATACAGATATACAGATACTGATATAGATACAGATGATATATAGAGAGAGATATAGATGATACAGATATAGATGATATACACACGTAGATGTAGATGTAGCTATCACTGGGTTATGATTAGGTCATTCTTTCAACAGCATTTGATTTGGTTAGATTATTCCATAAAGAACAACTTATTAATAAAGAATATTTGATTCTTCACCAAAGCTTGCCATAAGTACCATACCCACATGAGCAGAAGCCCCCAAGTCTGACTATGTGTGCCCTCCCAAGTTCTGCACCTCGTGAAACATTCTGGGCTCGGGTTGGCTCGAACGCATCCGCGTCCATCAGGACACATGGAGAAGCTCCTGACGGAAAAGAACCAGAAGGGCAGTGACCGTGATCTACTTGCTACAGTAACAGAAAAGGCTCAGAACTCTTGTCACTGTTTATTTCTTCAGATTCCTGGGCCCCTCAGAAGGGCGAGTATGAGACGGAAGGACCCTTGAAGACCTGGCACTGACTCGGTTTCTTGCCAAGAGGCAGATGTGTAATTGAGTCCCCACCTACAGCCTTAAGGAGCAGCCCCTTTTCTTTTTACAGTTTATCACTCACTTTGCATCCCTATTCCAAGCACTTGAGTCTTGCCTACTTTTTCAAAAATTGGATATCCTTTAAATCTCTTTTAACATAAGACATCATCCATTCCTTCCCTTTAATTCCTTTAAATTTACCTGGTGGCGCAGTGGTTAAGAATCCACCTGCCAATGCAGGGGACACGGGTTCGTGCCCCGGTCGGGGAAGATCCCACATGCCGCGGAGCAACTGGGCCCGTGACCACAACTACTGAGCCTGCGTGTCTGGAGCCTGTGCTCCGCAACAAGAGAGGCCACGATAGTGAGAGGCCCGCGCACCGCGATGAAGAGTGGCCCCCGCTTGCCGCAACTGGAGAAAGCCCTCGCACAGAAATGAAGACCCAACACAGCCATAAATAAATAAATTTTAAAAAAAATTTATCTAATGAAGACTCTGAACCCCTTGGCCTGTAAGATTTCCCAGATCCCAGGTTTCTCTTTCTTTTATGTTCCCTGAATATGGGCAGCTGAATCCAGAGACTGGGTAAGACTCAGGTTCAAGGTATTTGGAAAAATTGTAGTGTTTTTCAAAGTGCAGCTTTAATCTGTTATTTAATCTTAGCAACTAATGATGCTTACTATCCAAACTTATTCACTCCTTGGGAGTTATGAGATGTAAATGCAATATGTATGTATTAATATATAATAATAAATATAGTATAAGAACATATTTATACGTTTGTAAATATACTATAGGTTATATAAATGGCATATGCTGTTGAATATGTTGATATATGACCTACATTATATAACTATACTAACTGTTATATTTTATTTTAAAATTAAATGTAACAAGTTTATGTCAGCAAGTGTCACATAATGTGAAGAAAATAAAGCCAGGACCTGGAATAATGTGACCAGTGGTGGTGGATGGTGGTACCTGGGAAGCCCTTATGATGAAACTTACAAAACTCATGGCATTTGAGTTGAGAAATAAATACAATGTAGGCTCAACTAGGCAAAGATCAGGAAGTTTGCACTAGGCAAACAAAACAGCAAATAAAAAGATTCTTAGTTGGCAGTGATTTGGGTATGTTTTAAAGCACAAAGACAGAAACTGGAAAAAGGTCAATGTAGCTAAAACATAGTAAGACGGCAACAATATTAGGTGAGATTTTTGTCTTGCTGCAGGGTGATTGCCTTGCAGGTCACAGTTGCTATATTTCAGGCACTATAAATGCCTTAAGTTACAGAGTCAGCCTGAAGGCTGTCCTTCCAATGCAGGCTTTTATTTAGAGACACTCCTATTCCAATGCCCCTTTTAGTGTTTCAGTATATTCCCTACAACGCATACACGAAGCTCTATCATTTATATTTGTGTGTAACTGTCCGCCATCCATTTAAATAGCACTCTTTTGTGGAAAAGATGATATGCATTACATTATACAGGGCTGATTTTATAGCAGAAGGTCTGCTTGGTTTAAGAGATATTTGTGCTGTATCCACAGAAAGAATGAAAAGTAGATTTATTATCTGAGTGGAGAAAAAAACTGTCTCAATTACATGTAAATTCCAGGTGGGATGATTCACGTGTATCTGCTTCTCTTGGAACAAACCGTTCTTCTCCCAAAGATACAGTCACCACTGTGACCCTCACATTCGTCACATAAAACGTAAAGACATCTTTCACGGTTCTGTGGCTTGCTAAAGAAGCTGTTCATTCCTAGAAAAGACAAATGTCAAAATTTGCCTTTTCTCCAATTTCACGCAGCTATGAGTTTAAACTCTGGTACTTTCCTGGGGCCACCACTTCTCCATCCATATACGTTTGGGTAGATTTCTAAAGCAGCATCTCTGAGGCAGGAAATCTGGCCTCACCTATTCCCACGTTTTGGGTGTGGTCTTCTTCTAGGATCTGTACCGCCCATCTTGTGACATCAGGAAGTAAGCGGTTTGTCCTCTTAAGAGGAGTATTATTAGTACCTGCCTCAGCGTTAGTCTAAGCCATTCCAACCGGTAGAAAAGACAGGATACGTTCTGGGGAGAATCAAATCGATTTTTTAAAAAATAATTTGACATCTCAGACACTAAAAACCCAGATAAATTCAGGGAAAATGAGCTATGACTCCCCTAGAATCGCATTAAAGAACCATCTTAGATTCTTTTCCTCCCCTCCAGTTTAGATATCTCAGGATACGGTGCCTGTTTGTCTTAGATACACTTGTTGGGGGAAAAAAAAGGAAGGACAGCTACAACTCGGACGCCTAATTAAAATAGCCGGAAACAATTAGAGCTGATCAACATGTAACGACTTTCTGTCGGACTGATTATTATCCGTGCTGATACGGAGACGAATTAAAAGTGACCCTTATCTCCCACTGATTTTCCGTTTCATCCTCAGACCTGCTGTTTGTTTCTTCACTTTGAACAGATCAAGTTTTAAGAGTAAAAATGGTGACTGCGCTGATACCCGCGTTGCTCCTGGTAACCCTCTCTTATCCATCTCCACACAGCGGTCTTCCCAGGCGATGCATCACCAGCCCTGCTGAGAATCGTTGCCACCTTTCAGTGCCCTGAGTTGGCTTCCTACAATACGTCATCCATGGGAACTGCTGTATTTTGTACGTGGTTTTAATCACAGCCCCCATCGCTACCTAACTCCCATTGGTCCTCCATCTACGATGTGCCCCGCCCCCCAACAAAGTCCACTTTCCAAGCAGAGGTGGCCGGCTGTGCCACTCAGCCCCTATTTTGCTTAGGCGATTTGGTTACAGAAATGGCGTCCTATAATGGCTTTTCCATCCTTGAGGATCTGAATAGAGAAAAATTGAAAACATCTTTTGAAAAGAGCAAGTGGAGGGACTTCCCTGGCAGTCCAGTGGTTAAGACTTCCCCTTCCAATGCAGGGGGTGCGGGTTCCATCCTTGGTGAGGGAGTTAAGATCCCACATGCCTCGCGGCCAAAACACCAAAACATAAAACAGAAGCAATATTGTAACAAATTCAATAAAGACTTTAAAAAAATACTTTAAAAAATAATTAAAAAAAAAAAAAAGAGCAAGTAGAATGACATCTTTGTGGTCGATCCCAGTGGGCTGAGGGCCTCCTCTCCGTTTTGGAAAAGTACATAGATTTCCTGGATTCATTCTCTAGACCAGGGTTTTTCAGCCTCACACGATTAGCATTTGGGGCCAGCAAATTATTTTTTTATGTTTTTAGTTTTTAAGAGGTGGCAAGGGGTGCCGTATGCTGTAGGATGGTTAGCAGTATTCTTGGTCTTTGCTGATAAGATGCCGGTGGCATCCATTCCAGCTCCCCTCCACCCCAATCCTGGCCGTCAAAGATGTTTCTAGATATTACCAACTCTCCCCTGGGGAACAAAATCACCCTGAGGTTAAGAAATGTTCTAATCAATTTTAAAGTACTTTGGCTTTATCTGTCTCAGTTTCCAACCGCAGTTATAATATTTTGGAAACAACTCATCCAGGGCTCAGGAAGAAGAGGTATTCTTATTTCAAAACAAAACAAGCGAACAAAGAAAATTGGATCTATACCTCACACCATACATAAAAATTAATTTCAAATGGAATAAGAACTTACATGTGAAAAAAAAGAAAGCTTTAAGAGCTAATCAATGAATTTGGTAAAGTACCAGGATACAAAATTAATGCACAGAAATCTCTTGCATTCCTATACACTAATGATGAAAAATATGAAAGAGAAATTAAGGAAACACTGCCATTTACCATTGCAATAAAAAGAATAAAATACCTAAGAATAAACCTACCTAAGGAGACAAAAGACCTGTATGTAGAAAACTATAAGACACTGATGAAAGAAATTAAAGATGATACAAACAGATGGAGAGATATATCATGTTCTTGGATTGGAAGAATCAACATTGTGAAAATGACTATACTACCCAAAGCAATCTGCAGATTCAATGCAATCCCTATCAAACTACCAATGGCATTTTTCGCAGAACTAGAACAAAAAATTTCACAATTTGTATGGAAACACAAAAGACCCCGAATAGCCAAAGCAATCTTGAGAAAGAAAAACAGAGCTGGAGGAAATCGGCTCCCGGACTTCAGACTATACTACAAAGCTACAGTAATCAAGATAGTATGATACTGGCACAAAAACAGAAATATAGATCAATGGAACAGGATAGAAAGCCCAGAGGTAAACCCACGCACATATGGTCACCTTATTTTTGATAAAGGAGGCAAGAATATACAATGGAGAAAAGACAGCCTCTTCAATAAGTGGTGCTGGGAAAACTGGATAGCTACGTGTAAAAGAATGAAATTAGAACACTCCCTAACACCATACACAAAAATAAACTCAAAATGGATTAAAGACCTAAATATAAGGCCAGACACTATAAAACTCTTAGAGGAAAACATAGGCAGAACACTCTATGACATAAATCACAGCAAGATCCTTTTTGACCCATCTCCTAGAGTAGTGGAAATAAAAACAAAAATAAACAAATGGGACCTAATGAAACTTAAAAGCTTTTGCACAGCAAAGGAAAACATAAACAAGACGAAAAGGCAACCCTCAGAATGGGAGAAAATATTTGCAAATGAAGCAACTGACAAAGGATTAATCTCCAAAATTTACAAGCAGCTCATGCAGCTCAATATCAAGAAAACAAACAACCCAATCCAAAAATGGGCAGAAGACCTAAATAGACATTTCTCCAAAGAAGATATACAGATTGCCAACAAACACATGAAAGGATGCTCAACATCACTATCATTAGAGAAATGCAAATCAAAACTACAATGAGGTATCAGCTCACACTGGTGAGAATGGCCATCAGCAAAAAATCTACAAACAATAAATCCTGGAGAGGGTGTGGAGAAGAGGGAACCCTCTTGCACTGTTGGTGGGAATGTAAATTGATACAGCCACTACAGAGAACAGTATGGAGGTTCCTTAAAAAACTAAAAAGAGAACTACCATATGACCCAGCAATCCCACTACTGGGCATATGCCCTGTGAAAACCATAATTCAAAAAGAGTCATGTACCACAAAGTTCACTGCAGCTCTATTTACCATAGCCAGGACATGGAAGCAACCTAAGTGTCCATCAACAGACGAATGGATAAAGAAGACGTGGCACATATATACAATGTGTTACTCAGCCATAAAAAGAAACGAAGTTGAGTTATTTGTAGTGAGGTGGATGGACCTAGAGACTGTCATACAGAGTGAAGTAAGTCAGAAAGAGAAAAACAAATACCGTATGCTAACACATATATGTGGAATCTAAAAAAAAAAAATTGGTTCTGAAGAACCTAGGGGCAGGACAGGAATAAAGATGCAGACATAGAGAATGGACTTGAGGACACGGGGAGGGGGAAGGGTAAGCTGAGACGAAGTAAGACAGTAGCATTGACATATATACACTACCGAATGTAAAATAGATAGCTAGTGGGAAGCAGCCGCATAGCACAGGGAGATCAGCTCGGTACTTTGTGACCACCTAGAGGGGTGGGATAGGGAGGATGGGAGGGAGACGCAAGAGGGAAGAGATATGGGGATGCATGTATATGTATAGCTGATTCACTTCGTTATAAAGCAGAAACTAACACAACATTGTAAAGCAAGTATACTCCAATCTGTATATATATATTCCCATGAAAATAGATAAAAGTATTATCTTGCTCAAAGATAGGGACAATTTCTTAGTCCTGCTTCCAGGAGTATTGCTTTATGATTTGAACGTTGTTTATCTATTTTCCTCAATAGTTAATTTGGATATATTAAGAATGGAATAAACTCTTGCCGAAAGGATCTGTAAAGAACTTAAAAAAAAAAAAAAAAGAAAGCTTTAAAATATTTAGAAGACAGGAAAATATCTTCATGATCTCAGTTTACAGAGGATTTCTTAAACAAGAAATATAAACACATAATTTGTGGAGAAAAATAGTTAATAAATTCAACTACATTAAAATCAAGAACTTTTGTTCATCAAAAGAACAACCAACAAGTGAAAAACAAGCCACAATAAAATTACATGGCGACTGGGATTTGTACCTGGTTCATAAACACAAGGTAATGCCATCAACAGGAGAAAAAAGATCTTCTGGTCTGTCAGTGTCATGAGACTTGGGAAGAGGCTGGTTTGCGGGGCTGCCACCCATGAAAAGCTATTACAAGAGGAAGGCTGAGTCCCTCTGAATAGCTCAGTCATCAGTCACTTGGAGTCGTGGCGCCTACTCCGATGACATGCAGATGCTGGAAGGAACTCTGACTCCTTAATATTCTATTTCTCAGAGATGCCAATGGCCCAGCAGAGGCCACAATAAGCCACTGGAGGCCAATGCTTGTTTTAGCAGCTAGCCCATCGTAAACAATGGACATCTTGTACCATATTCCTAATCTGGAATCCTTATTTTGCTTAAGACCATTTATGTTATTCTTTCATGAATATTTTCTATTTAAAAATTTTGCATGGACATATATACACTACCAAACGTAAAATAGATAGCTAGTGGGAAGCAGCTGCATAGCACAGGGAGATCAGCTCGGTGCTATGTGACCACCTAGAGGGGTGGGAGGGAGGGAGACGCAAGAGGGAAGAGATATGGGAACATACGTATATGTATAACTGATTCACTTTGTTATAAAGCAGAAACTAACACACCATTGTAAAGCAATTATACTCCAATAAAGATGTTAAAAAAAAATTTTTGCACAGCTCTTTATATTTCTTTTTCCCTTGCGCTTTGATGTGCTATTCTCTGTGGTTTTCACAACAGCTGCTTGCTTCTTAAACTTTGGAAGCCATTTGTGTTTTACAACTTTTGAAAATACCCATTGCTTTTCCCCCTTATTGCACAACCTGTAAAGTTGTCTCTTCTCAGAGGCACAATTGCGATCATTTCACAGATGGGTTTGTAAATGCAGGAAAATAGAACCATCATTCTTTTCTTTCTGGTGTATTGACAGCTTTGATCTGAAGTTATTTCCTAGACAATTTCTCTTTCATGCTCATCAATGGTAACTTTTGTTTGGTTTGGGTAATACCATATATTAACTATAAAGTGATTTCATAAATTCAGCCAACTTAATTGAAGCTTTATTCTCCTCCTAGAGATGTGCTCCACTATTTCCCCATCATTTTCCAACTGTCAGAGGACAAAAAATAAGCCTGCTGGTGGTTCACAAGTGTCTCCTAAACTTCCCAAACTACATGCAAAAAAATAGTTGCTAAAAGGCAATCCTCATTAACAATTAGTGGTTAGATTAATTAGTGGTTTTAAAAATCCCCATTGAGATGTTAGAACCAGAGCCCCTAGCAAGCAGTCTTCTGTTTATATAGGGGAGTTCAACCAGACGGGCTTATCTCATGATTACTCTCGGGATGGCATGAAAACCATACCATGATGGTTTGGTTTAATGATAAGTAAAGATAATAAGAGTTGACAAGCAGTGACTGTTTCCAAGAGTTTGTACGTGTTTCTGAGTTTTCTTAGTAAATCTGTTTTACGTTAATTTTAGAATTTCTACAAGAAATGTTTAAAATTGCACCCCTCTTGAACTTAAAGTTGCATAAAAGTGTTGAAAAAATTGCATGTGCTTCTGAGTTTGACACAGGTACAGATTTTAGACAGAATCTGCTTGTACATTGTGAAATCTGTGTATCTGGCCATGGGCAACTATGTCCTGCTTTCTCACAACATTGATTATTACTGCAGTAATTCTGTCCTGATGTGACTGCCAATTGTGTTTATCATACAACATAAGGATGACATAAAAAATCCCATTGTCCAATGATATAGAGGCTTTAAAGAAGAAAAGAAGGCAGGTCAGCTTGAAAGCAAGCTTCTTGGATACTGTCTCTAAACACCAACGTATAAAAAAATGGAGCAAACTAAATAAAAATGGACACCTTATATGGTAAGTTCCACCAAACAAACCACTTATGTAAATCAAACAGATCTCTAAGAAAAGCCTGAACATTTCCCCCTATATATTTACAAGAGAAAAAACAGAATAAAAAGTAAATAAATAAATAAAAAAGAATGTCAAAGGCCAGGAGAACCGGATGTTGGTACCTGAACAAACAGCATAGGTGCTGACCTGAAGTACCTGGGAAAGATACTTGTGGGAGATTGGTATGTTTGAAAGACACAGTGACCCAAGTATTTTTTTTTTTATAACTATTTGCTTAAATCTTAAAGATGGAGGGACATTTGAGTGTTGGCAATTATTACAGCAATTCGGAGGCCATTAGTTACGCTTGTTCAAGGAGGTGAAATTGAACTCCCCACTATCAAAGTGGTAGGCAGAAAAGTAGAAAACTGTAATTCTCCAGCCACGCTCTGGCAGCAGACGGGGCCTCGCACAGATAAGCCCACCGGAAAGCACACGGCACATGGGCCTGTGGTTGGCAGATAAAAGCACGTAAGAGTAAAAGTGATCCGTGCCCACTGCGTATGTCTTTCAGAGACAGGACAGACAGGATAAGAGGCAGGCAGAAGCTTCAAGAATCACCAGTCATAGCTATGAGTGCTCTAGATCACCTTTGCAGGATGTGATAACCAAGAGAGAGAAGAGGTCTCATCTGACGGGGGACAGAGGACCTCTGGGGATCCCAGCTGTGTGGGGCTTGTGGAACGTCCTGGACAACCCCTGTTGAAATTATGGCTCTTTAGTCCACCCTGTGAGGCTCCAGGGAAAGAGACAAGTCGGCCACCAGCCGCACGCCCAGGTCCATGATCGTGATACAGTGGTGTCCCTATGAGGTGGATATTCCCATCAACTCCATTCTGCAGATGAGGAAACTGAGGCTCAGAGAGATGCTGCGTCTTAGCCGAAGACGCAGAGTTAGGTGTACACAGAGGCAGTCTGGTCCCCGCACTCATGATCTTAAACTCTATTCTAGACTCTCTTTCTAAAAGATAAGAGAACCTACCAGGCAGAGGGGTGGGAGGATATTCCAGGAAGGGCAACGACACGTGAAAGGACTCTGGAAAAGAGAGAAATCGTGGTCCATCTGGGGACCCAAAGAGAGTCAGTCTGGCTGAAGAGGCAGAGAGGGGGCCACGACACCAGGTTCTATCAGTTGCCAGCTGAGTGACCTTGGGTAAGCCAATCCCGGCTCAGCTTGTGTCCTCATGTGTAAACGGAGATAATAGATAATCAGGGCATTCACTGCCCAACCTCATTGTGTTTACGCAAAGTGCTTAGCAGAACACTTGGCTTCTGGCCAGCCCAGCATCCGTGCCAGCTGTCACCATGGTTATTGTTATTTGGGGTGGGGGTGGGGTACTGGAAATGGGGATGGAGAGGTTTGCACAGGCCCGTCTGTTTTGACTCTAGTGTGCTAGAAATGAAAAGCCACTGCAGGATGTTAAGCAAGGGAATGGCATTATCAGGTTTATAACAGGGAGAGTTTACTCTGGAGAAAGTCAGAAAGAGATTCGGGGGCAGGCTGAACCTCAGGAAAGGGGACCAGCTTGGAGAGACATGTAGTGATCCTGCCATGCCTACCACGTGCCAGATCTAAAGGGCTGAACGTCGGCAGTGAATGATAAGACAGGGTCTCCCTTGAGTCTTAGACCAGTGGGCCTGTGAGCAGGTTTGGACCCTGCATCTGAATGATGTGACTCCTGACAAGCAATCAGAGGCTCCAGTGCTGAGGTCGGTGGCCACGTGTTTGGAATCATCCAGGCAAACTTTTTCCTGAAGAAGGCCTAAGAGTAAATGCACTAGCCTTTATGAGCTGTGTGGACTCAGACACAACTATTCAACTCTGCTGTGGTAGCACAAAGGAGCAGGTCTGTTCCAGTAGAAGTTTACTTACAAACACAGGCAGAGGAAGAGAAGGCAAGATGGAGCCAAGTGATGTTTAGGAGACGGAATAACAGAATTTGCAGACCAACTGCATATGGTGACTTGAGTAAGGTCCTCAACTAGCTAATGTCCACATGAAGAGAAATAAGACATATTCTAGATTACCGTCCAATTCAGAGACCTTCCTAAAGACGAAGCAATGCAGTGTTTCTCAAACTAGCAATCACAAACCATTTGTGGGTCGTGAACTTGACTGAACTATCAAAAAGATAACATAGAATAGCATGTTATAGTTCAATAGTAATAAAATCATATTTGATATTAAAGTTAAATCATTTTATTTTAGTCTAATTAGTTAAGTGGAATTATTTTCTATAAGATTTTTAAAAAATTGTGTCTGTGTGTTTTGTGTGATATACGAAATTTTTTTTAACATCTTTATTGGAGTGTAATTGCTTTACAATGGTGTGTTAGTTTCTGCTGTATAACAAAGTGAATCAGCTATATGTATACATATATCCCCATATCCCCTCCCTCTTGCGTCTCCCTCCCTCCCACCCTCCCTATCCCACCCCTCTAGGTGGTCACAAAGCACCGAGCTGATCTCCCTGTGCTATGCAGCTGCTTCCCACTAGCTATCTATTTTCCATTTGGTAGTGTATATATGTCCATGCCACTCTCTCACATCGTCCCAGCTTACCCTTCCCTCTCCCCGAGTCCTTAAGTCCATTCTCTACATCTGCATCTTTATTCCTGTCCTGCCCCTAGTTTCTTCAGAACCATTTTTTTTAGATTCCACATATATGTGTTAGCATACAGTATTTGTTCTTCTCTTTCTGCTTACCTCACTCTGTATTTCGTTCTAGGCCATGGCCAGAAAAGTTGAAAAAAATACTATATAATGGAAACACTGTAAAGTGAAAAGAGCACAGAGCTACGAAATGGAAAGACTAGGTAGGTTTTTTTTTTTAAAGGAATTCCTTTATTTTTATTTATTATTTATTTATTTATTTATGGCTGTGTTGGGTCTTCGTTTCTGTGCGAGGGCTTTCTCTAGTTGTGGCATGCGGGGGCCACTCTTCATCGCGGTGCGCGGGCCTCTCACTATCGCGGCCTCTCTTGTTGCGGAGCACAGGCTCCAGACGCGCAGGCTCAGTAGTTGTGGCTCACGGGCCCAGTTGCTCCGCGGCATGTGGGATCCTCCCAGACCAGGGCTCGAACCCGTGTCCCCTGCATTGGCAGGCAGATTCTCAACCACTGCGCCACCAGGGAAGCCCGACTAGGTAGGTTTTAATCCAAATTCTGCCATTTTTTAGATTTGCAGAAAGATTTAACATCTCTGGAACTCAAATTTCTTATTGGTAAAATTAAAGCATTCTTTTTTTCTTTTTTTACATCTACTCATTGTTCTGGTCACTGGAAATACAAGGAAGGACAAGCTAGGTCCCACCCTCAGGAAGCTAACATCCTGCTGGGGGAGATACGTACATAAACAAATACATGAAGGAGGATGAGAGTAATGGGCTGAGTGGTTATGGGAGTAACGGGTTATGGGAGTGGGTGCCGCTTCAAAGAGGAAGTTCAAGGAAGGCCTGGCTGGAAAAGGCATGGCGATGTGAGAGTCCGGTGAGGGGAGTCGGGCCGTGAGAACAGCCCGGGAAGAACTGATGGTGAGGCTCAGAGACAGCGAGTCCCTGACCGAAATCAAAATCATCCAATTCACAATGGCTTGGATAAACTCGAACACGGGTTTTTAGTCCAAATCTCAAACTCTGCATCATTACACTGCTTCAACATGGGTGTGTTCCTCAAAATTGCCTTTCCTTATGTAAGCTGCTGGATGGTTTTAAATAAATGACAACAAGCTAACCTTTAACGTGGTCCACGTATTAGAGGTCACATTCTACCAGCCGCCAGACTCAACTGACACCTTTGTGTACTGCAACCTCAGTTCTCGGATTCTCCTTCTCAGACAAGTGATTTCCTGATTGGAGAGGCGTAAACACACCCCCGTTCATAGTTGCCATTTCTTCCCTGCTGCAAATAGGACTCTCTACTCAATCTCTGCCTGTACAACAGTCTACAGATAATACCAATATAAAACACGCCTTTTCCTTATGCTGGTTTGGGCTGGATTTCCTTGAGTTGCAATCAGAGTCTTAACTACTTCATATGAGTTTTCCTAAACTCTGTTAGGCTGAATGCGAATGGAGCCTCTTGGGGAAACCAAGTGTTCCCAGGCATAGTTTAAACATGAAATAAGTCTCAAGGTGTGAGGGCATCATCTTCAGAGAGCGGCTGCGTGCCCCGTGACTGCTCCCCTGTGAATATCCTGCGTAAAAGACAACTTCAGAAAAGGCTGAAGGAAACACCAGAGATATCTTCTATAACCAAGGCCAGAGGCAAATCTGCGGGCAGAGAAAATTAGAACAAGAAATAGGAGGGGAGACAAAAACCCACAGAGAATCAGGAGCTCACGAATAAGCCTCTGATCTCCCTGGAAAGGTCTGTTACCAAGAGACAGGACAATTTGATGCCAAACAGCTTGACTTCACACCCCATCTTTACACAGCTCAACTGAGGGTTTGGGGCAGGATATTTCAGCTATCTGCTCCAGACCCCCATCTGTAAAATGGGCCTAATAAAATATGAACTGCCTGAGGTTATTGTGACACATTCAATAAGTTAACACAAACAGAGGATGTAGAAAGACCCACATGGTCAGCCCTTGGGAAAATCTTAGCCTTTATCATAACTGCCCTTACTTCCTCGTCCCTGTCACACAACACCTGCAAGAGGCAGCAGAATCATCCAGTACAGAGGCAGGTAGCCCGTCACTCACAGCCTCAGGAATGGCCTGATCAGAAAGCATGACCCTTCTCTCTTTCCTTTTATAACCTGAGCAGTTGCCAAGCTGAGGGACGAGCAGAGAGAGCATTAGCAGCAAACTTCGTCTTCTCAGAGACAGCACCATCCAAATAAGGAACTCGAAGACGTTATTCAGCACGAAGCGTTTCTCATTGAATACACTCTGTTCTTGCCCAACGGGAGAGCAGATTCTGCGTTTCATCCCCGTTTTTCTTCCTGCCTTGAAAGTCAGCTATTGTTCCCGAGGCGGGCATCTTCTCTCATTACGCCCCCATGCTGGGGACTCCGCTGCCTCAAAACATTTGATTTCTTGAGCAGATAACGATTTCCAAAACTAAGTAAAAGAAAACACTTACATTGGATGGTGTTTGGGGAATTTCTTTTCTTTTATTCCTAATGTGTTTACAATGCATCTCCCTTTCATAGGCTCTCTGACACACTGGTTGGGGAACTGCTGCTATAAAAGCGAATTGCCGTGGCTTTAAATTGTTTTATGGCAAAATTAGAAATGAAACTTGAAACCACACTACCCCATCTGAGTCACCCCCCCACCCCAGCTTCGAGCTCCAACCCTGAGGTGATGCCCTGCCGTGAAAGGTAGGTTGTAGCCCAGGTGATCAGTCCTCTGGGTGAAGGGGATGCCCGAGTACAATAGTCTGAGTGGCACAGCCTGGGAAACTGGCCTGAATCCTGTGTTCTACCCACACCTTATTCCTCCATCGCCCGACTCTGCAGCCTTTCTGGGCTCTGCTGTTCTATGGGACCAGGGCCCCCAGTACGTGGACTCTCCCATTTGTTAACCAGGGACATATATACATATATATATTGCTATATATAACTGTGCTCCGCCTTCCACTGCCCATGCAACCAGGTCTAAACTGGTCACTTTCCTGCTTTGGGGCACAACATTCACCTTCTGCAAAGTGGGGCTGTGACTCTGGGCTCACATCCATCCCATATGCCCTCCCGATGTGCAGCATTGACTAATCACAGAGGAGAGGAAGGGCACACACCCTGGGTCTTATCCCAAGTGCATCCCCTGCCTCGTCCTAAGAACTCCGCCTGGGTCCTGGGTATGCAAATGCAGCAGAAGTGCAGGGTGGATGAGATGTGGTCACCCAGCAAGAGGCCAAGGTTGGAAGAAGGATTCCTGAGTGCACCCATCAGGACTCTATCCCTGCTGCTTTAAAAGGCAACACAACAGAAATCGACACCAAAAACGTTCTCTCTTAACATCCACACACATGACAAAAATGAAGTAATTATTTTCCAGGTAAGTCCTGCTCGACCCACTTCTCCACTCACTGAGAGGTTTGGATCCTAGAGAAGGATGACATTTCAGAGGATGCTGGGCCTGCAGGAAGGCATCTGCATCCTGAGACCCCAATCTCCCACCTCAAGCAGAGTCCATCTTCCCCCCTCCCCCGCACAGAGCCCCATCTGGTCCTCCGGCCAGAGGCTGCAACTCCATGAAGGGGATGCTTGGAGGCTTGTAGCATACACCACTGGCTGGTAGTCTGGAGGACACTTCTGTGTCTCCCAACAGCGTTCTCTTACCTGCTCCATCCCCTCCCCCAACAAAACCAACACACACTCATATGCATGCGTGTGTATTCCCAATTGAGGCAATCATCCCTGCACTGGGCACTTTCATTATCACATTTGTTCTTTCAATATTTTTAACCTTAAAAAATTTTTTAAAACTTTCTACAAATTAAAAAAAAAAGATGTTTAGGTTTTCTATATCTCTTTGCTGCATCTTTATTTCCAGCTCATTCTTTTTTTCCTCCAGATAAAACCATCTGTTACTGCTAACCCACTGCAATTGACAGGGAATGTACAGAGAGCTGCAGTGTTTCACTCAGCTTGGGTGTCCTCTCTGTGGCCATGTCTACTTCCCCCTGGTTCCACATCCTTTCCTGACTCACACTCTCCCAGTCTGGTCACCCTAATTCCTTTGGATAAACTCTTCAGAGCCTCCTCAAATAAATGCAAGGTAGGGCAGAGCACTCAGCAAGTTCACTCCCAGAGTTTAAGGTGTATTGGAAAATAAGTCACTATTTTCTGACACTGGCAAGGACATTATTAATGGTATATTTCTTTTCTACATGATGCATGTAGGCTTTGAGTGAAGGAACCATGATTTATTCATTGGTTTATCCCTATTGTGGCATCCCACAGTGGTTTGCTCTTGGAAACAGCTAAAATATTTACTTCTGAATAAGTCAGTGAATATTATAAAACAAAAAGGAAAATAAAAACAAAGACTGTGCAACTCAGAGCACAAGAATGACAATCACACGAGAAAGGGCACAGTAGGAAATCGCAAAAATATTGCTCATTTCTTTTCTAAATGCTGGGAAGGAGAACGTTTGCCGTAAAAGCATCATCCTGGGGTTGAGTAGGGAAACATTTTCTCCACGTGAAGCTCAGCTCTGGGACAAATTGTGGACAATCCAGTGATTTCCAAATCTTATCATTACCAGGGAGAATCTTCTGAAAAATCTCTCATTTCCAGGGCCCCAGCTCATACCAACTAAATTAGACTCTCTAAGGGATGAGGTCATGGAATTTCCATTAAAACAAAAAAGCCTTTTCAGGTGGTTGCAATGCAGAAACCCTGGTCTAGTTGGTGGGACATAAGATTCTAAGACAGAAGACCTGTTTGGATGCTTGCTTCCATCACTAACTAGCTGTGTGACCACGGCAAGATACTGCATCTCTCTGAAACTATTCCATTTCTATACCTTGTAAAGGAAAAGATAATAATGACCATCCCTTGCCTATCTCGTGCCTGTCCTTAGGATCAAATAAGTCAATGTGTGAAGTCTTTTTATGAACTGCAGAGACATGCAGAAGAAGGTCACTGCTGTGATTTTGACTTGGGGTGGGGAGGTGGGTAATCCTTTATACTCAAAACTAAGAGTTAGCTCAATCCTTCTTTATCTGGGGCCAGGGCCCCATCTTTGTGCTCTAGGAAGGAGGGGACCAGAGAAAGTGAAAGGAGAAGAAAACCAATATGCAAGGGGTGACTCCATTTAGGCAAGCATTTGTTTAATTGTTTAATTTCAATCAGCCCCTTTAATTGCATGGCTCTTGCCAATAAACGGTCATTTCCGGTTCAATCCAGACAAACGCATTCCGTTGGCATTTCTGCATCCTCTCTGCAGCCCCATCTCCATCTGTTCCTTCAACTCTGTCACTTTCATCTATCTCCTTGACTTCCAGCTGAAGAGGTTCGACTGGCTCTAGGCTCCTTCTGGAAAGTTCCCCATAATGTACCCTCACACCCCTAAGGGCAGCGTTTCTGCTGTGCCCACCTGCCAGGGCCCCTCCTTAGGCAGCCGGGAATCACCCGGGGATCACAACGCATGCTCTGGCGGCGGGAAGACGGGCGGCCTGGGGTGTCCGGCGGAGCCCCCCAAGCCCCACCAGGGCGCCCGTCCCCCGACCCACCACCTGGTCCTCTGGCTTCTAGCTGTTCATCAGCTGACTGCTGTCCCTTGTCCTTGAAGAATACTTGAATGTCAGGGGGCCTCGTGAAGTAGGGGGGCTTCAAGCCCACTCTGTTACAATGGACATTTGGGACTCAGAAGACCAAAATTGAGTTCATGAAAGTTGGAGATCTCAAAGGCCAAGTAACAAATCAAGGTCCAAGAGCGTGGGGGTAGGGCTAAGACGCGGCCCCCGCAAGAGGGGCGCAGGGCGCAGAGACCGGAGGACAGAGGATGCAGGATGGCGGGGCGGGACCCGTGACGATATCACTTAGCAGCTGTGCAGCCTCAGTTACACCTGTGAAAGTGAGTATTGATGCCTAGCTTTACAAAGCTCTTGGAACTCAGGGGAGTTTGGAAATGGTGACTTCCTAAATAAGTATCAGGCCACGCCCTGCTTGGAGCGGTGAAAACAAAACAAGCTTGATTGACACAAGGGGATTAACAAATCGAGAGCCAGGTCCGGGGCATCCCACGCTGCGACACCAGGCCCTGTAACAAGGGAACCAGGTCACTATCTATAGCCGTGGAAAGATCTTCGGGATAGATAGATAGATACTGAATATAGTTCCCTGTGCTACACAGTAGGTGCTTCTTCATCTATTTTATATACAGTAGTGTGTATATGTTAATCCCAAACTCCCAATTTATCCCTCCCCTGTCCCATCTCCTCTTTGCCAGGATATGTTATGAAGCGAAACAAAGTACAGAAACGTGTACAGGACGCTACATCTTGTATAAGAACCAGGGGCTGGGGAAATAAGGATAAGTACATCCCTATTTGCCTTTATTTGCATAATAAAGCAAAGAGACTATATATGAATTAATACATGTGTTTCCTTTCAGATGGGAGACCATAGGGTGGGGATAAATGGGATAAAAATAATATTTCTCAATGCATATATTCTTATTTTGAGTCAAAAATTTTAAATTGAGTCTCAAAAAAATCAAGAACCATATTTTCTTAAATCCTTCCCTTTTTCAGGCTATAGATCACATTCTTCCCCCCCCCCCCCCATAGATCACATTCTTAAACACTGCAGTGTCAGGGCACCGAGAAAATATACCTGCCTAGACTCTTCAGGATCAAACCAAATTAAGATGATTCTCTTCTACTGCAGGTAGATTGTATTCATCTAATACCATTGTGAAAGGTTTCTCTTCAAGGAAAAAAATCTCAATTCAAGGAACAAAAAATACTTTCTGAGCTGTGTTAGTAATGTGCTTCTGAGGCCAAGTTGCTGAATATCTCCAAGTGCTGTGAAAACTGATCATCCTGTAATTTGTGTTTTATCTTTTTTTCCCCAGACCCTGAAGTGTTTTTTTTGCCTGAAACACACACTGACACACCTTACCTCAGGGGAAACAGTTATTCTTTCTTTTGGCTGCACAAGTTTGTTTTTGGCTTCCTATCCCTTCAGAAAAAAATTATGGCTTAAAGACACGCCAACGATCTGAGACAGGCAAAAAAATAAGTTAAATAAATGAGGCAGTGATAAGGACTAGTGAAAAAATGTCAACCAAGGGTATAAAATCTATTTTGAATAATAGGTCATGCTTTTCATTTTAGGTTCTCACCAAACCTAATTAAACTGCGCAATCAGCATGTATTCTTGAGAACCAAATATGACCCCAATTCTATGTTAAAACAAGATATGATCATATGTATTACATATACAAACAAATATGCATGTCTATGCCTCTAACATCTACTTGAATATGTAGTCTTTGATATATGACTTCTGTATGTCACATAAATACAGATACATTATAAGCTAACAGAAGTAGCTGGAAATCTGTTCAAAGTGAAATTCTGTGCACAGAATTTCCATGAGCACACGTGCACAGATATTTAATGATACTAGTTTCAGGCATTTGTCTGCACCAGGAGTTGTCAATGTGTTGGGTTCACGGATGTATCTTGCCCAACAGTTTGTTTTGTTTATACTGAGCAGTTCAAAAGTATTTGAGAGAATATTTTTAAATTGGCATCTTTCACTTAAAAATTCAAAATGTTAGACTCTCTTGAAAAAGTAGAATAATTGGAAACGAAATCAGCAACCCCACATGGCACCACTTGCTGGAACGGATAACTGTCTGTTTTAACATGAGGGCCCTGGGGTCCTGATGGGACTTCACCACTGAGCTGTTGTTTATCATCATGTTAGTTCTGTGTCCACACTTCCCTCAAGTGTGGGGAAATCACAGGTAACCACAGAGGGATGTGTTTTAGAGGAAAAACTGTAGGGTTGACATAGTGCTTTATAAAGCGAATAATAGGTCTCTTTTTTATGCAAAAATAAAGCAAAGCAAATTGATCCTTTTCATCCAATGTGCTATCCCCACCCCAACTCCCATAGGCATCAGGCTTTGTGATCTTTGCGCAATACTTGTTCACCTGGACCTGGGACAGGGGACCAGGCACCGAGGAAGGGTAACATCTAGCCCTTCTCCTACAGGCGTTTATGAAAAAGATGTGAGGAAGAATCGGAGAATAAGATAGACAGTAAATTAGTGGGATTACAGTTCAGGTACTCGAATCTATGGCCATCAAAATTGGCTGGGGTTTCTTGAGATTTTAAAAAGATCCAATTTCTATGACTACTAACCCTTGAACAACTTGGGGGTTAAGGGCACTGACCCTCTGTACAGTCAAAAATCAATGTGTAACTTGTAGTCAGCCCTCCTTATACACAGTCCTCTTCCTCTGTATTCGAGGTCCTGCTTCCAAGGATTCAAATCAACCTCAGGCCGTGTAGCACTGTAATATTTACTATCGAAAAGTTTGAGTATAAATGGACCAGGCAGTTCCAGCCTGTGTTGTTCAAGGGTCAATTGTATAAAGATAAACGACAACATTGAAGAAATTTCTCCCAAACAAAATAATTCACATTAAGACAGGAAGAGCCTTCTTAAACTGATTATAGCACAGCTCCTGAGAGTAGCAATTATTAAAGCAGGAGACTCTAGAATTCCTTGAGTGTTTTCATCACAAAAAAAGGAATACAATGATAATAAAGAGGGTGGGAGGAGACTCTTGGAGGCGATGGACGTGCTTATGGCATAGATTGTGGTGATGGTTTCAGGGGTGCATACTTAACTGCAAACTCATCTGGGTGTATACATTAAATATGCACAGCGTTTTGTATGTTAATCATACCTGAATAGAGTGGGATTTTTTTTAAAATCAATTACTTGAAGATTCAGCGTCTCCTAAGGCTATTATCAGAGTAAAGAAGATGTGGTACATATATCCAATAGAATACTACTCAGCCATAAAAAAGAATGAAATAATGCCATTTGCAGCAACATGGATGGACCTAGAGGTGATTATACTAAGTGAAATAAGTCAGAAAGAGAAAGACAAATACCATATGATATCAGTTATAAGTGGAATCTAAAACATGACACAAATGAACTTATCTATGATACAGAAACAGACTCACAGACATAGAGAACAGACATGGGATTCGCAGATGCAAACTATTATATGGATAGTATATAATACTATCCATATATCCACATATCCATCTTGATGGATAAAGCACAAGGTCCTACCGTATAGCACAGGGAACTATAATCAATATCCTGTGATAAACCATAATGGAAAAGAATATGAACAAGAATGTGTGTATATATCTATATCTATATCTATCTATAGATATAGATAGAGATAGAGATAAAACTGAATCACTTTGCTGTACAGTGGAAATTAACACAACATTGTAAAACAACTATATTTCAATAAAATAAAAAATTTTAGAAAGAATGTTATCAGAGGCTATCTGAGAAAGAATTCAATTCCCTCCTAGAAAACAAAAAAGAATAAATGGTGTCTGTCAAACACCAAGGCCAATGATGCAGCATAGGAACGTGGATGTCTCTGTTTTCCTAGATTTGCAGTTACACAGGTTTCCTGGAAACAACCTACTGTCACATAAAACCTGGTCGGGTCGTTTAAACACCAAAGGCTGTGACTGGGAGTGAGGCATTCATGAACCTTTCCTGTCCCCACCGAACACCCCTCCTGACTCTCCCGTCCCTCCCGTTGATGGCCATTATTTAAAAAGAAAGAAGACAAATGACCAACCATGTAAGTCATGTGGCGCTGAAAAGGTCATGCTAACAAAGCCTGTAGCTGCCTTTTAGAGTGTGTTGGAAGGATTTAAAACCTCATTACTGGGTCCAGGATTGTAAAGAGGAAATGATAACAGGGCTTTCAATGAGAATTCAAGGCAGAAGAGCTATTTTCTTGTTACATTAAAAGCACGTGTTGCGGACACAACGAGGAGCCCAGGTGCCATTGCTTCAGGTACTGCGTGCATGTAACCAAGCAGGACCCCAGGGGACCTTCCCCTAGGTCCCGACAGACCCGTCTCCCATATCCTCTGCTTTCGCTCCTTTCTGAAGTACCTTTATAATAGCATCTCATGCATATTTCCTGAGTTTTTCAGATGCTAAAACCACCACCAAATGGAAGAAATTAACTGCTTGATGACCACGAGCTCACAGCCCCCCCACCCCAGACCTACTGGAGCCTAAGGATTGATAGTGTTAACCCCTGTGACACCGCCCTGTTACCTCACCATCAACCAATCAGAGAATTTTGCATGAGCTGATCACATATCCTGGAAAGCCCCTCCTTCACCTGGCCTTTAAAAATGCTTTCCTGAAACCCTCTGGGGAGTTTGGAGTTTTTTGGGCATGAGCCACCCATTCTCCTTGCTGCGCCCTGCAATAAACCTTTCTCTACCCCAAACTCCGACGTTTTGGTTTGTTTGGCCTCACTGTGCATCAGGCACGTGAACTTGCATTTGGTAACAGGGAGACTGAGGACACCCCGTTAGGGCACCCCTCTCCCTCTCCAGAGCCTGGGCTGGGAGCAGCTGGGGTGATGACACCTGTTTCAGATGCCAGGACTCAGGGTTCCATCTTACCATCATCTTCTGTCTTCACCTACCAGTGAGACAGGCTTCGTGTTGATGAAATAAAATGTATCACAGGAGTTCTGCCCCTCACCTTCCCCTCTTTTTCAGGTTTCATCATCTATTTCTAGAACTTTCCCCTTCCTAGGAATACTGCCTATATTACTTCATTTGAAGGATTTCTCATTCTTATTTGCCCCTATGTGTTCCATGTCTGTTTACTTCCCCCCCCCCCCCAAATTCCTGATTCAAGACATTTCTTCCAGCTTTATTGGGGTATAATTGACAAGTAAAAGTGTGTATGTGTACGGTGTGCAGTGTGATGAGTTGATATATGTATGCATCGTGAAATGATCACCACAATCAAGCTATGTGACACAGCCATCACCTCATAGTTCATGTGTGTGTGTGGTGAGAACACTTACGATCTTAGCAAATTTCAAATGCACAAGACAGTATTATTAACATGCTGTAAACTAGATCACCAGAACCTAGTCATCTTATAACTGGAAGTTTGTACCTTTTGGCCAGTATCTCAAGGCATTTTCATTCCATCCCATTAACTATAGGATCAGAGCCAGCTTTGAAAATCTTTTTTTTAATTAATTTTTATTGGAGTATAGTTGATTTACAATGTTATGTTAGTTTCTGCAGTACAACAAAGTGAATCAGTTATACATATACCTATATCCTCTCTTTTTAGATTCGTTTCCCATAGAGGTCATTACAGAGTATTGAGTAGAGTTCCCGGTGCTATACACTAGGTCGTTATTAGTCATCTATTTTATATATAGTAGTGTGTATATGTCAATCCCAATCTCTCTATTTATTCCTCCTCCCCCTCTTTCCCCCTTGGTAACTGTAAGTGTTTTTTCTACATCTGTGACTCTATTTCTGTCTTGTAAATAGGTTCATTTGTACCATTTTTTAGATTAAGCTTTGGAAATCTTAAGGCTCATTTTATACAAAGGAAATGAAAGCCTTGTGAGAAGATACCACGTTCAGTGGCATTTATTATTAGAAGGACTGGTTAAAATCTCTACCTGTAAACATTCTTGTTCAACAAAGCCGGAGAAATTAACCTCCCATAACAAAATGTAAGAGTTCCTTAATTTGAAAAGTTCTGACATGGGAAAACCTGAATTTGCATGAGAAGAAAAAAAAAGGCAAAACCAAACCAAAACAAAAACCCAAACATCACAATTTTATCTAATGTATCTGTAACAGAATTCATTTACAAATTGCCATTTATCCATAATTTTCTCAGAACCCATATTTAGGAATATTTCATGAGGTACTATTAAGATAAATAAGGAAGAACCAAAAAATAAAAGAGAATAACAGGGAATGCCATCAACTGTGGCAAACAGGAGTGAACATACTGCCAAAGGGACAGCCACTGATCAGATGAACTGGATTGCTGCCAGGCGGGAATGCTGACACAGTGTTTCTGAATTTTCAAAAATTTCAAGAAAAACAAGAGATTGATAATCTGTTTTTTAAAATTATCAGTAGGTAATTAAATGTTTTTTAAAGCAAACAATGCAAATCTTGAGCCGTATTTGCCTCAACAGTCACTGCATTTTAACCTCTGGCCTAAGGTTACCCTGGTTGTGTGATTGTGATTCCACTGGAAAGGCTCTGAGGTGGATATGTTGTTTTTCAAGTTTGTTTGATTGTTTTAAATATATAGAACTTTGGGGTACAGATCTTGGTTGGCCTCTTTTGCATCATGCTCCAATCCTTATTAAAAGCTCTTTCCAGCTCCACAGACTCTGCCAGAAATAGGAAGTAGGTTTCATCTCACTTGCCATTTCAAATCAGGTAGTAGTGGCAGCTGGAGAGAGTTCTGTCTTGAGATGGAGTGGGCTCTAGCAGGAAGCAGTGCTGGGATCGATTAGTTATGTCTACCATGAGCACATGCTAGGAAGTGGTGACATGCAAGTCTTATCTCTACCATCTGGGCTCACAAATAAAATCCAAATTCCAACATATATTTCAAAGCTTTAGAAGACCCTACTTATAGCATACTACACTGCCGATCCCTTTCTTCCACTATGTATCTTACACAACCTCTCCTTCCCCACACACGTGTATAAGAAGAGGTTTCTCACTCACCATGTTCTCACATTCTTCCAAATTTTTGATAATGAATACCACTGTCTAACATGCAATCCATTCTTTCTGCTGTTTGCCAGGTATTCAACATTCAACATTCAGCTCAAATATGGTGATATTTGTATATCCTTTCTATATATGCAAATATATATATATATATATATCTCATTTTTTAACTTTTTATTTTATATTGGAGTATAGTTGATTAACAATGTTGTGTTAGTTTCAGGTTTACAACAAAGTGATTCGGTTATACATATACATGTATCTATTCGTTTCCAAATACTTTTCCTAATTATGTTGTTACAGAATATTGAGCAGAGTTCCCTGTGCTATACAGAGGGTCCTTGTTGGTTATCCATTTTAAATATAGCAGTGTGTACATGTCAATCCCAAACTCCCTAACTATCCCTCCCCCCACTCTACCCATATATATATATACTTTGTATATCTGTCCTAGACATCTGATCTCAATTTCTCTATGCTCCCACTAAATTTTGTGCCCACGTTTACAGGAAAATTTTTCAAATTGTATTATGCCTCCCCTAATACATCGTGAGCCTTTCAAGGTCATAACTTATGTCTTCATTACCTGTGTATACCTAGCATCTAGACAAAACCAGATTCTGTGTTTGTTGAATGAATGAGCAGATGAATGAAGCAGTGACCTTGGATGACACACAAATTTGATTCAATGGCATCTCTTAGGTCAAACTTCCCCAGACTTCAGTTATTCATGTGGTACTTTCACAATTTCTGCTGTATCAGCATTCCAAAAGTGACTTACGAGTTTTAAGTGTCACTGAAAAGAATACAGCATAGCGTGGTGCTTTAAATTTAGAAAGTGAGCAACTCTATTGTGATTTGTGTGATCAGATCTCTCCATCCTTCTGAGGCAGAAAGCAACGTGCCGAAGTTTTACATCCCTGTGCACACCTGACTATACACCTGTAATTCAAGCAATACCATCCATTAGCCACTGTTTTCGTGTTATACTTACATTAATTTCCAATACATATTCAAATAAATATGAGTATTAAATCATTTTTTTTTTAAAGTTTGTCCCTTTATCATTGAAAGCCATGTTATAAACCATCAGGGCACATGCACCATGCTTGAGGAAACAATGATTTAAGTGATTTGTTCTTGAAAGCACACCATTTGACACGTCACATGGATGACCCAACAATCACTGTGAAGGTGCCATTGACTTGAGGATATCTATTTTATGGATGGTTAAACTGAAGCCCCGCGTATACAGCATTTCCTTAGTGAGCGTCATGAAGGTAGCTCAAACAGATGGTGTGACACACAATTCTTATACCCTAAATACCAGCCACTAATGCCCTGTGCAGAGCAGTTTTATTTTAACAAGATTACAGCCTGCATGATCCCCTTTTATTCCTATACAAATGGAACTAGTTATTGATTCTCCCCTTTATCACAGAGAAGTACAATTTGAAATCACAGTAGTCATTTTTAATACATGGACACCCATGCCTAATAGCTGCTAGGTATCCTTGTCAGAATAAATCACCAGTACTGCCTGCCATAATGAGGCCAGTTGCTCAATTAGATGCCACAGCAGGCAGAGAGGCTGGGCGTCTTCAGGGCCCAGAAGAGCCTGAAGAACACACATGATAGAGCTTTCTCAGGCAAATGGGTTCTGGTTCTTTGCCTGGATTTTGTTCACAGAGATTCTGCGCTCCAGTCCGTGTCCCACTCCCTTTACCCAACAAGAGTACAGTTAGTTGTTCCAAAAGGAGATGAAGGAAACTCACGTCACACAAAAATCTCGAATGTGCCGCCGGCTACTAAAATCTCTGCTGCTTTGTTTCTTTTTCTCTCTCCCTTATCATAATAATAATTAATCACATTTTAAGATGAGTTCGTGTGATCACTGTGGTGATTCCATACGGTATTCAAGAATTTTCCATGCCCTTATACCACCTTTAATATTACTCACTCAATACTTCATAAGAATTTCCTTTAAGTTGACTTTATTGTTTTTAACCAAAGGCTAAAGCACTCATCAGTGACTGTATATGATGAAACAATTACCCAACTATTATTTTTAAAAAGTTGGTCTCAGCATCCTCTAAAATCGTTTCACCTCACTTTTGAGAACACTGAACTATGTCACTTGACTACCAGAGAGTCTTTGGAGCAGTGCGTTAGTTATTAATTTATTTTCCTTCATTGCCAAATTCACCCTTTATCATCTGCATTGCAAAAGTGGACATGGGCCCTTTGAATATTTCTCCATTGCTAGCCGGTACAACGTTAAGCTTTGTCTAGAGTGACTGAGAGAAACATTGCAAGAGGAACGAGTTTTGTTTCTCCATATAAACAGATGCCCTTCTGCACCACCCCGTGGAAATTTGTTGGGGGCAAAGGAAACTGTGGTAAAGATGAAGTATGTTGTGAGTGGTAGAGTCTTTTGTCTCTGACCCTGGAGTCTCGTGTCTTCTGCTGGCATTCCTGAGACTGTGGAAGAGTAACTGGTATACTGTCAGTAGAGCAGAATCTCAGACTCTTCATGATTATTGACAGTGGGATGGAGAGAGACTGACCAGGGGCTGTTTGCAGAGGTGGGTCTTGCAGGGCCTTGTTGGCCGTGGTATACATAAAGGAAAACGTGAACTTGTAATGACCATGTGGTTCCCTTTCTGCTGGGTCTTTAACCTTCCAACCTAATTATCTCATAAATATTTTTTAGTTCCCCATTTAAGTGGTCCAGTGGATTTTTCTTTCCTAAGATACAAGGAAGAAACTTTTCAGGGATTCTTTCTCTTCTCCAATCCACATCCTGCCAAAATTTCATCTGCTTTCAGGGATTTTCTCAAAATTCTCTTCCAATTAAATATGCCAGTGCTTCTCCAGTGGTGACAAAATACACCAAAGTCCTTGCCTTGGCTGAAGTGACCATCACAGTTTAGCCCTATATGTCCTTCCAATCTCACCTCCTGATCCATCCCCTATAATCTATGCATCTCTGCCAGGGAGGTATGATTCTATTAAAGCTGGTCCTTCTGGAGGAAGGATTTTTTTTTTTTTCACTAACTACCAGTTAACTCTCCTATAACCAGCAAGACCAAGTTCCACTTTTCCCCAAGTCATCAAAATAAAGTTCAGTAAACTCTGTTCTATGTTTACTTTTCTTCCCCGTCTAAATTTCCAGAGGAGGTCCAGGTAATTTAGCGTAATGTCTGTATGTGCCAATTTCCCAAATCAAGGGCTAAATTTGGAAACAGTTTAAAGTCTTCATCTTGCTTCTCTGAACCAAAAACCTCAGAAGGGACCTCATCTTTTGTGACTGCATGGCCATTCTTCCACTTCCTTCCAGCCATAGACCACTGTACACAGGAATGGACACACGACCCAAGAAGGACCAACCAGTCACCAGCCCCTCAGTGCACTCACCCCTCTCCCACCACGGCAACTGGCCAAGGGGCTAGGTTGTAACCCAAGCAGATGAGAGCTCTTCTTTAGGAGGCTTTGAACTGAAACTGGTATGAAAAAAATTTTTTTTTGTTACAAGGTTGTACAAATGTGAGCCTAGGTCTGTATTTGGCCTCAATCTCTTCCTTGTGGAAAAGTTTCTCTGGGGAAATGAAGACCAGGCACAAAAACAACAGCAACAAAACAACAAAGAAGAAGAACCCAGAAAGTATCTTGACATGGCTCATTTTCTTTTTTTTTTTTTTATAGCATTCATTTTTTAATTGAAGTATAGTTGATTTACAATATATTAGTTTCAGGTGTACAACATGGTGATTCAAAATTTTTAGAGATTATACTCCATTTATGGTTATTATAAAGTACTGGTTATATCCCTTGTGCTGTACTATATTGTACCATATTGTAGCTTATTTAGTTTTTATACATCTTTATTGGAGTACAGTTGCTCCACAATGCTGTGTTAGTTTCTGTTGTACAACAAAGTGAATCAACCATTTGCACACATATATCCCCATATCTTCTCCCTCTTAAGCCTCCCTCCCATCCTCCCTATCGCACTCTCTAAGTCGTTGCAAAGCACCCAGCTGATCTCCCTGTGCTATGCGGCTGCTTCCCACTACCTATCTATTTTACATTTGGGAGTGTATATATGTCAGGGCTACTCTCACTTTGCCTAGCTTCCCCTTCCCCCCTCCCTGTGTCCTCAAGTCCATTCTCTATGTCTGCGTCTTTATTCCTGCCCTGTCACTAGGTTCATCAGTACCATTTTTTTAGATTCCGTATATATGTGTTAGCATACGGTATTTGTTTTTCTCTTTCTGACTTACTTCACTCTGTATGACAGACTCTAGGTCCATCCACCTCACAACAAATAACTCAATTTCCTTTCTTTTCATGGTTGAGTAATATTCCATTGTATATATGTACCACATCTTCTTTATCCATTCATCTGTCGCTGGACACTTAGGTTGGATCATTTTCTTGTAACTCTCATTGTGAAGGCCATTTGATCTTCTACTTACTTTGAGAATGGATAAATTCCTCCTTGCCCATTTGTTCTGGGAGGTGAGTTACATTGACCTCCACTTATTACTAGGACACTGGATTAATTCACTTCTACTTCTAATTCGGAAGGTCATGCCCTGCGACTGAATACTCTGCTCTCCCTGGTGGAGAGAATAAACTTTGTCAGGAATAAATGGTGTCACCTCACGCATCTATACTACAAAGGGGGAATATTCTGCTTCACGTAAATTGGTTTTCATTTGCACATTGCTTACACTGGAGCAAATGTCAAATGCGTTTCTTTCATCCCCTTATTTCGTTCCTATTCTTGTAGTCATTGCAGCCCTATCTTTAGAGTTAAATCTTTGAACTACAGGGACCGTTAGAATTGACTTTCTGAAATAACTCTACTAAAGATTAATGTTTTATTCAGCTTAGAAATGTGGGCCTATTGATTTAACGTTAAATATCACATTCTTCGTTTAGAGTGGATGTTTACTTTTCTACAATCTGCAGGGTCTGTGTTGTCTAAGAGGCATCGGTCACTAAAGTTCTATAGATTGGTGCGAATCACCAATTACTTGATCTTCTAGTGAACCAGTGAACAACGCAGAACACAAGTAGGTCCCCATTATTTCAAATAAAAGGCATGTCTCCTTTAACAAGGAAACGTCTCTGTTTAGTTTTCTGTGTAATTAATTTCAGCAAAACAGTAAAATGCAATTGCTCTATGAAGAGAATGACTCTGTCCTGGGTGTGGTCCAATATATATGTTTGTTCTTCCCCAGTCTTTTTGAGGGAATCAAATCCTCATTCTAGAGCTGTGATTAGTCACAGCACACATGGGTACCACAATCCAGCCTTCATGGTAAAGCTGTTGTTCAGCTAAACTTGCTGGGTCCCTCCCATCATCTCCACACCTCAAAGAGCACCCCCGAACCCCAGTGAAAATTCCTTGAGCTCCATCAACTCTTTCATAAGTTTTTTAGAACATATTATGACCAGCATCACACACCCAACAGAACACATATCCTGGAATAAGGTAAACCCAAAATCACGATCCATTTCCATTAGACATTCAACTTCTCTAAGCCTTTGGCTCCTTGTCCATAAGACAGAGATGATATGACTCATTATAAGGACTTTCCCATGAAACAGCCTACCCAGAGGACATTCTAGAAGTGTCAAGCACCTGGAAGATATTCAACAAATTTGAGTCTCCGTTCTCTCCTGTTCTGAATGAAGGAGGGTGAGGAAGAGTGATACGAAAAGGCGGAAAGTGGGACTTTTTCAACAAATAATTGTTAATAAGGAAATTGACAAATTTTCATTTGGATTTAATATATTATATGGACGTAGTACTTTACTACAGACAATCAAAAAAGTGTTGGTCATAGCCCCTGCTCTCTGATCATAGGATAATGGTATGACGATGTACAACTGTAATGGTCTTTTTCTTGCAATTACATGATAGCACACATTTTGTATGGGGAAATGAAGCCTCCTCGACGTTCTGGAGATGGTTAGGGGCAGTAGGAATGGACCAGATACTACCACCACTTTTTGGCAGAAGAGTAGACTGAAGCCAGATATGCTAAGTGTCTTGCTGATGGCGGACAGCATCCAAGTGGCAAAGGAGGTGAAGTATCATCTCCTGACACCCTGATCTCTTGTCTTTTCCACCATCCGTTTATAAACACATCCGTATGAAAACAATGTGGAACCATAATGATGAGGAGGAACAAATATTAATGGTTTACCACATGTCAGACCCTGTAATAGGTCTTTTTAATATACTTTTGCGATGGTTCATTTTATGTGTTGACTGGACTTGCCTAAGGGATGCCCAGAGAGCTGGTAAACATTCTTTCTTGTTGTGTTTGTGTGGGTGTTTCTGGATGAGATTAACATTTGAACTGGTGAACTGAATAAAGATCTCCCTCACCAGCAGGGTTGGGCATCACCCAATCTGTTGAGGGCCTGAATAGGACCAAAAGGCAGAGGAAGGGTGAATTTGCTCTCTCTGCTTGAGCTGGGACATCTATCTCCCTTTGCCCTCAGACATCAGCACTCCCCGTTTGTGGGTGTTCAGACTGGACAGGACCTTACACCACTGGCTCCCCTAATCCTCACGCCTTTGGGTTTGGACTGGAATTACACCACCAGATTTCCTGGGACTCCAGTTTGCAGACACAAGATCATGGGGCTTCTTAGCCTCTAAAATCGCGTTAAGTCAATCTCTCATAATAAATCTCTTTCTATATAACTACCGAACATATATCCTCTTGGTTCTGTTTCTCCGGAGAACCCTAATACAATTGCTTATTTTATCCATCTTGCTTATACTGTCAAACATTTCTGGTACAGACCCAATATGCTAGACCACAGTTCCTTCTGCCCCAGTTGTAGCTATGGAGAAAGGAAGGGTAACTATAGCTGGCAAATCCTCAGTTTTTCTTAGCATTATTATCACCACCCCACAGGGCTGTCAATAAGGAGTATGGGAAATGCACAGTCCCCCAAAGTGGGTTTTCAGATACAGAGAAAACTCGGAAAATGGATGACTAGTGTGTTTTTGCACAACTGTACTCAAAAAAAAGTTAAGATAGTAGCCCAAATATTCATTGAATGATGCACTCAAAGGATGTTAGGTAGTATTTGATTTATTTGTTACACTGAGTTTGGTAACATATTTACCGGGAAATCGTAAGATAGAAACCCTTAGTTAATAGGAATCGCTTTGGGCAGGAAAGACCATAAAAAGTTGTCTTTATTGGGCAGTCCTTGGGGTCACTGCTTTAATTTGGAAAAAAAAAAAATCATGCAGGGCTTGGAAAACTTGCTTCTAGAAGAGACCAATAACATAAAGACACTTTAC
Source organism: Eschrichtius robustus (assembly GCF_028021215.1). Taxonomy (NCBI): domain Eukaryota; kingdom Metazoa; phylum Chordata; class Mammalia; order Artiodactyla; family Eschrichtiidae; genus Eschrichtius; species Eschrichtius robustus. The sequence continues at coordinate 4,916,850 of NC_090837.1, forward strand.
TAGCCGACCTGTTTATTTTTCTGGGAGAGGTGAATCCTTATGAAGGTTAACCTGATCCTACAGGGAAGAAGGGAAGTTAAAAATAAAGAAGCACATTGGAATCTGTATGACATGGACAAGAAGTGTAGCTTAGCCCATATGTGGTAGTCCATGTAGCTTAGCCCATATGTGGTAATGCGACTTCATTGGTAAATGAAATCTAAACAGCAGGAATTCTAAACAGCAGGAATCTAAAGCCAGGAATTCCTTTTGAGCACTCATATTATCCAACTGAGAGAACATCAGTAAAAAGACATTCAGTCACTAAATTCCCTGCAGATTTGGGGAGCAATATGATTTAATCAAAAGAATTCTCTCTCATCTCTGCCTCTATTGGTGCAAATACTTTCTGACTAGAAAAGAATCTCAGGTTCTTCTTTGTGGTATTTCTTTGTGTGTTCCTGAATTCCTAGTATAAGCCAGTATATATTCATTCATTTGCAATGGTTTAGGGAAAAAAGAACACATTTTCATCTCTGACAGACAATAACTTTCAACTCTCACATCTTACTTAAAACAAGTCATTTTGTGGACAATCCAAGAGCAAGAAAATAAAAGAATAGAAGTGTCCTCGAAATAGACAACATCACTCTTCACCTTGGGCTGTGTTTGGTGGAAAATTGGAGTGCTCTCTTCACGTGACGGGTAAGATCACACACTCTGGAATTCAAACCCCTACTCTGCCCCTGGACATTTGGGTTACCTGTGATAAATGACATCACTTCTCTGTGCATCAGTTTTCCCATCTATAAAATGGGATTCATAATAGTATTACCCCCATGGTGTTGTGGTGAGGATTAAGCGAGTTAAAACGTAGGAAGCAGTGAGAATAGTGCCTGGTATACAGTTAGTGCCCAATCAGTGCAAACCATCATGGATATTGTTATATACAAAGGTGGTCTCTGCAGCTGTGTACAGCGGATCACATAATACTCCTCAGAGGGTGATGACAGAGCCAAGATTAGAACTGAGGTCAACTTACCTCCAAATCTTTGTCTTTTTCCCATAACTAGGGGTATAGTTTTCTGGGATAAATATGCTTCCCTAATGGATCACACTGAACTGCTTAGGATCAAGGACCGCATCTGTACCTGGACCTCATGTTGATCCCAATGTCTTGGATTTTGAGTTGATGCTGTGAAAGGGTGAGCTTTTCAGGAGATCTTGGGAGGTGAGTATTTTGCACAGAGGAAGAATAGGAATAATCTATGGCCAGAGGGTAGACTGTGGTTCTTTGTAAATATGTTCACAAATTCTTCAACTCTCCTCCCCTCTAATAGGTGGAGACTAATTCCTCTGGCATTGAGCGTGGGCTGAGTTAATGACCCACTTGTCATGAACGCAACATGTGAGAAGGGACAGTCTGTGTCTCTGAAATTAGGACATGAAAATCACTGCGAATCCCTCCTTCCCTTCTCTCTTAAATCCCTCACGTTGGGGAAATCCAGCTGCCGTGTCATAAGAACACTTAAGTGGCTCCATGAAGAGGCCACGGGGTAAGGAACAGAGGCTCCTGATAACACCCAGCGTGAACCTGACAGCTCCGTGAGGGACTCATTCCGGAAGGGGATCCTCCAGCCCCAGACAAGACTTGAGTTGACTGCAGCCCCCATCACATCTTAACTGCGAGCCCACTGGAGACCCCGGGCCAGAGGCATGCATTGGAGCCACTCCCAGATTCCTGACCCACAGAAGGTTTGTTTAAATACACACTTATTTTTCTAAGTTGCTAAATTGTGGGTGACTTGTGATGCAGCAATATATAACGAACACAATTAGACACTAAGTAAGTATTTAGTGGCTAAAGTGCTTCTCCAACAGTTTGCGGATGTCTCTGAAGACTTGCCATGGTGCCTGCCACGTGGCAGACTTTCTATCAACCCTCTTGACTGCATTCTTCCTAAAAGAATATAGGTTAATATTCATAGGGAATCTTCATGGGAAACTTAATGAATAATGGTCATTCTTTGCCTGTCCGGTCCATGTGCTCTTATTTGTTGTTTTCTCAATTTTACCCTGAGGATGAAGAGTTTGAACTCTCACTCCTGGCTCCACATTTGGATACACGACTTAAACATTCACAATATGTCCAGGGTGCTACTCGTTCAGGGATGAACACAAGAACCAAGTCTGTTCAACAAGGGATTCTTGGGAGTTCAGAATTTTTGAGGATGAGCCGCCCATTCTCCTTGCTTGCCCTACAATAAACCTTTCACTGCTCCAAAAAAAAAAGAGGGGGGGGGGGGAATTCTTGTTGAAATGTCTGGGAATAAAATCTTTCCATCTGCTGGATTTGAAATTAGAAAGATATAAACCCTGAAACTGTTGGGGGCCACCCCACAGTAAGAGCCTGACTGGCTCTGAACAGAGCACAGAGGAAATCAGTATTGAGAAATGGAAAGAAACCAAGTCCTAAGAAAGCCCTCAGTCCAACTTTGCAATATACCATAATGGCCCTTTTCAGGTGCATGATCCAACTAATTGCCTTATTTGGCTTAACAAATTTTGACTTGAGTTTTCATAATTTGTAACCAAAGAAGTCCAATGAATGTAGGGATGTGTGTGAGACCTGCCAGATCCTGCTGTCTGCCACACCTGCCCACGTTCTCCTAAACCTTCAATGATGCCTTTGACTCCATTATTGCAGTTCCAAGTGTCGCCTCTAGAGGCTCCCATTCAGAAACCATGCACCTGCCATCTTCCCCTCTCCGTAAACCCAACCCTTCCGGAAACCTTGGTCAGCGAGCTCTTTCTAGATGCTGTGCCTTAATCCAGGCAATGCAGATGCTATTTCAAAGCCAAAGTTTTTTTTGTTTTGTTTTGTTTTCTATTTAGGAACCAGCTTGTTACACATTTCTAAGCAAGGAGCAGGACAATTTTAATTTTCCAATATGACAGCCCATCCATCAGAAGACACTGCCTTAAGCCAGATTCACGAAGTGCTTCCCAGGGGCAGGGGAGACTTAAACATATTAACGTCCTTTTATTAGGTCATTAGCAGCTCACTATTGTCTAGTCCAGCTGAAACCAGAACCCTGGACACAATGATTGCAGAGATAAGTTGGTGGGCACTATTTCTGTGCCAGCATGGATTTATTTCCATTTCTTTTTCAAGAATGAAAATAGCTAAGCACCTGCTAATGATGTGGGACAGGCTTCTGGGGTCCTGGAAGCCACAATTTATGGACAAACACTGTAATTACCAGCCCATAAAAGCATAAACCCATCATTTTGTCAGAAAGAGAAACATGAAAAGATGACCACCCCGGAAATATATTTTTCATGCTTCCTGTGAAGACCTTCAAAGAAACTTGGCAATGAGAAGAAAACATGCTTTTTAGGTGAAGTGGTTGAAAACAGCAGTGTGTATAAAATTCAGAAAAGCTCATTATCCACCAACCAACCCTTCAGATGGAGAAGCAGTAGGACTATTACTTTGCTACGCTCGTAAGACACCCCTCTCGCCATGCTGTTCACAGCCTCAAAAGCTGACAAAGCGATAATGCACAGGGGTTAAGAGGGCAGGCTCAGAGCCGGTTCATAGGTGGGAACCCTGTCTCCACCACCCACCAGCTGGGTGACCTTGGGGAAGTTATTTACCCTCTTACTGCTCTGATTCCTCATCCATAAATTTTTTTAAATGTATTTATTTTTTATACAATTTTTAAAGGTTACACTCCAATGACAGTTATTACAGAATACTGACCGTATTCCCTGTGTCATACAATAGATCCTTGTAGCCTGTCTTACACCCAAGAGTTTGCACCCCTACTCGCCCACCCGAATGTAAATAGTAATTACCTCTCTTAAAGTCTTGTTTGAGGCCTAAATAAGTCTATACTGATAACGTGCTTATAATAGTGCTTGGCCAATAATAAAATTTAGCTACTGATATCCATCATCTACATTGTAAGCTACTAAGGGCAGAAGCCAGAGGAGTCCACTTCTGTAGCTCTCTAAATTTTACAAGCATTACCCTGCACACAGATGTTCAGTGAGTATTTGTGGAATAAACGCATTCCATGAGAACCAAAGAAAACTGAGATAACTACTTAGATCTAAGTCTGCACCCAGTGGAAACCCATTGGACTAGACAGGTTCCATATTCCTTTTCTTACCTCCAGTGAAAACCCATTGGACTAGACAGGTTCCATATTCCTTCGCTTACCTCCAGTGAAAAGGAATTCACAGGAGTTGTTCCAGAAAACACACAGCATGCAAGCCACTCATTCCATCATTGGCTCCTTCCTCCCTTCCTCCTTCTCTTTCTTCCAACTATTTTCACTAAATCCCCACAGTATTCCAGGCGCTCTGCTAAGCCATGGAGAGTCCACTACTTAATGTAACACAGTCCAAGAGTCCATGAAGCTTCCAATCAAGCGGACGTTACAACATACGACGTACATACAAATACCCACATACTGAAGGTCAAACATTGTGAGGTCCTTTTACAAACACAGTCTTACTTTATTCTCCCCCAATGGCATTAAATGTGTGCATGATTCACACATGTAACATGTGACAATTCAATTATATATGCTGAGAATAACAGAAAGTGAGAAAAATAGAAAACCTATGTGTGACTCTTCCTACGCCCCCTTTTAAACCAGACTTTGACCTATAAGGACCTAAGGAATAAGCAACAGCCAAATGCAAGGACAGAAAAGAAAATTAGTTCTTTAGTTTTGACTTTCAAAGTGCTCAAGTCCTCGTATTTTAAGTTTAACTGAAGGAATTTTGAAGGTTCGTTATGATTAATGGTAGTTTAGGCCGTAAGCACTCTGATTTAGAACTAACCTCTGGATAAGGTACAAACCACTAGACCATTAACATCTCCATGTTACACATAAGAAACTAAGATCTCAGGAGTTAACATAACTTGCCAAAAGGTTAAATAGCTAGAAAGTGATGAAATCACATTCGAACCGATGTCTAAAAAATTTAGCCATCATAAGACACTGCTTCTGAAATGTGTATTTCCTTATAATGAGCTAAAGTTGGTTTCCTTTGAGTTTCTACTTTAGAGACCCGGAAAGAAAGAATAATTCTCCTCCATCATCTACACAATGGCCCTTTCAATGCTTAAGAAAAGCTCCCACGCCTCCCTCATCACTCACCCCTGGGCCCTTTTGCTTTCCCCTCACTCAGCTGAGCACTTGTACTTCCTCAGATTGTTTCTTCTGTAATCTGATTTCAAGGACCCTCAGCCCCCTGGACACTCTCTGAACGAGCACATTGCAATTTCCCAGTGTGACTTTTATAACCTGGAATGAAACAGAATTCTAGGACACAGTGGCGGAGTGAGGGCTATTCATTATTTGCCCATTTTTTATAGAGACCAGTGTGCATTGAGTTTCCATTTTTCTGTGAACTCTACTCTTAGAAAACAAGCAGTGCAGGTGGGAAGAGAAATGACGTGTGTCCCCCAGCCTTCATGCGGGAGAGACTAGAGGGCCTGGTGGGGACTGAGGTCAACTGGGCGGTGTGTAACAGGCTCGGTGACTATTCAATTCCAGGTGACGTCACCAAGCAGGAATGCAAGCCTAACTCAAGCTTCTTGAGAAAAGCAGAAATTGAGTTTTCTGTTTGAAATGGCCCATTTGTATAGGTCGGCTATCAAAGTTGTCTCTGGTTCAAGGTGCAGCCTCCTTCAAATGCTTCACCCTGAAGAGTAGGCTGAAACAGGAAGAAAACATCTCCTCCCCAGATCTACTGTAGGAAGGGAGCTGAAATTAGGCTTTTATTTCTATCTTAAAGATTGATTTGGCTACTATTGAGCCAAATCTAAACTCAAGTGCAGTATTAAGAGCGGGTGGATCATTTATGGTAACAGAACTCAGAATTGTTCTGATTTTCCTAAAATGAATTAATAGATTGGAACTTAAGAGATTCTTTCAACAACTTAAAGGAGGACAGGTGATAATGAAAATTCAACATTTTTCCCAGATCTTTTAAGGGCAAAAGGAAAACTCCAACCAGTGTGTTCAAAACATTCAGAGATGTTTGGAGTTCAAGCAGACTCCTGCAAATAGCATGACAGAGCCAGGGATGGGATTCTGGCATATTTGTAGACATAGCCAAATAGAATTAGAGGAAAAATTAAGATTTTAACTAGCCAACAAACAAAAAGCAGAAAGTGCTTTATAAGAAGTTTGCCAAACTATGGAATTCTTTTTTAAATTTATTTAATTTATTTACTTTTGGCTGTGTTGGGTCTTCGCTGCTGCATGCGGGCTTTCTCTAGTTGCAGTGAGCGGGGGGGGGCTACTCTTCGTTGCGGTGCGCGGGCTTCTCATTGCGGTGGCTTCTCTTGTTGCGGAGCACAGGCTCACAGGCTTCAGTAGTTGTGGCACGTGGGCTCAGCAGTTGTGGCTCGTGGGTTCTAGAGCACAGGCTCAGTAGTTGTGGCACACGGACTTAGCTGCTCCACAGCGTGTGGGATCTTCCCAGACCAGGGCTCGAACCTGTGTCCCCTGCATTGGCAGGCGGATTCTTAACCACTGCGCAACCAGGGAAGTCCCCAAACGATGGGATTTTTAACGCTGGTAATACTTAACATTATTTTAGGTGATGCATAGATGAATTTGGTTTTGGTTTTTATTTTATTTTTTTTTACTTCTAACATTTTAATGTGTATTAAGAAATGTAACACACAAAACTCATGTCTTCATGGATTATAGATTTGGAGTGTGGCTAAATATACGGTTTTTTTAAAGTCTAAAAGGTGAATTAATTCACCATTTGCAACAGCACGGATGGACCTGGAGGGTATTACGCTCAGTGAAATAAGTTAGACAGAGAAAGACAAATACTGTATGTTATCACTTATACGTAGAATCTAAAAAATAAAACAAACGAGTGAATATAACAAAAAAGAACTCACAGATATAGAGAACAAACTAGTGGTAACCAGTGGGGAGAGGGAACGGGGTAGTGGCAATCTAGGGGAAGGGGAATAAGAGGTACAAACTACTATGTATAAAATAAATAAGCTACAAGGGTATATTATACAGCACACGGAAAATAGCCAATATTTTATAATAACCATAAATGGAGTATATCCTTTAAAAATTGTGCATCACTATGTTGTACACCTGAAACTTATATAATATTGTACATCAACTATACTTCAATTAAAAAATAAAAGGTGAGTTAATTTAAAAAAATAATAAGTAGGGCTTCCCTGGTGGCGCAGTGGTTGAGAATCTGCCTGCCAATGCAGGGGACACGGGTTCGAGCCCTGGTCTGGGAAGATCCCACGTGCCGCGGAGCAACTGGGTCCGTGAGCCACAACTGCTGAGCCTGCGCGTCTGGAGCCCGTGCTCCGCAACGAGAGAGGCCGCGACAGTGAGAGGCCCGCGCACCGCGATGAAGAGTGGCCCCCGCTCGCCGCAGCTAGAGAAAGCCCTCGCACGGAAACGAAGACCCGACACAGCTAAAAATAAATAAATAAATAAATAAATAATAATTAAAAAATAATAATAAGTACACAAAGGCACAATGTTATGTGCAGCCCAGTTGGCAAAAACTGTGAGGGTGGTGAGAATGCACTTTAGAAAACATTATCCCCTGAGAGGGTTTTTTCTGCTCATGCACAAGCTGTCTATTCCAGGGGGAGGGAAGCAGCGTCACCAGCTGCAGCCCCCTCCCGATCCCAGGCGAGTCCCTGCCATCACTCACTCCTCATCGTGGCCAGCTTGGCCTCCAACCCTTTGGAGCCTGGGGTGCTCAGATCAGGACCCTGGACAGAAGAAGGGGGTTGGAGAAAACGAGTAAACCATTAGATCTGTAGATAAACAGAGACAAACAGCTACAGACTGACAGAGAGAGAAAGAGAGGCTGAAAGATGCTCAGAGGCAGAGACAGAGAGAAAGACAGAGACTTGGAGCAGAAGGAAATAAAGACAAAGGAAGGCAGAGAACATGCGAGTGCAAACTTGGATCTAGATCACCTGTGTTTCTCTGACCCGTGCTGCCACCAATTCAGTCTGGCCTTCACACACCCCGGCCCCAACGCTTAACAGTGATTACTCAAGTGCTTACTTTTCATTCCTTCCCTGTACCTGAATCTCTTAGCACTTGAGCAAACTCTGCTTCATCTCCACTGTACCCTATTAATAGCATTCTTTTGTTGTCGGAAGAAATCTTCTTACCCAGTTTGGGCTAAATTAAAATTTCATAAAACATCAGGTTGTCACAGGACTAACAAGCAAATGACAGCTGTTTAATTAAAATTTAAACTTGATTAGTTGGCTCTACAGAGAGAAACACTCCAAAGGGAAAGCATAAAACTGTGAAACATCAAGCCTTGAAATAAAGACTTTATTTAAATAACTGGTAGAAACTGTAAATTGGTCGGTGCCATGTGGGTTCCAACGGCTAGTCTTGGGCTGAGATTTCTGTCCCTCACACAGGCCCCATCTCTGTCTGCCTGTTGGCTGTACTGGGAGCCCCTTCAAGGTAAAGAATGGGTATAAATTAATTTTGTAAGTCGGAGCACAGTAAAGGGCTTGAAAGTGAGAGGGAGCTTCAAAACATAACACAAAATATCACAGCAACCTCTCATTTCTAACAGATTCAACTGTCTGAGATTGAGGTACTAAGTGGGAGTAACTTGGCGGAAGGACAAACCCTGCTGTCCCCTCCTTTAAACCTGGACCTGCCACGGTGACCCAAGACCCGACATCTAAGATGCATCTTAGAAGATCATGAATAATGAAAAATCATTTGCGGAATAAACTACTGCAGAAAAGCAAAGCAGAGCAAAGAAGACAAAACAGAACAATGTCCTTTAGGGAAAATTTGAGAGAGAACTCTGATCCCTCTCATTCCCCCAAAAGAATTTAATTTCTTTCTTTTAAATAAGAAAATGGCAAAGACATACAGATGGCTGGCCAACAGGTACATGCAAATGTGCTCAACATCACTAATCACCAGGGAAGTGCAAATCAAAACCACACTGAGATACCACCTCACATCTGTCAGAATGGCTATCATCAGACAACAAATATCAAGTGTTGGCCAGGGTGTGGAGACAAGGGAACCCTCGTGCACTGCTGGTAGGAATGTAGATTGGTGCAGCCACTATGGAAAACAGGATAACAGGAGGTTCCTCAGAAAATTTAACATAGAATTACCAGAGGATACAGCAATTCCACTTCTGGAAATATAGCCAAAGGAAACCAACACACTAACTCAAAAAGATATATGCACCTTCATGTACATACCAGCATTATTTATAATAGCCAATATATGAAAACAACCTAAGTGTCCATGGATGGATGAATGGATAAAGAAGATGTGTACACACACACACACACGATGGAATATTACTCAGCTATAAAAAGAATAAAATCTTGCCATTTGTGACAACATGGATGGAACTTGAGGGCATTATGATGTAAGCAAAATAAGTCAGACAGATAGACAAATACTGTATGATCTCACTTATATGTAGAACCAAAAAACCTCAAGCTCATAGGTACAGAGAACAGATTGGTTGTTGCCAGCGATGGGGTGGTAAGGGGTGGGAGAAATGCGTGAAGGGGTTCAAAAGGTAATAAACAAACAAACATATAGATAAATAAATGTAAGTGTTAGGCTTTGGGAAATGAAGTGTGTACATTTTCCGCTAACATGGACTCAGGCAATTATCAAATTCAATGGAAAACAGATAAACCATGTCCAACAGAGAAAATCAAAGTACATGTAATAAAAGAATGGGTGGGTCAAATGTCACCCTCAAATCTCAAAAGACTGCACATACTTCTGCAATAAATAGACACAAAATTGGATTTTTTGGGATGGGTGAATATTTGAATAGGATAAGGAGTTCTACATGATGTAGAATAACTAGGCCACTTACACTTTTTAATAAAGCTGTAAAAAAAGAAAATAATAAGGAATAGGATTCTTTGAAAATTATACTCTCAATAAATTATATATAATTGTATACTATAAATTATATAACTATTTCTTCCTCATTGAACTCACCAAAAGGAAACACGTGAAGTTAGGAGGAGCCAGACAGATCAGAGATACTATGAGAGAATTCTTCTAGTGCTTCATCTAAAAATAAAAATTATGATGACAATAATGACAAGTATTTTTTCTGTGTGATGAATTATTCACTACCTTTTCCTTCAGATAGAAAAGTAAAGCACTATTAATCAGGGTAGCCAGCTTAACATATAAATCACATGCTTTGCCAAATTATTATAATTCAAAGAAATTCTGATGTGCTTTTCATACATTTACACATATTTCAGGACATAGATACATATTAATGAAATTGCTTGCTGCAAAGCTGTTTTCATTTTTCCCACATCACATCAAATCCAACCCTATCATTTCTTAAGTCTTAGAGCAGTGCTGACTAATAGGACTTTCTGCAATGATGAAAATGTTCTAGAATCTGTTTATCAAAGCAGAGTTGTGGCTACTGAACACTTGACACGTGGCTAGAATGACTGAGAAACAAAATTTTAAAATGATTTAAATGTAAATAGCCACATGTGATCAGTGGATACTGTCCTGGATAGTACAGGGGGGAAAAAAAGCCCACTCTTTCTAATTCTTTAACAAAAGAGAAGGAAACCATTTTTTTGTTTTTTTGGTTGCTTGCTTTTCTTATTTCACAAAGGAGTCTTAAAATGCAGAAGGACGGATTGTCCAATGCAGGTGTCTTTTTTTCTTAAATGGGAATCATGGTATTCAGCAATTTACAAACCCTTAGTCATCTGGAAGGTTTTACTATCGCTTTCAAAGAATTTACCCTGGAATAGGATGCCTGTCTATTTTTTATAAGAGAAATAGACCATTAATTTAGCACTGTCCAAGAAGTAATTCTTTCCTCTTCAATACTAATAATCACATGCTCTTCTCTAAAAGGGGCCACCAGCTGGGATGCAGGGGTCAACAGGAATTGAAGGTTTTAAATACCTTTGTTTTGGGGTGTGTACCAGCTGTGCTAGCCTCTGCTAGCGATGGAAATGAGAAGAAATATTAATTAAACAGGGGCAAGGTACCAAAAGCAGTTTGGCAATTTCTGTCAGGTGTGTAGCTCATGGACACGAACTCTTGTAAATTCCATTTGAAGGGGGGACCTCAGGCCAGCAATTTTAGTTACTTTATTCGAGTTGATCCTGCTACTGGAAAGGACAAAAAAATCCATGCTCTCACTTGATACTTCAATTTATTTATTCATTTTTAAAATTATTTATTTATTTATTTAAGTTGTGCTGGGTCTTAGTTGTGGCATGCAGGCTCTTCATTGCAGCATGCAGGCTTCTTAGTTGTGGCATGCATGTGAGATCTAGTTCCCCGACCAGGGATCCCCTGCTTTGGGAGCGTGGAGTCTTACCCACTGGACCACCAAGGAAGTCCCGATACTTCAATTTAAAGACTTGTTGTCAGACATTGGGAGGCAGTGGATGCATGACTGAAGGATAGAGGCAAAATTACCAAACCTAGTGATTACAGTGTGTAATGCACGCTCGCCTTGTGTTCAAACTGCTGACATTCACACAGAATCTAACTGTCTTCAAAAAAACCAACAAACAAAAAAACCCCCTATCCTTAGAAAGAAGAACAAAGCTGAAGAATTCACACTTCCTGACTTCAAAATATATTACAAAACTATAGTAATCAAATCAGCATGGTGCTGGCATAAGGACAGACACATGGAACAATGGAACAGGATAGAGTGCCCAGAAATAAATCCATGCATCAGTCAAGTGATCTTTGACAGGGGAGCTGAGAACACACAATGGGAAAAGGATAGTCTCTACAACAAATGGTGCTGGGAAAATGATATCCACATGCAAAAGAAGGAAATGGGACCCCCATCTTCCACTATTACACAAAAATCAATTCAAAATGAAATAAACACCTAAACATAACACCTGAAACTCCTTGAAGAAAAGAGAGGGGACAAGGATGACCTCGGAAAGATGGAGGCCAGGAGGTCTCCATGCTCATTTCCCTCACAAAAACAATAAAAATGGTAGATAACCATAACCAACAAAAAATAGCTCTGGGAAAGCTCTGGGCTACAACAAAGAAGCAGTAGAAATGCTGCAGAATTCAAAACCCAGAATGGCTGTGTAGAAAAGCCGAGGAAGCATTTTACCTGTGTCACCCCACCGCCAGCCCAGAGCCACTCAATGCCAAGAAGGATCCCCTTGGAGGGATTTCACCCACAGGGAAAAGGGGGAAGGGGAACCCTACCAGTCTCAGCATCGTGGACATTTGTGGCCTTTGCTACCGAGGACCCACCAAGGCCTCAGTCCTCACCAATGCTGAGCCCAGATGACAGAGCAGATGAGTCCCTGCCTCTGTGTCTTCTCTCTGGGGCTGGAGCTGGGGCTGTGCTGGGACCTGCCCACAGAGCCCCAGAGGCTGCTGTGCCCCCCTCCCCAGGATTGGGATGCCATGGTGCACTGCCACCTGTGGGACCTGAGCTGTCACTGCTCTGCGCCCCCCTCCATCACCACCCCTGGAGCCCAAGTCTGATCTGCCCCTCAGGGGACCAGCTGCTTCTTCTCTGCACCATTTTTGTACAAAAATAAATAAAAAATAAATATCAGAAACAATGAAACCCTGTAAATGTGTATGTGTGTGTGTGTATACACATATATATGCAGATGTCTGCATGTATTTCTCTTTTTTTTGAATTTTATATTATTTTTTTTATATACAGCAGGTTCTCATTAGTCATCAATTTTATACACATCAGTGTATACATGTCTATCCCAATCGCCCAATTCATCCCACCACCACCCCGCCCCCCGCTGCTTTCCCTCCTTGGTGTCCATACGTTTGTTCTCTACATTTGTGTCTCTATTTCTGCCCTGCAAACCAGTTCATCTGTACCATTTTTCTAGGTTCCACATATATGCGTTAATATGCAGTATTTGTTTTTCTCTTTCTGACTTGCTTCACTCTGTATGACAGTCTCTAGACCCATCCACGTCTCAACAAATGACTCAATTTCGTTCCTTTTTATGGCTGAGTAATATTCCATTGCATACATGTACCACAACTTCTTTATCCATTCGTCTGTCGATGGGCATTTAGGTTGCTTCCATGACCTGGCTATTGTAAATAGTGCTGCAATGAACATTGGGGTGCATGTGTCTTTTTGAATTATGGTCTTCTCTGGGTATATGCCCAGTAGTGGGATTGCTGGGTCATATGGTAATTCTATTTTTAGTTTTTTAAGGAACCTCCATACTGTTCTCCATAGTGGCTGTATCAATTTACATTCCCACCAACAGAGTAAGAGGGTTCCCTTTTCTCCACACCCTCTCTAGCATTTGTTGTTTGTAGATTTTCTGATGATGCCCATTCTAACTGGTGTGAGGTGATACCTCATTGTAGTTTTGATTTGTATTTCTCTAATATTAGTGATGTTGAGCAGCTTTTCATGTGCTTCTTGGCCATCTGTATGTCTTCTTTGGAGAAATGTCTATTTAGGTCTTCTGCCTTTTTTTTGATTGGGTCGTTTGTTTTTTTAATATTGAGCTGCATGAGCTGTTTATATATTTTGGAGATTAATCCTTTGTCCATTGATTTGTTTGCAATTATTTTCTCCCATTCTGAGGGTTGTCTTTTCGTCTTGTTTGTAGTTTCCTTTGCTGTGCAAAAGCTTTGAAGTTTCATTAGGCTCCATTTGTTTATTTTTGTTTTTATTTCCATTACTCTAGGAGGTGGGTCAAAAAAGATCTGCTGTGATTTATGTCAAAGAGTGTTCTTCCTGTGTTTTCCTCTAAGAGTTTTATAGTGTCCGGTCTTACATTTAGGTCTTTAATACATTTTGAGTTTATTTTTGTGTATGGTGTTAGGGAGTGTTCTAATTTCATTCTTTTACATGTAGCTGTCCAGTTTTCCCAGCACCACTTATTGAAGAGACTGTCTTTTCTCCATTGTATATCCTTGCCTCCTTTGGCATAGATTAGTTGACCATAGGTGCATGGGTTTACCTCTGGGCTTTCTATCTTGTTCCACTGATCTATGTTTCTGTTTCTGTGCCAGTACTATATTGTCTTGATTACTGTAGCTTTGTAGTACAGTCTGAAGTCAGGGAGTCTGATTCCTCCAGCTCTGTTTTTTTCCCTCAAGATTGCTTTAGCTATTCAGAGTCTTTTGGGTCTCCATACAAATTTTAAGATTTTTTCTTCTAGTTCTGTAAAAAATGCCATTGGTAATTTGATAAGGATTGCATGGAATCTGTAGATTTGGGTAGTATAGTCATTTTCACAATATTGATTCTTCCAATCCAAGAACATGGTATATCTCTCCACCTGTTTGTGTCATCTTTGATTTCTTTCATCAGTGTCTTATAGTTTTCTGAGTACAGGTCTTTTACCTCCTTAGGTAGGTTTATTCCTAGGTATTTTATGCTTTTTGCTGCAATGGTGAATGGGATTGTTTCCTTAATTTCTCCTTGTGATCTTTCATTGTTAGTGTATAGGAATGCAACAGATTTCTGTGCATTAATTTCGTATCTTGCAACTTTACCAAATTCACTGATTAGCTCTAGTAGCTTTCTGGTACCATCTTTAGGATTCTTTATGTATAGTATCATGTGATCTGCAAACAGTGACAGTTTTACTTTTTCTTTCCCAATTTGTATTCCTTTTATTTCTTTTTCTTCTCTGATTGCCGTGGCTAGGACTTCCAAAACTATGTTGAGTAACAGTGGTGAGAGTGGACATCCTTGTCTTATTCCTGATCTTAGAGGAAATGCCTTCAGTTTTTCACCATTGAGAATGATGATTGCTGTGGGTTTTCATATATGGCCTTTATTATGTTGAGGTAGATTCCCTCTATGCCCACTTTCTGGAGATTTTTTATTATAAATGGGTATTGAATTTTGTCAAAAGCTTTTCTGTATCTATTGAGATGACCATGTGCCTTTTATTCTTCAATTTGTTAATATGGTGTATCACATTGATTGATTTGCATATATTGAAGAATCCTTGCATCCCTGGGATAAATCCCACTTGATCATGGTATATGATCCTTTTAATGTGTTGTTGGATTCTGTCTGCTAGTATTTTGTTGAGAATTTTTGCATCTATATTCATCAGTGGTATTGGTCTGTAATTTTCTTTTTTTGTAGTATCTTTGTCTGGTTTTGGTGTCAGGGTGATGGTGGCCTCCTTGAATGAGTTTGGGAGTGTTCCTTCCTCTGCAATTTTTTGGAAGAGTCTGAGAAAGATGGGTGTTAGCTCTTCTCTAAATGTTTGATAGAATTCACCTGTGAAGCCATCTGGTCCTGGACTTTTGTCTGTTGGAAGATTTTTAATCACACTTTCAATTTCATTGCTTGTGATTGGTCTGTTCATATTTTCTTTCTTCCTGGTTCAGTCTTGGAAAATTATACCTTTCTAAGAATTTGTCCATTTCTTCAAGGTTATAACCTTCGAAGGTATAGCCTTGGAAGGTTATACCTTTCTAAGAATTTGTCCATTTCTTCCATTTTATTGGCATAGAGTTGCCTGTCGTAGTCTCTTATGATGCTTTGTATTTCTGCAGTGTCCATTGTAACTTCTTTTTCATTTCTAATTTTATTGATTTGAGTCCTCTCCTTCTTTTTCTTGATGAGTCTGGCTAAAGGTTTATAAATTTTGTTTGCCTTCTCAAGGAACCAGCTTTTAGTTTGATTGATCTTTGCTATTGTTTTCTTTGTTTCTACTTCATTTATTTCTGCTCAGATCTTTATGATTTCTTTCCTTCTACTAACTTTGGGTTTTGTTTGTTCTTCTTTCTCTCTCTCTAGTTCCTTTAGATATAAGGTTAGATTGTTTATTTGAGATGTTTCTTGTTTCTTTAGGTAGACTTGTATTGCTATAAACTTCTCTCTTAGAACTGCTTTTGCTGCATCCCAGAGGTTTTGGATCGTCATGTTTTTGCTGTAATTTTTCTCTAGGTATTCTTTTATTTCCTCTTTGATTTCTTCAGTGACCTCTTGGTTATTTAGCAACGTATTGTTTAGCCTCCATGAGTGTGTGTTTTTTATGTTTTTTTCCCTGTAACTGATTTCTAATCTCATAGCGTTGTGGTCGGAAATGATACTTGATATGATTTCAATTTTCTTAAATTTACCAAGGCTTGATTTGTGACCCAAGATTTGATCTATACTGGAGAATGTTCCGTGTGCACTTGAGAAGAAAGTGTAATCTGCTGTTTTTGGATGGAATGTCCTATAAATATCAATTAAATCTATCTGGTCTATTGTGTCATTTGAAGCTTGTGTTTCCTTATTCATTTTTTGTCTGGATGATCTGTCCATTGGTGTAAGTGAGGTGTTAAAGTCCCCCACTATTATTGTGTTACTGTCAATTTCCTTTTTTATAGCTGTTAGCAGTTGCCTTATGTATTGAGGTGCTACTATGTTGGGTGCATATATATTTTTAATTGTTTTATCTTCTTCTTGGATTGATCCCTCGATCATTATGTAGTGTCCTTCCTTGTCTCTTGTAACATTATTTTAAAGTCTATTTTATCTGATATGAGTATTGCTACTCCAGCTTTCTTGTGATTTCCATTTGCATGAAATATCTTTTTCCATCCCCTCACTTTTAGTCTGTATGTGTCCCTAGGTCTGAAGTGGGTCTCTTGTAGACAGCATATATATGGGTCTTGTTTTTGTATCCATTCAGCGAGCCTGTGTCTTTTGGTTGGAGCATTTAATCCATTCACGTTTAAGGTAATTATCGATATGTATGTTCCTATTACCATTTTCTTAATTGTTATGGGTTTGTTTTTGTAGGTCCTTTTCTGCTCTTGTGTTTCCCACTTAGAGAAGTTCCTTTAGCATGTGTTGTAGAGCTGGTTTGGTGGTGCTGAATTCTCTTACTTTTTGCTTGTCTGTAAAGCTTTTGATTTCTCTGTTGAATCTGAATGAGATTCTTGCCAAGTAGAGTAATCTTGATTGTAGGTTCTTCCCTTTCATCACTTTAAATATATCACGCCACTCCCTTCTGGCTTGTACAGTTTCTGCTGAGAAATCAGCTGTTAACCTTATGGGAGTTCCCTTGTATGTTATTTGTTGTTTTTCCCTTGTTGCTTTTAATAATTTTTCTTTGTCTTCAATTTTTGCCAATTTGATTACTATGTGCCTCGGCATGTTTATCCTTGGGTTTATTCTGTATGCAACTCTCTGTGCTTCCTGGACTTGGGTGGCTATTTCCTTTCCCATGTTAGGGAAGTTTTTGACTATTATCCCTTCAAATATTTTCTCTGGTCCTTTCTCTCTCTCTTCTCCTTCTGGGACCCCTATAATGTGAATGTTGGTGCATTTAATGTTGTCCCAGAGGTCTCTTAGGCTGTCTTTATTTCTTTTGATTCTTTTTTCTTTATTCTGTTCCATGGCAGTGAATTCCACCGTTCTGTCTTCCAGGTCACTTATCCGTTCTTCTGCCTCATTTATTCGGCTATTGATTCCTTCTAGTGTATTTTTCATTTCAGTTATTGTATTGTTCATCTCTGTTTGTTTGTTCTTTAATTCTTCTAGGTCTTTGTTAAATGTTTCTTGCATCTTCTCGATCTTTGCCTCCATTCTTTTTCCGAGGTCCTGGATCATCTTCACTATCATTATTCTGAATTCGTTTTCTGGAAGGTTGCCTATCTCCACGTCACTTTTTTCTGGGGTTTTTCTGGGGTTTTATCTTGTTCCTTCATCTGGTACAAAGTCCTCTGCCTTTTCATTTTGTCTGTCTTTCTGTGAATGTGGTGTTTGTTCCACAGGCTGCAGGATTGTAGTTCTTCTTGCTTCTGCTGTCTGCCCTCTGGTGGATGAGGCTATCTGAGAGGCTTGTGCAAGTTTCCTGATGGAAGCGACTGGTGATGGGTAGAGCTGGGTGTTGCTCTGGTGGGCAGAGCTCAGTAAAACTTTAATCCACTTGTCTGCTGATGGGTGGGGCTGGGTTCCCTCCCAGTTGGTTGTTTGGCCTGAGGCGACCCAACACTGGAGCCTACCTGGGCCCTCTGGTGGGGATAATGGCGGACTCTGGAAGGGCTCACACCAAGGATTAATTCCCAGAACTTCTGCTGCCAGTGACCTTGTCCTCATGGTGAGCCACAGCCACCCCCCACCTCAGCAGGAGACCCTCCAACGCTAGCAGGTAGGTCTGATTCAGTCTCCCCTGGGGTCACTGCTCCCTCCCCTGGGTCCCGATGCACACACTACTTTGTGTGTGCCCTCCAAGAGTGGAGTCTCTGTTTCCCCCCAGTCCTGTTGAATTCCTGCAATCAAATCCCACTAGACTTCAAAGTCTGATTCTCTAGGAATTCCTCCTCCCGTTGCCGGACTCCCAAGTTGGGAAGCCTGATGTGGGGCTCAGAATCTTCACTCCAGTGGGTGGACTTCTGTGGTATAATGTTCTCCAGTTTGTGAGTCACCCACCCAGCACTTATGGGATTTGATTTTATTGTGATTGCACCCCTCCTACCATCTCACTGTGGCTTCTCCTTTGTCTTTGGATGTGGGGTATCTTTTTTGGTGAGTTCCAGTGTCTTCCTGTCAATGGTTCTTCAGCAGTTAGTTGTGATTCCAGTGGTCTCGCAAGAGGGAGTGAGCGCACGTCCTTCTACTCTGCTATCTTGAACTAATCTCTCTGAATACATTTCTATAGACATGAAGAAAACTGCAGAAGGCTACACATAGGGTGGGATACATTGCGTATGTGGAGAATATAGAAAAACTGGGAGAACAAAAACAACAACAAATGAAAGAAACAAACCATCTGATTCAAGCTCTCTTTTCCCAGAAAAGGAAACTGAGGCCCAGAGACAGGGAGTATTTCACCCAAGGTCACACAGCGAGGTAGACAGGAGTGCAGACCTAACAGAGGGGCTGGTGGAAGAGAAAAACACCCTCAGAGTGAATAGGGCACAGCCTCCCTTAGTCCTCACACCCTCCGAATTCCTGTGTTAAGCAGTGTGTTCCTTTCCAAGACAAGACCTCTCACCCCCACCCAGCGTCTACCACTGCACCTGAGCAGGTGAATGTTTATCTTCTGTGACCCCCGACCCCCCACCCCAGGTCTGGATGGCTCACCTTCGGCTGGGACCAACCCCGTGGGAGGAGGCCGGTGCTGAGAGCAGCAGTGCCCCCTGCATGGGCTTCTTCATCAGAGCAGGGAGCCTGGAAAGAAAGCTGCTGAACCGCCGCCTAGATTAGGGCCAGGCCATCCTCGAGGTGGCATCCGGGGGAGGAGCTTTGGGAAGAGGCTGGATTTTCTAAGCAGACACCACCTCGGAGAAGCAGCCACACCCGTGCTCAGCCCGCTGCACTGGCTCCGTACGCCCACAGCAACCCTCCCCTCACCCCAGGCGTCCACGTACCGTTCACAGCTCAGCCCGCTGCACTGGCTCCGTACGCCCACAGCAACACCCCCCTCACCCCAGGCATCCACGTACCGTTCACAGCTCTGCCATCACCGTGTGGCTACTATGACTCACATCATATTTGCCTCTCAGTTGCCTTCTTTCTTTATTTTCACTTAAATAAACGTGTTCTTAAATAAAAAGTCTCCCTTCGCATCAATGGAAAATGTCAGTATCACTTGTCATCAATAAAAGAAACTTGAATTTCACGAAAGAAGAACAGGGCTATTAAGTGGAAAGTGGGTCCTGTCGCTTATCCAAGACACTTAAGTAAGCAGCTGTGACTCCTTGAGCTAACAACCAGAAATGACAGGAAGCGGGGTTGACAGTGGCGGCTAAATAATGTAGGCCCACAGACGGTGGCAAAAGCATCACTTTGCTGCGGGATGTCGAAGGTCGGGGAGATGGTGTGTGTGTGTGTGTGTGTGTGTGTGTGTGTGTGTGTCGGGGGTGTATTCAGGAACTCTGGACTTTCCATTCAATGTTGTCACGAACCTAAAACTGCTCTAACCATTAAAATCTGTTAGAGAGAAAGAGGGAACTGAAAGGGCACTTAACTCCTCTTACAGAGTCCTTGACACAGATTAAAGCACTGTAGTCTGTGTGGTCCCACTTGGAACGCCACGCGGCACCCTGTCCCGGTGGTGTCAGCACCCATGGAAACCTCAAAGTCCATGGTCACTCAGCATATTTGATTCCTCAACAGCACTTTGATGGGGGTACAAGCATCCGCATTTGGTAAGCCCACACTGTATGCCGACCCCCATGTGGACGGTCTGATCACGCCCCCTTTCTCCCCCTAGCTCACCCCACCCTGAACGCCGACACCTTTGCCGTTCTCCCAACACAACAAACACGACCCGCACCTCAGGGCCTTTGCACTTCCTGCTCCCTCCCTGGGAAAGGCTCCCTTCCAGATGAAAACATGGCTCACTCCTTCACTTCCTTCAGCTCTCTGCTCAGGTACCACCTTATCCGAGAAGCTTTCCAGGACCGCTTTCATAAAGTACCACCGTCACCCGCATCACTGTATCCCCCTTCCTGCTTTATTTGTATTTATAATACTTACAAATCCTGCCATTGCATATATTTTTTAATCTATCTGTTGTGTACCTCCTCACATTCTAAGGGTTATTAACCTGAAGACACTTGGGAGTCCAGGGATGGACTTCATAATCTTGGGTGCAATAAAAATGATAATTTTATGTCCATGGACTTCTACTGTAAATGTAACATTTCCCTCAAATATTCTATTATAAATATAGGCAATAAAACATTGTAGCATTAGCAGTGTCTGTGACTTTGTCACCAGGAGAAATTAAAGATATTTTCATATCATATTACAGTTATAACAGATGTTTCAAAATATCAGTTATGCTCACCACTACTTCCAAATTATAGTAGCTATTAGACCTGCCACTAGAGCTTGTTACTAATATAGTAACATAGTAATAAAGAAGCGCATATTTTACTATTACACAGATTTTGATAGCTACATCCTAGTATAATTCATTCCCTTTGTAATGCTATGTGCTTTATTTTATGCATTTAAAAGCATTAATGTGAGATGAGTCTACAGCTTCCATCAGACACCAAACGGATCTGCAGAACAAAAAGGGAGGGTGGGAGGGAGATGCAAGAGGGAGGAGATATGGGCATATATGTATATGTATAGCTGATTCACTTTGTTATAAAGCAGAAACTAACACATCACTGTAAAGAATTATATTCCAATACATATGTTAAAAAAAAGAAAAGATACTACAGCACTAAGCTATTAGTTCTGTGAGGTCAAGGACCACATTTGTTTTGTTTCCTGCTCTATCCACTGTGCCTAGGACAGCGCTTGGATGTCATAAGGACCCAGAAAGAATTCACTGAATAACGTACTTAATGAACTCTGTCAATGAAGAAACTGATGCTTGAAGGATTTGGATAACTTCACAAGGACACCACCGCTGGGATGTGGAAGAGCCAGAATGCAAATGCCTGCCTGGCTGGTCCCACAGCGCATGCTCTCCCAGCCTGAATTCTGCCTGTCAGGGACCACGGTGGGTCCCCCTTTCATCAAACTAAAGCTTTCACAGAATTGCATGCCGACAGAGCAGCTGTTCTGTATGAATAAGCATGTGTGTTTGAAAACTGCAGTCTGGATGCACCTACGATCAGACCTCCCTACTTTAACCGCTTCCTATCACAGGGGTGGATGATAAAACTAGAGATATACAGGGTCTCCCCAGAGCACAGATTTAGCTAATGCTAGTGTTTGACCCCAGCTTCCCCATTCAGAGCTCCTCCCAGGGACTCGGGATGCAGACAGCATCTTCAGAGCATATACTGTGGATTAGGCTCGCTACCCTGCTCTGAATGTAGAGACTTTTCTTTAAGGAAGGAGAGTGCACCTCACTGTCACTCTTACTGTGTCCCATCCAGCTGTCACAGGCTGTGATCACTGTGCAGAGGGAAGACAGCCTTCCAGCAAACGGACCAGAATACTAACAGCCATTGTGATCTGGAGTGATCCCCACATGCTAAGCACTGTTCTGGCCCTCTGCCAGCATTAACTTTGTGAATACTGCTGAAGTCCTCTGAGATGGTAAATCAGACAGGTAGATAAGATACGCTGCTGGAAGAAAACATCCCTACCATAGCGGTGGCTTGAAACAACAAAGGTTTCTTTCTCGCTTACGTATGTGTGGATCAGTTTAGCTGAAGGCTGTCTCTCACACAGACAGACAGACACACACACACACACACACACACACACACACGAGGGCACGTGAGGTCCATAAGTCAGGAACCAGGCTGATGGAACAGCCTCTAACCAGAAAGTTGACCTTCACGTGGAAACAACACTGCGGAGTTTCTGGCAATGGCAAAAACGCATTCTAGCCCAGAAGTGATAGTACGGTTGACGTCTGGTCACACTTCAATTGCCCGTCACACTTCATGTGCCCCCAGCTGAGAAATATTTGTGAAGAGCACTGATGACTGTCACATGTAGGCTCCATCATCAGCCCTGTTGGAGGATGGGGAAACTGAGGCTCACAGAGGCGACGCAACTCGCCCAGAATCACATACCCGGAAGTGCGGGAGCTGGGCTTTGAACCTGGGCAGCCTGGCTCAGGAGACTAGGCGCTCTGCCACTGCGCTGCTCTACCTCTTCCTGAATTCCAGGCTTTCCACTCAGGCCAAGGAGCTGGGCTTCCCTGAGCAGGACCTACTTGCGTGGCGGCTAAAGTCGAAAGAACCAATGGACCCAGGTCTCACCTTCCAAGCTCATCACCTTTAGGTTGGGTACTTTATCTCTGAATCAGGCTGTGCAAACACAGCTACCAAGACAGCCTGGACAGAACCGAGACAAGGGCATGGTCAGCACACAGCTCATTGCTGGGGTCTTATCACCAGATACAATCTGCATGTTTGGGGAGAGAACAATCTAAAATAGTCCGGCATAAACACACCAGTTCAGAGGAGCAAAACACCAGCCCTACACTTTGGGGAAATTCTATATTTTAATAAAACCCATAATAATTTTTTAACAAGAACCATTGTTTTCTATGTGTGTTAAAAGTGTTACTTTGTTAAATGCAAACATTTAAATGATACCCCAATTCTAACTCTGTTGTTTCTTAATTTCTTAAAAAATATTCCTGAAAATTTGAAAAAAAAAAAAAAAAAAAAGGAAATAGCCCAAGTGTCTCTACTGTACTCCAAGGCACTGGTCCCCATGGAGGTCACAGCTCCGGACAGGACCCCTCTGTCTGCCCCAGAGGCCCCACCAGCAGCCAGGATGCCCTGCCACAAACGCTCCTCTCCCTGGGCTGCCGGTGGCCGGAGGACTGGACCCTTCAAAACACCCTCAGGTGGTTTAGCAAAGCCCGTTTCATTAGGACGGGTCAGAAAGAGAAACTCATTATTTCAAGAAGGGACACAATAGCTTCTCTAGAGAAGCTGTCTTAGAGAAGACTGGGTTTTGCTGCTGAGACATATTACTTTAGGTTCTAATATATAAAAAAGAAACCGTGACCTCAGTTGTTTTCTTAAAACAATTTGTGAGATGACAAAGACAAATGCCACATGTCATTAACTGAAGTTGTGCAGGTTGGGAACTTAGGCTCTCTGCCTCTGCTCCTAAGAGGCCGCCGCGGGGTCTGAAACAAGTCTTCCCTCCTCTTTGGGTGTGTTTTTCACACTAACATAGGAGCAGCATAGCAGCTGTCTGTTAGGGTTGCCTACGCAGGTATTCAAGTCAGAAACCTGGGGGAACCGGGTCCCTGCAAGGAGGGGACAGCCTCCAGCGGGACCTCCCATGGAACGGAGGGGACAGCGTGAGAGCCGCCCTCCCGAGGCCACGCCCTCCCAGCCTGATGCTGGAAACTGACCAGCGGTCCCCACCTGGAACCCTGTCAATGGCCGAAGCTGTCGGTTCTGCAGCACAGAACAATATCTCCCTCTGACCAATCCTGCCTCAACTCCTTCCATTCACAGATCTCGGTCCCTAATATTTCGCCCCCCAAACTCTTTCTGAGGTCAATTTGCAGCCGACTCTCACCCAATAACGGATGAGACTCGGTGTGTTAGAACCCCAGCTTCTCACCGCTGGTGGGATAATGCAGAGCTGAGTTGTACACAGACTGTCAGAGCGCCCCCTGTGGAAGGCACCTGCATGGTGACCCGCTGGTTAGGACCACAGCCCTTGGCCCTTGGCCCTTTCCCTGTCTCACTCCCATTTCCTCACCAGGCTTGCGGGGATCATCTGCCTCAAAAATCGCTTGCACCTTGGGATGCTCAAGGTGGGAGAAAGCCATTGTCTTCTGCCACTTAGTAGGGGACAAGCAGGTAGTCTCAAGGGGATATTGCAGTAGGAGGCAGGGGACTGATGCTGACGGGCCACACAGACTATGGAAAGGAATCTGCGCTGCCTTCTGAGGGTGATGGGACACAAGACAGCGTGTTAAGGAGGACAGTGTCTGAGAACTGTGGCCAGCAGAACCACTAACCACTCTCACCTTTAGGGATTACCACATGCCTTTTGCTTATTAAAGGCTCTGAGTAGTTCACGAGTAATGAGACCCGTTTAAGTTCATGTGATAAACAGAAAAATGCCCCCGGCCCCAGTGTCCACATCCTAATCCTCAGAACCTGTGAACATGTTCCCCTCCAGGGTATAAGGACTTGGCAGATGTGATTAACTTCAGGACCTTGAGATGGAGAGATTATCCTGGATTGTGTGAACAGGCCCAACGTCATCACAAGGGTCCTTATAACTGGAAGAGGGAGAAGGCGGGCCAGTGTCAGAGAGATGCTGCTTGAGAAGGACGCAGGTCCATTGCTGTCTTTCAGGATGGAAGGGCTCACCAGCCAAGGAATGCAGGTGCCTCTAGAGCTGGAAGAGGCAAGGAAAAGGGGTTCCCCCAGACCCTCCAGAAGGAGCACCGCCCAGCTGACACCTTGATTTTAGCCCCCGTGAGACCCATGTTGGATGCCTAATGCACAGCACAGTGAGATAATTATTTGCTTTATTTAAGTCACCGAGTTTGTGGTAATTTGTTACAGCAGCAGGAGGAAACGAATATAGTTCATTTTTTCAGGTGTCCTTCAGCTTTACTGGACCCCAGAACATTCTTTTTAATAAATTTATTCATTTATTTATTTTTGGCTGTGTTGGGTCTTCGTTGCTGCGCGTGGGCTTTCTCTAGTTGCGGCGAGCGGGGGCTACTCTTCGCTGCGGTGCACGGGCTTCTCACTGCGGTGGCTTCTCTTGTTGCGGAGCACGCGCTCTAGGCGCGTGGGCTTCAGTAGTTGAGGCACGCGGGCTTCAGTAGTTGTGGCTTGCGGGCTCTAGAGCACAGGCTCAGTAGTTGTGGCGCACAGGCTTCAGTAGTTGTGGCTTGCAGGCTCTAGAGCTCAGGCTCAGTAGCTGCGGCACAGAGGCTTAGTTGCTCCGTGGCATGTGGGATCTTCCTGGACCAGGGCTCAAACCCATCTCCACTGCGTTGGCAGGTGGATTCTTAACCACTGTGCCACCAGGGAGGTCCCCCACCGACAGAATATTTTTAAAAGAACTGAGAAAAAGAGGAATGTCCCAGATGGGAAGAGAACAGAATGTCTGAAGAAGGATCCAGTTATCAGTTCTACTTTGAGTAAAAGTGTCATCACTTCTTCTCCACCCCCCTCACAAGGGAGAATCAAATATGAAGATGTGTAACCAAGCACTTTGGAAATTATAAATCAATGTAATAATGCAAAGTGGCATTTGTAACTGGCCACCTATACTGCCTCTACCTGAGATCAACAGCTTCCAGTAAGCTCTGCCCTTGGGATGAACATCACAGGCCAAAATCCAGAAACAGAAATCTCCAGGAGGCTTTAAACAGATGACAAATTAGAAAACCCCAAGTCAAATGTAAACAGTTGGCCATTTCAGTTACAGAATGATGGTCAAAACAAATGTCCCTCCAAGGAAGTCAGTTGCTTATTGAGACGTCTGAATTTTCAGGGCAATTTGGAGAGAAAGACATCCTTCGAAGGACACACACCACACGGTGGCCACTGGCATCAAACTAGAATCTCGCGGCTCCATCTGCTAGAAGGCCAGCCGAGCCCCACATGCACAGACCACGGTGACTTCATGTGACATGGACAGCAGGCTTTAAAAAGAATTTTGGCACAGATGTTTCCAAAATCGGGCCATGCTTCA
Source organism: Eschrichtius robustus (assembly GCF_028021215.1). Classification (NCBI taxonomy): domain Eukaryota; kingdom Metazoa; phylum Chordata; class Mammalia; order Artiodactyla; family Eschrichtiidae; genus Eschrichtius; species Eschrichtius robustus. Next base: position 4,942,986 of record NC_090837.1, read on the forward strand.
CTGCGTGGATTTTGAGAGGCAGTGGGACTGTAATGGCATTTTTGTTATTAAAAGTTGCATCAGTAAAAGTTTCCAGTTGGTCCCTGACAAATGTGATGTGTCAACCTGACAAGGCCACTGGGTGCCCAGACTAAACATTAGTTCTGGGCGTGTATGTGAGATGAGATGAGCATTTGAAATGATGGATTCCCCAGTGTGGGTGGGCGGGTCTCATCCAATCTGCTGAGGGTCTGAATGGAACAAAAGACGGAGGAAGGAAGGAGTGATCCGCTTCCTGCCTGCCTGCTGGAGCTGGGACATCTGTCTTCTCCTGCCCTTGGACTGGAATTTACACCATCGACTCCCTTGGCTCTCATAATTTCTGACTTCTATTGAATTACAGCAGCAGCTTTCCTGGGTGTCCAGCTTGCAGATCATGTGAATTCTCAGCCCCCATAATCATGTGAGCCAATTTCACATAATTTATCTCTATCTATCTATCTACCTATCTATTTATCTGTTATCACCTACCATCCATCTAACATCTTTATCTATCTATTATCTATCTGTCTATTATCTATCACCTACCATCCATCTAACATCTTTATCTATTATCTATTATTTATCACCTACCATCCATCTAACATCTCTATCTATCTATTACCTATCTATCTATCTCTCTATTATCTATCACCTACCATCCATCTAACATCTTTATCTATCTATGTATTATCTATCTATTATTTATCACCTACCATCCATCTAACATCTCTATCTATCTATTATCTATCACCTACCATCCATCTAACATCTTTATCTATCTATTATTTATCACCTACCATCCATCTAACATCTTTATCTATCTATGTGTTATCTATCTATTATTTATCACCTACCATCCACCTAACATCTCTATCTATTATCTGTCTCTATCTCTATCTCCCTGTCAACAACCTCATCTGTAACATGGGGGTCCTGTTGGTCCCCACCCTGGGCGGTTGTTGTCGTCCATAGTAAATATTCCTGTGTGCTTGGCTGGCCTCCGTGTCACTGTGACCGGAGGGCACGTGCCCAGTCAAAAGGAGGCAGAGTCTTCTCAGCCCCAGCTGGCTGTTGACAGGGAGTCGATGAGCTCAGACTTACCAGACCTTGAAATAGCTCAAGTCAGAAATCTCAACCGCAAGTGACATTCCTAACTTTCAATCTTGGAAACGAATGCACGAGATGTAAATATGCTGAGTGGGCCAAATAAAACACACCTGCAGGTCACACCTGCCCCAGAACCTGAAACGCACATCCCCTGCAGTGTGGCAGGCGCGTGCGCTTAGCGAAAGCCTGGCAACGACACGGCTCCTTCTACAGTTTATCCTGTTCACTAGGCACCAGGGGCTCTGACGTGCCCTCTGAGCCGGGCAGAATCACCCCCGGAACCGGCTGGGAATGTTCAGGCTCAGGGAGACGGAGATACATGCCCAGTGCTCGTAGCCTGTAAGGGGCAAAGCAGGCACTTGAAGCTAGGTTTTCCCGAATCCCCAAACCATCCTCTTAAGGAGGGGCTGCAAGCCTCTCATCTGCTCTTCAACCTGCCCTGCCCAGAGACAGACAACAGCCGAAGTGACAACCGGGCCAGATGTCTCCATCGGGCCTTACGCAGCCCCAGGCAGGAGTATCTGCTTCCTAACCTGCCTGCCTCTGCCTTTAGCACAGAGAAAACAGCCCATAATGGAATGACCGAGCTTTCAGCAGCCTGTGCTGGCAATGTGCCTGCTAAGTATTAAGTAAAAGCTGTTGTTTCCCCTACAGACATCTCTGTTTGGATCTGTATACATCACGTGCTACATCCATATTTAATTAAACACAGTGAGCTGGCTCAGAGCCTACTGAATGACTGCAAGGTACCATTTCCCATCCTCACCTGCTTTCCTGCTGGAACGTCCCAGGAAGGTGCTGGCTGGGGCAGATCCTACTCACCCTGTCTGACGATGCTGTTAGGACCTGAGGACGCAAGGGCTTTCTCTCTCTTTCTCTCTGTTCTTCATCCCTTCTTCCTTAACAGAAAGAATTGAAAGTGGCAGAGGTATCACTGGCTTTTGTACTCACTCAATAAACCTCATCACTTATCACTTATTTTGAGTTCTGGCTTTTCCATGCTCCTTGAAAAAGACAAACACACTCTCTGGGCTTCATTTATAAGGGTCAGTGGTCATGAATGGGAATTGCCTGCCAACTGAAACTGTTATTTGTCCATCTTCAGAGACGCTTGTAGAGAGTATGTGAATGAAAAACACTGCCTGCCCTATCGGTAAACAAAACATGCTGCAGGCATCAAGCCATCACATTACAGCTGCCCCAGTGGTGAGCCCTGAGGGAAGTCAGGATAGAAACAGGATGCCCTGGGGAGTTCCCTGGTGGCCTAGTGGTTAGGATTCCAGGCTTTCACTGGCATGGCCCAGGTTCAATCCCTGGTTGGGGAACCGAGATCCCACAAGTCACAAGGCACAGCCCAAAAAGAAAAAAAAAAAGAAACAGGATGCCCCTCCAACAAGCCGTCGGCCACTGCAGTCTCCCCTCGACATGCACCCTGAGGAGACTCGGGATGAGAAAGCACAGGATACTGGCCCCAGAGAGCTGAGGTGCACATCAAAGGAATGATTTCAGTGAGCCTAGACTCTTGCATCTTCCCACACATAGAAAAGTGCTAAATTCCTTAACATGAGATATCTGATTTTCTTTCATGAACAGTAATCTTCCGATGTTCCGATGACCTGGCCTTTATTGCAAAATCTCCTGCACATCCTGACTTCCCCCTTGCCTCTTCAGAGCGGTCCCTCAGAGCTCTCTGAGACGCTGTGTCCCGGCTTAAGTCCTCAGTGCTGTCTGCCAAGGAAAACATGAGTCTCAACTTTTAGGTTGTGCTTTCTTGTTTTCAGTCGACAAGTATTAAAAAGAGACTGGAGCCTTCTCCTTAAAGCAGTGGGCTCAGGGTTGCCATCTGAAACATCTCTGGAGAGACAAGGAGCCTTTCCAAGACTCATTCTTAAAGGGATAATTATTCCTCACCAAAGCAGGGTTCAGTCCCAAAGAGGAAAGAACGCTAACGGATTTCTCCTTCTCTCAGCCCCAGCTCCTAATGATTCTCTGATCGTTATTTGCATGGCCGTGCTGCTGGGTCAGCAGGCCGCAGGCAGAGACTGCCCTGTCTCCTTTTTTATAATTTCCCTCCAGGCACACATTACAACCCTCCTTTAGGTCTAGAAAACTTCATTAGAGGATTAAAATTAGCTGGCTTTTCAGAGCTATTTTTTTCAAAGAATTTTTTTTCTTAAAATTATGTCCCAAGTCCATACTTTTCAGAAGGTGGTAGAATTGGTAGAAAAAGGAAGAAGTATCCGCTTTCTTCCCCCCAAACCTAGCTTGTGTCCAGAGGGACATGGCCTTCCTTACAGGACTCTACAAAGTCGGTCCTTATCTGAGCTAAAGTAAGAGAGTAGTTCCCCCCCCCCCCCCGCCCACCCACCCCCCACCCCCCCCCCCCCGCCACCCCCCTCCTCGGGTACTTCACGCTGGAAGATGCCTGAGGGTCTGCCCAACAATGCTGAGAAATTCCACAAAATAGTAAGATTTTATCGTGTTGTTATTTTGATTATTCGCCAGCAATTCCCCTGATAAAGAACTTGCCTTTAGAAGATAATAGCGATGATGAAAGAGCATATGCTGAGCGTTTTCCAGCACTGTTCTAGGCACTGAATTAACTGATGTCATCTTTGCAACCAACATGTGAACTGGGGTATTAATACCGATCCCATTTTGCAGATGTGAAAACTAATACACAGGCATTTCGCAGCTTCTCCAATGGTAGAAGCCTAGTAAGTGGTAGCCAGTTGTCTGTGCACTGAACCTCTAGGCTAGAAAAGTGGTCCGGGCTCAGCTGGAGTGGCTGAAGGAAAAGTCAGTACAGTGTTGGCCGGATGGGAACTGGTACCACTACTGAGACCCAAACCAGGCCATCGATGTCCACGCTCCTAGAGAACAGGATTCATGGTGGAGCTCAATGGAAACCTCTTGACACTAAAGAGAAATTAGCTCAGCCCTTTGCGGAAGGAACAATGCAGAGAGCAGCTCATGCAAGCTGGAGGTCCACAGACTGATTCCAGCCTGTGCAGATACAGAATGATCCAGAGAGTTTCTACAGCTCTCTCATCAAAGGACTGAATTCATTGTCTTCACCGAGTTCTACCTAAAAACCTGAATAAACACTTACACGAGGTCCCTGTATGCAAATTAACCAGAGTGACCACAACATAACATGGTCTTGGGATGACGGGAGCAGACTCTCTTCACCTGGGTGCTGCTGACCTCTGGGGCCAGACGCGATTCCCTGTCACGAAGGGCTGTCCTCTGCAGGGTCGGGTGCTTGCGTGGTCTCTACCCATTGAGTGCCAATAGCAACCTCCCCACCCTCAGGGAGAATGCCAAAGATGTCTGCAGACATCGCTAAGCCTGATCTGGTGGCAGAATCACCCCAGTTGAGAACTACGATACAGGGGTTTATCAGAATGCACATTCACAGAGGGCTTTACAATTGGAAGAATCCATGAGGTCCAGAATCAGGGAGGTCCAGTCTCTACAATCTGTGAACCTATCTTGATACTGAGCAGGACCCTGTGGGGCTCCTGGGCACAAAAGCCTTCCTGTGTCCCCCATTTCTTAATTACAGGATATAGGCTTCATTCAGCCTCCATGACCTTCCCTGAGTTCCAAAGGGCAGGTTCAAACAGTTGCTAATCAGGGAAGGGAGGGGATGCAGAGACAAGGGGGGAGCAGTCAGGAGACAAGAGTGCAGCCTTCGGGCAGGGTCCTGGTTCCCCCTCAAGGGATACACAGAACAATATCTCTGAGCTGTTTTGCAGATACTGAAACCCCCGTCAGGTGGGAGAAGTTAACTGCATGCTGCCCACAAGCACGTAGACCCCAGACCGGTTTGTAATGCACCCAGCTCAGCTCTTGGCCCACGACAGAGCATAGATAAATGTTTTCTCCTTCCTAACAATTTCAATTTGTTTTATAATTAATGTAGTCACGATAATACTTCACAATGTTCACTGGCAAATAATAAGTATTTAGATTCATCTGTTCCAGGCCATGAGAAAGGGCTTATAATTAACGGTACTGTTGTGGGAGAAATGTTTGAAGTAATATTAATCTAAACTCTTAAAAATCTGTATTAAACTGATAAATATTTTGTTTTTTCTTTATAATGTATTAATCTTTAAATATTTTTCTTTACAGAAGTAATGCATGACTACATTTGTGTTGTAAAACGCAAGCATTACAGATGAAGTCAGTCTCTCCTGACCTTTCTCCTTCAGTCACTGTCACTTCCGGGTAAGCAGTGTTGTCAGTTTAATGTCTATCCTTTTAGACGTTTCTTTTCACTTATGCACAGAAGGTTGATGATGCCGACTCCCACTTACCTCCCGACCAACCAATCAGAAGAAGGTCCACGAGCTGACCACGCCCTCTTTGAGCCATTGCTATAAAACTCCTCACTACCCCCCTCCAGGTTGGGACACACAGTCTTGAGGGCATTAGCCCGCTGTGGCCCCCTTTGCCTGGCAAAGCAATGAAGCTATTCTTGTCTACTTTACCCAAAACCCTGTCTCTGAGATTTAATTCGGTGCTGGGGCGCAGAGGCTGGATTTGGCTTCAATCTCAGCATACTGGGTTCCCCTCATGATCTTCCTACAACTATCCTCAACGCTGGGAGGACGCTGCGGGCAGTCACCCACCAGCATCGCCTGCAGTGACGCCCTGGGGCCAGCACGTGCTTCCTTGGACCCAGAGACTATTTCACACCCTCCTTTCAGCTGTGGGGTGGCTCAAGTGCCCTGTTTCAATGTCTTGGTCAGTGAGGGTAACAGACCCTCAAGTCTCAGCCAGACCAGGTACCACCTGTACAGGATTTTAAAGCAATATGGCAGGACCCTGAGACACGTTTACAGATGCTGCAAGGACCCTGCCAACCACTCCCCGGGGGACCCCCAAACCCAATCCTTGCGGTCCCTACACTTAGCATTGTTGTAGCAGCTCTGGAGGCTTCAGAGATGAAAAAAACAAACAAAAATGCAGAGTCTGTGCTCTCTAAGAGGGCTAGGATTGACAAATAACCACCCCCAAAGGTTGCAAATGTGCTTTTTGTTTGTTTGCTTGCTTGTATGTTTGTTGGACTTTTTATAAATGGCCAGTTGGTTTTTGCTTGTCTTCAAAAAAAAATTGGAGGGTCTGGCCATCCTGCACTCCCATCCCCACATGGAAACAATCAGTTGGAACCAGTCCTGGTGCCTCTTTCATGTAAATGGAAAAGTGTTCTCTAGGTCATCTGTCTCTGTTATTCCTTAAAATTTCGCTTACACCCCACCCCATTCACTCATCCACCTTACACGCCTGATTCTCAGGAAATTTTATTGTAAGATTCTTGCACTGACGGTGTGTGAAGCCCTGTGCTGAGCACCACGAGAATTTTATGAACATTTGACCACGGTCATGCCCTCGGGAGCTGATGGTACAGGAGACCCAGTGAGCGCCTTAGAAATCTATAGACCAGTGTTCCTGCTTAGTTGAGTTTCACTGCCCTTTACAGTGCGGGGATTCAGAATGGTGAGTCCTCCCTGGAGATCCTCTCTCTTCTAAGTTAATCGCAGTTTCCTCCTACCATAGGCTCATCACTACGCCGAGCAGGGTCGGTCAGCACACCCTCCTAGAGATGAAAGCTGATGCAGCCATACCTGGAGAGGCCAGAGCTCTGGGACCATTTCCACAAAACGTGGCAGGTCAAAGGAATAGAAAGGTGAGAGCCAGCTTGAAGTTCAGCACCAAGGACAGCCTTCTCATACCCTGTCCCAACCCACTACCCAGAAAAAATCTGGCTGTTTTGCATGGCTACATCTGCAATGTAAATATTGAATAGGCTCGTAAGGGAGATTCACAGGCAAACTCTGATGTGGACATAAAATCACAGTGTGGAGGCCCCTTCCATCCTAGGAGATTAGACTGTGTTCTGTCCCATTAGGTTCCCTCTGCCAAAAAGGCAGATTAGTGTGCTAATTTACTGCTTTCATCTGCAAGCTCTCCTCTCCCCCTTGGAGAGAGAGCAGGACTTTATAATCATCACTTAGAATGATTTGGTTTATCAGCCAAGGGTGGAAATGTTCCAGAGCCAGAGATGGTTCATGGGAAATTGGGAAGGTTGACAAGTCTGCCTGGAATTCCACAGCAGCTTTTCTAAGCAGATTTCTTAGAAATGGCCCTACTCCTAGTACTATCCATAATAAAAGCTCTAAGAAAATAGGAATAGGATAGGATACCCCACCAAAAAAAATGGAAATGGGCAGTTATGTTACATCTTAATAAACATCAAACTCAACAATGAAAGACTGAGTTGTTTCCCCCCTGAGATCAGAAACAAGGCAAAGATACTTGCTCTCACTACAGTACTTTTATTCAACATTGTTCTGAAGATTTTAGCCACTGCAAAAAAAAAAAAAATTATTCTATTAATTCTAAAATAGAGAATAGAATAACATAACATAATTTTAAGATACAAAAAATAGCATAAAATAAAATATCATAGCATGAGGAAAATCGGTCTGGTGGTCAGCATGACATGAAACTGTCCCTATTTACAGGTGATAGAAAATCCCAGGGAATCTACAAAATGGTTACTAAATTTTTAAAAAGATTTTTGCAAGGTTATGGATACAAGGTTAAAAAATACTCAGTTGGATTTACTTGCAGCAGCCAATTGGAAAATGAAATTTTTTTAAAGTCATAGAAGATCCAAAATATAAATTCCTTATACCTAGGAATAAGTCTAACAGATACATTTGGGACTTGGATGCTACAAAACACTGCTGAGAAAAATTAAAGAAGACATACATAGGGACTTCCCTGGTGGCACAGTGGTTAAGAATCTGCCTGCCATTGCAGGGTACATGGGTTCAATCCCCAGTCCGGGAAGATCCCACATGCCACAGAGCAACTAAGCCACAACTACTGAGCCTGCGCTCTAGAGCTCATGAGCCACAACTACTGAGCTGACGCGCCGCAACTACTGAAACCCGCATGCTCTAGGGGCCACGTGCCACAACTACTGAAGCCCTTGCACCTAGAGCCCATGCTCCGCAACAAGAGAAGCTACTGCAATGAGAAGTCCGTGCACCTCAACGAAGAGTAATCCCTGCTCACCGCAACTAGAGGGAAAGCCTGGGCCCAGCAATGAACACCCAACACAGGTAAAAATAAATTTTTTAAAAATGCTAAAAAAAAAAAGACCTACAAATATAGAAATGTATACCATGTTCACTGAGGTGGAAAACTTCAGTATGATTAAGATGTTAATTCTCCCCATACTGATCTATAAATTCAATGTAATCCACGTACAAATTCCAGCAGGCTGTTGGTAGAAATTCACAAACTGATTCTACAATTCTCATGGAAATTCAAACAACCACAAAACAAAACGACCCAAACCAGAGCAAAGTTGGAGAACTTACTTGATTTCAAGACTTACTCTAAAGTTACAATACTCAGGGCAGATACATTTTAAAAAAACAGATATAATCATCAACATCACAGGATAGTAGTCAGAAATAGATCCATCTATGAATGGTCCTGATTTTTGACAAAGGTGCCAAGGGAATTCAATAGAGAGAAGAAAGTTTTTTCAACAAATGGTGATGGATCAACTAGCTATCCATATTAGAAAAAAAAAACAATCCTTATTTCATACCACAGATAAAACATAAATGTATCATATAACTAAATACAATCTTGTAAAGGTATAAAATTTCTAGAAGAAAATATATGGCATTTTTGGGGCAAATTTGACTATGGAAATATTTGTTAGATAAAACACTAAACGTATGAATCACAAAAAGAATGTATTAGACTTCATAAAAATGCTAAGGTTTTGATCTTTTTAAAATACCATTAAGAAAACAAAAAAGCAAGCAACCAACTTAGAGAAAACATTCACAACACTTGTTATCAGATGAAGACAATCTATAAACAGCTCTCAAAATCAACAACAGGAAAAGAAACAACCCAATAAGAACGTGGACAAAGAATGTGAAAGGACACTTTATAAAAAAGAAACATGAGTTGTCAGTAAGCACAGATGTTCAAAATCATTAGACAATAGAGAAATGCAAATTAGTATCAAAACGAGATAACACAGCAAACCTATTCTCATGGCTAAATTTTAAAACAAACAAACTGACCTTGCCAACTGTTGGCAAAGATGCCATACAAGTGGAACTCTGACATACTGCTGGTGGAACTATTAAATGACCAACAACTTTGGAAAACAGTTTAGCATTTTTTAATGTTAAGTAAATATATAGCATATGACTGAGATAGTCCTCTTCTTTACCTAAGAGCAAAAAAATGCACATGCCCACAAAGACTTGTTTATGAATGTTCATAGCAGCTTTATTTTTGAAACCAAAAACTAGAGACAACTCAAATGCCTACTGACAGATGAATGGAAAAATACATTTTGGTATGTCCATATAATGGAGTATATAATTGGCAAGAAAAAGGAAAAAACATCGGTGAGTCTCAAAATCATTATACTGAGTGAAAGAAGCCATGCAAATTAGATTTCATAATGCCCATTGGTAAAAAATTCTGGGAAAAGCAAACCAATCTAGCTTGGTATCTAGCTACTGATATCAATCTATCAGTAGCTGCCTGGGGATGAGGCTGGTTGAGTAAAAATAGGTATGAGGAACTTTTGGGGGCGATAGGTGATATTTCTTATCTTCATTGTGATGATGTAGCTTTGGGTGTTTACATATGTCAAAACAGCAAACTGCACACATTGTGCTTGTTAGTTTACTTCAATTTTACTTCATTACGGTTTAAAAAATCATTAAGAAAAGATCGTAACTCTCTGTTTTCATAGTGCAAATATAAACTAAGAGGTACCAAAAAAGTTCACCAAACTCTAGTTGGTAAAGAGATATAGCCACTTTAAAACGTAATTTTTTAATTATGTTGCATAATTAGTGTTAGTTGCGTAACACTTAGAAAGCACAGAAAAGTAAAAAAGAAATGCATTCACATTTTTGCAGTTCCGAGAAAACCATCATATTTCCTATTGTGAAAATTAATAAAGGGAAACCTTACTAAGATGGAGTCAGAAGACCGGAAAGGGGAGCTCTTACGCACATACCACTAAATGTCAATACAGATCCCAAGAGGAAGAGACAAATTCTGCATCTCCATCAGGAAATGGCACTACTTTACCACCTGCAGCAGGAGGAAGAAAAATTTTCTCTACGCCTGGCAACAGCTCAGCCAATGAGAGACCATCACAACTCAGCCAATGAAAAGCCACTCTACATCAGTCTCCCAGTTTCCTCCAATGGACTTGTTGTTTTGAACAGCCCCTCCCAACTTCCCCTGTCCCTCTATAAAACAAAGCACTCAATGTCTGCTTCATTCCTTCTCCCCAAATTTCATAGGCTCCTTCCCTCCCAGTTCTCTCCTCTTGCCTCTCTGTGTTGGGGTGAATAACACTTCAATCAGCTCCCACACCATGAGGTCTGACCCAGCAAATGGGCGCCCGTGTTCTGTAAGTCGAGCCTTCAGGACGCATCACAAGAGAGGACGCCATTACTAGCAAAAATGGTTTGATCCTCTGTGCCAGAAATTTTATCAGGAGAGTCTTCTCCCTGGAACAGGAATAATCTCTCCAAAAGCCTGATGCTGAAGAGCTCTGACTGACTCAGCCCTGCCAGCCCTGCCAGGCCCTCTCCCAGGAACTTAATGTGTGTAACACGTCTGCCAAAACCTAGAAAGATGCTCACGAAAGAGGAGTCAGCTGTGAACATGTGCCAAGATGAAAATGTCAGGCATTTTTGGAGACGATGTAGAGAAGAGGAACGCTCACGCATTGCTGATGGGAGGGTAAATCGGCATCCCCCCTTGGGGATACAATTTAGAAATATGTAGTAAAGTTGAAGCTGCGCTTGTCCTGCAAATCAGAAATCCTACTCCTGATTGTATGTATGTGGCTGTACATATGTGTGTACACATACAGATACATGTATATGTGTATCTATGCTTACATATATATATGTGTTTGTACACATGCACACACATAAAGCATAAGAATTTTAAAGAGAAAGCTAATTGCAAATGCATCTTCACAGTATAATAGTATAATATCAATACTATTACCTCCAAAGCATAGAGAGTTGGGATGATAGCTTTCTATTTATAAATACAGCATTCTATATATATATATATATGTATATATATATATATATATATATATATATATATATATATATGTATATATATATATATATATATATATATATATATGTATACATACATTCCTCAGAATGACCAAGTTTGGAAGAATAGCTACCTCCTGGGAGGGAGATAAGAAAATGCAGTCAGAATTGGTATGTTAAGGCTTCAATTTTATCTGTCGTGTTTTCTTTCTTTTAAAGAAACTACAGGATATTTGACCAAGTATTAGGATTTGACAAACTGAATGATAGGTCCATGGGTGTTTGTTATGCTCTACCCTTTAGTGTTCTGTAAACTGGAAATACTGAATTTAAAAATAGAAAGCGAACAGTCAGCTCTACCCACCACCAGAGCCTCCCATCAAGCCTCTTAGATAGCCTCAACCACCAGAGGGCAGACAGCAGAAGCAAGAAAAACTACAATCCTGCAGCCTGTGGACCAAAAACCACAGTTACAGAAAGATAGACAAGATGAAAAGGCAGAGGGCTATGTACCAGATGAAGGAACAAGAAAAAACCCCAGAAAAACAACTAAATGAAGTGGAGATAGGCAACCTTCCAGAAAAAGAATTCAGAATAATGATAGTGAAGATGATCCAGGACCTCGGAATAAGAATGGAGGCAAAGACTGAGAAGATGCAAGAAATGATTAACAAAGACCTAGAAGAATTAAAGAACAAACAAACAGAGATGACCAATACAATAACTGAAATGAAAACTACACTAGAAGGAATCAATAGCAGAATAACTGAGGCAGAAGAACGGATAAGTGACCTGGAAGACAGAATGGTGGAATTCACTGCTGCGGAACAGACTAAAGAAAAAAGAATGAAAAGAAATGAAGACAGCCTAAGAGACCTCTGGGACAACATTAAACGCAACAACATTCGCATTATAGGGGTCCCAGAAGGAGAAGAGAGAGAGAAAGGACCAGAGAAAATATTTGAAGAGATTATAGTCGAAAACTTCCCTAACATGGGAAAGGAAATAGCCACCCAAGTCCAGGAAGCGCAGAGAGTCCCATACAGAATAAACCCAAGGAGAAACACGCCGAGACACATAGTAATCAAAGTGGCAAAAATTAAAGACAAAGAAAAATTAGTGAAAGCAGCAAGGGAAAAATGACAAATAACATACAAGGGAACTCCCATAAGGTTAACAGGTGATTTCTCAGCAGAAACTCTGCAAGCCAGAAGGGAGTGGCATGATATACTTAAAGTGATGAAAGGGAAGAACCTACAACCAAGATTACTCTACCCAGCAAGGATCTCATTTAGATTTGATGGAGAAATCAAAAGCTTTACAGACAAGCAAAAGCTAAGAGAATTCAGCACCACCAAACCAGCTCTACAACAAATGCTAAAGGAACTTCTCTAAGTGGGAAACACAAGAGAAGAAAAGGACCTACAAAAACAAACCCAAAACAATTAAGAAAATGGTCATAGGAACATACATATCGATAATTACCTTAAACGTGAATGGATTAAATGCCCCAACCAAACGACATAGACTGGCTGAATGGATACAAAAACAAGACCCATATATATGCTGTCTACAAGAGACCCACTTTAGACCTAGGGACACATACAGACTGAAAGTGAGGGGATGGAAAAAGATATTCCATGCAAATGGAAATCAAAAGAAAGCTGGAGTAGCTATACTCATATCAGATAAAATAGACTTTAAAATAAAGAATGTTACAAGAGACAAGGAAGGACACTACATAATGATCCAGGGATCAATCCAAGAAGAAGATATAACAATTATAAATATATATGCACCCAACATAGGAGCACCTCAATACATAAGGCAACTGCTAACAGCTATAAAAGAGGAAATCGACAGTAACACAGTAATAGTGGGGGACTTTAACACCTCACTTACACCAATGGACAGATCATCCAAAATGAAAATAAATAAGGAAACAGAAGCTTTAAATGACACAATAGACCAGATAGATTTAATTGATATATATAGGACATTCCATCCAAAAACAGCGGATTACACGTTCTTCTCAAGTGCGCACGGAACATTCTCCAGGATAGATCACATCTTGGGTCACAAATCAAGCCTCAGTAAATTTAAGAAAATTGAAATCATATCAAGCATCTTTTCTGACCACAACGCTATGAGATTAGAAATAAATTACAGAGAAAAAAACGTAAAAAAGACAAACACATGGAGGCTAAACAATACGTTACTAAATAACCAAGAGATCACTGAAGAAATCAAAGAGGAAATAAAAAAATACCTAGAGACAAATGACAATGAAAACACGACGACCCAAAACCTATGGGATGCAGCAAAAGCAGTTCTAAGAGGGAAGTTTATAGCTATACAAGCCTGCCTAAAGAAACAAGAAAAATCTCAAGTAAACAATCTAACCTTACACCTAAAGAAACTAGAGAAAGAAGAACGAACAAAACCCAAAGTTAGCAGAAGGAAAGAAATCATAAAGATCAGAGCAGAAATAAATGAAATAGAAACAAAGAAAACAATAGCAAAGATCAATAAAACTAAAAGTTGGTTCTTTGAGAAGATAAACAAAATTGATAAGCCATTAGCCACACTCATCAAGAAAAAGAGGGAGAGGACTCAAATCAATAAAATCAGAAATGAAAAAGGAGAAGTTACAACAGACACCGCAGAAATACAAAGCATCCTAAGAGACTACTACAAGCAACTTTATGCCAATAAAATGGACAACCTGGAAGAAATGGACAAATTCTTAGAAAGGTATAACCTTCCAAGACTGAACCAGGAAGAAACAGAAAATATGAACAGACCAATCACAAGTAATGAAATTGAAACTGTGATTAAAAATCTTCCAACAAACAAAAGTCCAGGACCAGACGGCTTCACAGGTGAATTCTATCAAACATTTAGAGAAGAGCTAACACCCATCCTTCTCAAACTCTTCCAAAAAATTGCAGAGGAAGGAACACTCCCAAACTCATTCTATGAGGCCACCATCACCCTGATACCAAAACCAGACAAAGACACTACAAAAAAAGAAAATTACAGACCAATATCACTGATGAATATAGATGCAAAAATCCTCAACAAAATACTAGCAAACAGAATCCAACAACACATTAAAAGGATCATACACCACGATCAAGTGGGATTTATCCCAGGGATGCAAGGATTCTTCAATATACGCAAATCAATCAATGTGATACACCATATTAACAAATTGAAGAATAAAAACCATATGATCATCTCAATAGATGCAGAAAAAGCTTTTGACAAAATTCAACACCCATTTCTGATAAAAACTCTCCAGAAAGTGGGCATAGAGGGAACCTACCTCAACATAATAAAGGCCATATATGACAAACCCACAGCAAACATCATTCTCAATGGTGAAAAACTGAAAGCATTTCCTCTAAGATCAGGAACGAGACAAGGATGTCCACTCTCACCACTATTATTCAACATAGTTCTGGAAGTCCTAGCCACGGCAATCAGAGAAGAAAAAGAAATAAAAGGAATACAAATTGGAAAAGAAGAAGTAAAACTGTCACTGTTTGTGTATGACATGATACTATACATAGAGAATCCTAAAACTGCCACCAGAAAACTGCTAGAGCTAATCAATGAATATGGTAAAGTTGCAGGATACAACATTAATGCACAGAAATCTCTTGCATTCCTATACACTAATGATGAAAAATCTGAAAGAGAAATTAAGGAAACACTCCCATTTACCATTGCAACAAAAAGAATAAAATACCTAGGAATAAACCTACCTAGGGAGACAAAAGACCTGTATGCAGAAAACTATAAGACACTGATGAAAGATATTTAAGATGATACAAACAGATGGAGAGATATACCATGTTCTTGGATTGGAAGAATCAACATTGTGAAAATGAGTATACTACCCAAAGCAATCTACAGATTCAATGCAATCCCTATCAAATTACCAATGGCATTTTTTACGGAGCTAGAACAAATCATCTTAAAATTTGTATGGAGACACAAAAGACCCCGAATAGCCAAAGCAGTCTTGAGGCAAAAAAATGGAGCTGGAGGAATCAGACTCCCTGACTTCAGACTATACTACAAAGCTACAGTAATCAAGACAATATGGTACTGGCACAAAAACAGAAACATAGATCAATGGAACAAGATAGAAAGCCCAGAGATTAACCCACGCACCTATGGTCAACTAATCTATGACAAAGGAGGCAAAGATATACAATGGAGAAAAGACAGTCTCTTCAATAAGTGGTGCTGGGAAAACTGGACAGCTACATGTAAAAGAATGAAATTAGAATACTCCCTAACACCATACACAAAAATAAACTCAAAATGGATTAGAGACCTAAATATAAGACTGGACACTATAAAACTCTTAGAGGAAAACATAGGAAGAACACTCTTTGACATAAATCACAGCAAGATCTTTTTTGATCCACCTCCTAGAGCAATGGAAATAAAAACAAAAATAAACAAGTGGGACCTAATGAAACTTCAAAGCTTTTGCACAGCAAAGGAAACCATAAACAAGACGAAAAGACAACCCTCAGAATGGGAGAAAATATTTGCAAATGAATCAACGGACAAAGGATTAATCTCCAAAATATATAAACAGCTCATTCAGCTCAATATTAAAGAAACAAACACCCCAATCCAAAAATGGGCAGAAGACCTAAATAGACATTTCTCCAAAGAAGACATCCAGACGGCCACGAAGCACATGAAAAGATGCTCAACATCACTAATTATTAGAGAAATGCAAATCAAAACTACAATGAGGTATCACCTCACCCCTGTTAGAATGGGCATCATCAGAAAATCTACAAACAACAAATGCTGGAGAGGGTGTGGAGAAAAGGGAACCCTCTTGCACTGTTGGTGGGAATGTAAATTGATACAGCCACTATGGAGAACAATATGGAGGTTCCTTAAAAAACTAAAAATAGAATTACCATATGACCCAGCAATCCCACTACTGGGCATATACCCAGAGAAAACCGTAATTCAAAAAGACACATGCACCCGAATGTTCATTGCAGCACTATTTACAATAGCCAGGTCATGGAAGCAACCTAAATGCCCATCAACAGACGAATGGATAAAGAAGTGTGGTACATATATACAATGGAATATTACTCAGCCATAAAAAGGAACGAAATTGAGTCATTTGTTGAGACGTGGATGGATCTACAGAGTGTCATACAGAGTGAAGTAAGTCAGAAAGAGAAAAACAAATATCGTATATTAATGCATGTATGTGGAACCTAGAAAAATGGTACAGATGAGCCAGTTTGCAGGGCAGAAGTTGAGACACAGATGTAGAGAATGGACATATGGACACCAAGGGGGGAAAACTGCGGTGGGGTGGGGATGGTGGTGTGCTGAATTGGGCGATTGGGATTGACATGTATACACTGATGTGTATAAAATTGATGCCTAATAAGAACCTGCAGTATAAAAAAACAAAGAAAACAACTAATACTAAACTTTCACTGGGTTATTTGTATGGAAATATGTTAATATAAATGTTTCAGACATTACATGAAATTTCTAAAAATCTTATATTTGTATGTGTATGGAAATATGTATGAAAATATGTTAATATAAATGTTTCAGACATTAAAAAAAAAAAAAATAGAAAGCTATCATCATCCCAACTCTCTGTGGTTTGGTGGATCGCACTGGTGTTGTTTGAGTCTAAACAACATATTTTTATCAGAAATTCTCCAAGAAAACTGCTCTCTGACTCCTAATTCATCTCATAATATTTTACAACCATAGGAAAATTATTGGGGGTTCTTTTTCTTTTTCTTCTCCTTTTTATTTTTTTCCATTAAAGAAGCACCTACCTTGCGGATTGGTTTGAGTGACCTTATTTTTGCTGAGCTGACACTTCTCCAGAATCCAAAGCAATAGATCCCAATAACGAGCAAACGTCAGGGGCTTCAGTTTTCTCTGCCAGATCTACAACTGTTTCTCATACTAATAGCTCGTCCTAACTTCCAGCTCACGTGATTGTGTAGAAATCACCATGCCACGTCTGGGGACATCTTAGATAACTGACCCAATCATACAGTTTTTTCTGTCTCTCTTTGTCTTTGATGATATCCCCAACCCCTTCTAGGAAATGCAGGCACAGAAAGCATCTCGCGCTGATTCTCTAAATGCAGCCTATAGGAGCTGTTCTTCTCTCCATTCTCCACGTTAATGTCCAGAATGAAAGCTCTTATCGTGCATAATAATTTAAATTTCCTTTGTAAGCATATACTCCTTTTAAGTCTCCTAACATAAAAAATGAAACCCATGCTTATTGGCTTATGAAAGAATGTGACAGATCCTCACAATATCCATAATGGGTAGGTGTGACTTCAGTGGTTCTCCTCATTATCCCCGAGGTGGATGTTATGGAATTTGTCTGAATCAGGATCTTGGGGACTTGCATTTTGATTTGTTTCATTTAATGATGTTTCAAATAAATAACATATTCTCACATGGTGAGAAGTTCAGAAATTACACAGTGAAAAGTTTGCCTTCCGTTCCTGTACCCTAGCTCCTCTACACCCCCCTCTTCATGTCAACAGTGTTATTATCAGTTTCTTTATGAATCTGACAGAGATAATCAGCGTGTCTAAAACAATGGTGTTGACTGTGCACATCTGTAAACACTTGGTCTGGCCCAAAGGTAGCAGGTGCCCTGGCAGTTCTCCACACAGGCCAAGGAAAGCCCTGGCCTGGAAGTGATGCCCATTATTTCCACTACAGCCTCATTGGCCAGAGCAGCCACATGCCACCTTTGACCACAAGGGAGCCAGCAACTCAATCCTACCATCTGCCCAGAAGTTAAAAGAGCAGGGATGCTTGGTGAACAGCATCATTAACATGAGGACATCAAGGCTTAGAGAAGCCAGAGACCACACCCTTCTCCAAGGACCCAGAACCTGATCGTAACTCTCCCGTCACTGTTTCATGGATTTCCCTTTTATTGAGAACCCGGCCCCATCTCAGTCATGGTAGCACATACAGTTAAGGAAGCAGAGCACCCTCAACTTTTCCAAAAATGTCTGTTTCCACATGACGCGATCCTCTGCTATGTTGAGCAAGGTTGCTCTGCCCCGGCATTAGGAAGAGCCTCACTAGCTCTGGTGCCTTCATCACCTAGAGGGCAGGCTGGCTTCTCCAGATAAGAACAGCTGTGAATGTGGCCGGAGTACCAACTCCACACCTTTGCATGCTGGTTAGCTAGCTTCTCCACAGAGACCTTGGAGGGTGACCAAAACTCCAGCCACCTGCAGGCTGTGCTGGTCACCAGGGGATGAAATAGCAGCTGCATCTGACATCAGTACCAATTTGTTCTCACTCTTCACTTGCCCTGGCATCTCAGCAGCAAGATCTTCACACACGAAGGATGACACTGTAGTTTCAAACTCGTTCTTACCAGACAGGGTTTCTCAACCTGGGCACTATTGATGCAATAGACTAGATCATTATTTTTTGCAAGGGGGACTGTCCTGTGCCTTGTAGGATGTTGAACAGTTTTCCTGGCTTCTACCGACTAGATGCCAGTAACATCCCAGTGTGACAACCAATGATGTAGCCACAGATTGTCCACTGCCCTCTTGGGGACAAAATGCCCCCCTCTGCAAACCACTGACCTAGGACAATTATTCTAAAGTAATTCAATCTAACCACACAGTTAGAAATGACTATGGGGGTATAACTTTTCTTACTTGTTCTTTGCTGGTTACAGCCACTCAAACGCCCCTGAAATATCACCCGTGAGATTGTGCTCACACTTCCATCTGCAATAGTTTTATTCGGAAAAGTGCATTTGTTCTGAGTAATTATGAGTGAAATGCCTGTATGAGGTGATGGCAAGTAGTGATAAAAAGTAACACATTTCTCTTTTGTCCCTTAAGACCTGCTCATGGCTCCAGTTATGGGACATAAAAACAGAAGGAGGCTCAGGATAAGGAATGGCCTCCATGTTCAGTACTTGAGGAGCTATTTTTCTGGACTCCAGGAGAGGGGAAAATGACTTCACTCAGTGCTCCGGAACACATAAGAGAGCTGATAAAGATGGACTTAGAGATAGCATCGGTAGTGCATTTTCAGACGACAAGAATTCCAGGTAATAACAAAATCCGGATGGGAGTCAGTCCCAGGCCAGATTCTGGAGGATGAAGGTCCCAGAATGCAAGGTGATGTCCCTTTCCATGGCTGAGCTGGACTGACTCTGCCCATGCTGCACTAATGAGGGGTCGTGGGCCGTGTGATGGTCCTCGGGGAGACCGACCTTTGCCATGGTGAGCATGCCTCCACTTTCTGCCCAACTTGCTGCCGCAGGGGAGGGTCAAGAATGCACTGGAAACAAGCACAGCCTCCTGCGGCGTTGGGTCTCAGCCCCCAAATCTCAACAAAGAGCCAATTACTACTCCAGCTCTGAACATTCAAGGTCAGAGCCCTGAGAGCCCATATTTTTGAAAACTGTCGTGTCCCAGAGCAAAAACGTGTCTTCTCTCTGATCTAGCGGGGGCTGACTCGCCTTAATGAGGGGGATTAGAGTCTGGAAACCACGCTCCTTGAATACAGAATCAGAACACGTGGTCTATTAGGTGGTACCTTATTAAAGGAGCATCATATTTGAAGTTAGGATAGTCCTAGAAAGCCCAGGCCAACATCCCTAGGATGAAACAAGACACTGAAGACACACAATCACCAAGGCCAGTCTACACATGCATGTGCCTTGGGCAAACACACATCCAGTTGACACACAGCCCATCTTGAACAGCTACTGCATGTCAGGCTCTGTCCTAGGCACTGAGTAGACAGTGGGGAACAAGGCAAGGGTGGCTGTGTGTATAGTTCCTTATATACTAGTGGGAGGAGACAAGTAACCATAGTGAATGGGATAGACATGAGTGCCCTTCTCAGATACCTTCGGCTCACAGCCTGCTCAGCACACGGCAGGAGTGCACTTCCTGGCCCCTGTGGTTGGGTGGCCCGGGGACTGGTTCTCTGACCACTTTATGAGCAGAAGTGACGTGTCTCTGTTGCTGGCAGGAGCATTTCATTGCTCGTACAAGACCCTCCGAGGACCAGTGACGTTCAATATGGCGGCCGCTGCTTCAGCCTAGTTCCCTGGGCAACAATGGCCATCAGAGTCATCCAGCTGACCTGAGATGGCCCCGTGGCATAAGGGAGAAATAAGCCTGTGTTATTCAAAGATTTTAAGGTTGTTTGACATCTCAGCATAAACTAGTCTGTTTAACTGATACAGAGAGAATGCAAAGACAAAGATGTGAAGGAGAGAAGGATAATTTAGATATAGTCGTGAAGGGAAGCTTCTCTGAGAGCCTGCTTCTGGAGCTGCAATCTCAGGGTTGGAGACATGGGAACATCAGGAGAAAAGGTCCTGGGGTAGGAACAGCATGTCATGCCCAAGCAATCTGTACACACACCCTTACACAAAGACTCGGATGGAAAGAGACAAGAAGGAGGCAGGAGATGAGGAAGGGCTGCCCCTGGCCCCCCTGCAGGCGCATCCAGGAGATCCAGTCCATCGGTGGTTAAGTCAATTTGGTAAAAGATTGCACCATCCAAGCACTGGCTGCATTTTCCAGGGAGCAGGCTGAACTTTGGTCCCCCTTTGGATGCAGAGATCTAACACCTTCTGACTGACCATTGGCACAGATTAATAGCAGGATACATCTCAACTACTAAAATAACTAGACAACCAAGAATTGTGCAGGTCTCCCCCATCAGGTGCTATTTACCACTCCAACGAGGGCCCTGAAACTTAGTGTTTTAACTTAAATCACATCCCTCTGTATCTCCCAAGTAGCTGGGCAAGATGCCTTTTTCATTTACATCTCAAAAGAACCCTCTGAGGAAGCTACTATTACAATCAAATGGCACAAAATGAAACTGAATTGGAAAAGTTAAGTGGCAAGCCTAGGGTATCCCAGCCAATAAGTAGCTGAGCCAAGATTCAAAACAATTCTGACTTCAAAATTCATGTTCTTTCTACTGCACCACGTTACCTCTGAGCTAGAACTGCATCCACTCTGGGGGCTTACTTTCCTGGCACTCCCGAAAACAATACAGGATCTGCATACCTTCAGATGAATTCAACCAGTAGATTTCTCTCATCCCTCAAAAGTCGGGTGTTAACCCATAGCAGGCATCACCTCCTTCCATCTGCAGTAATTCTGACCATGCTATGTGACGTGTCACCCTTCCCTCTGATGGAGCCATTCTCCAGAGTTCCAGGAATCCAACTAACTCCAGAATGGATGAAAGTTGTTGCTGCACTCCTGCTCTAACATTTCAAAGTATCATTGTCCTTCTTCGGGAGGAGTGATCCCTTGGATATTTACAATTCTCAAGGCCAAACTAATCTATGACTTCCCTGTTCAAAGTAAAAGCGAGAACAATAGTAAATCTCCCTGAAGCATTCCAGAATATCCTGACCTTGAATTCCTCCCTAGTTCACTCTGTTCATTTGTTATTTTGATCCGGGACACAGAGTTATGACTGAAGACGTTCCCCGAGTGCAGGACAAGATGACTTTGATTTCTTGTATCTGTGGGCGGCCAGCTCTTGGCTCCCATCCCAAACTCTTGTCATTGCAGCTCCCATGTGAGTGGACAAATGAAAATAAGACACAGAACATCTAAATGATGGAAGCCTAACCTTAATATATTTTTTTGCCTTTGGTCATGCAGAATACAAGAAATCTCAACCCAAAATAGTCAGGGCAGGGAGAGGTGCAGGTGAAAGTCTCCAGACGTTAGCAATACCGTTTGGGGAGTTTAAAGCCAAGGGAGTGTTCGTCTTCCCAGGAAATGTGCTAATGTTGCTATGAAGCCACCTATGGAGTTAATCCAGTCGGACGCCAATGCTAACGTCTCCTGAGCAAGAAAGAACTCAGAGCATCAGGACTGAACCTCAGAGTGAAGGAGCCTCGCCCTTTTGCAGTGATTAGTGCCTTCTAGGGCTCCCCCTTCTCCTCCAGGGAATCAAGTCTTAGCAGCTAGAACGTGAACTCTGAATGCTGCCCTCTGAGCTCCTCTACCCAGGACCAGCCAGCCAGGCTGGTGTGTAAATCACAGGGTAAAAAAGATGACTGCATACAGATGGCTTAATCTGTCATTTCTCTGTCAGAAACTCATGCCATTTATTGCCGATACATGCTGATAATCGCCTTCAGAACGTGATTAAACACCACCAGCCAAGAATGGCTATTATGCTTAACAGACTTACTAGCAAGAGAGGGGAGCTGCAAACTACAAGTGGAGTAAATGGGATCTTTTAAATTACACTAGCCCATCTATCGTCATTTTGTTTTTAGTGCAACGGATAGTTACACATATAACTAATAATGCTAAGTGGTAAATGTCAAGCTTCAACTCTTAATAGCCTCATTTAAATTAAATTTGTATTTATTGTCCTAATTATTTACCCAGCCATCTGACCAGGACACTTCCTTACACCATAGGGAAAGGGCTATCATCTCTCTACCATAGGGATAATTAAAATACACTGGTTCTTGGGGCAAAAAATTGCAGAATGGAACCAGGCGATAGACATTCTGCTAAAGCCTAACTTTTTATTCCTTTCCAAGGTCACGTTTTGCAAATAGTTTAGAAATTGCAAACTAGTCGCTTACTAGTTAAATGGTCATGAGACTGTAATTTTAATGATAAGCACCACCTCCACATGAACAGGGTGACTGACAGGTCGTCCTTCCAAGGCATCTGCCCAGGTTCATATAAAAACTCACCGCTGTGATCTTCCTATGCAGCTCTCAAGGGTCTCTGTTTAGACTCGTCACAATAAGTAAACAGTTCCTGAGCATCTGGGGACGAATTCTCCCAGGCTGGAGGCAGTTGCCAGGAATGAAACTGCTCTACACTAGACGTATATCCATTTATAAATTGTGGGCCACACGTGTTACTGCAGGGTCCACTAGCTGGTTCCCGAATAGTTCTAATCCCAGCCCTGCTCTCTTCCGTGTAGTGTGGATGGAGCTGACCCCACTTCCTAACATAGGAAGGGGCACATGGCCTCAGCCAAGCCCAGAAGAGCATCCCATCCACCTAGGCAGAGGAGCCCATGAGACCCTATGGGGACAAAGCATCACGTGCAGGACGTTAAAAGAACCTTTTAGGAGCTGTCGGTAAAGAACAGCTCTCTGTTCCTTTGGGATTTAGAGCTACATGGACCTGAGTCTGGAGCTGCCAGGTGTTGGTACATGAAGAAAGTCTGCCAGAGACACAGAGGAGGTATGGCCCAGAGATGGTTAAAAAGTTGGTCGTGATGTAAACTTTTGAGACCCTCGACCCATTATGCCTGGGTTTTAGTTTTTTAATAGACTTTGTTTTTTAGAGAAGTTTTAGACTCACAACAAAATTGAGCAGAAAGTACAGAGATTTCCCAGCTACCTCTGACCATACACGTGCACAGCCTCTCCCCATTAGCAACATCCTGCATTTGTTACAATCAATGAACCTACACTGACTCACCATTGTCACCCAAAGTCCACAGAGTTCGCTCTTATCGTATGTTCTATGAGTTTTGGCAAATATATAAAGATATGCATCTACCATTATGGTATCATACAGAGTAGTTTCACTGTCCTAAAAAGCCTCTGTGTTCTGACTCTCCATCCCTCCCTGCCAGCTCCTGGCAACCACTGATCTTATAATTGTCTCTGTAATTTTGCCTTTTCTAGAATGTCACAACGTTGGAATCACACATTATGCAGCCTTTTCAGATTGGCTTCTTTCACTTAGCAACGAGGTTCCTCCATGTCTTTTCATGGCTTGAGAGCTCATTTCTTTTTAGCTCTGAATACCATTCCAGTGTCTGCATGGACCATTTATTTATCCATTCACCTACTAAGGGACATCTCGATTGCTTCCAAGTTCTGGCAATTCTGAACAAAGCTGCTATAAACATCCTTGTGCAGGTTTTTGTGAGGACATAAGTTTTCAACTCATTTGGGTGCCTGGGCTTTTTAGTTCCCTGAGCCTATAATGATCTTTATTACTCACGCCATTAAGAGTTGGGTTTTCTGTCATTTGTAATCATGGGAGTCCTGATGGCGCAGTTACTTCCCAGGTTATATGTGATTTGGTCAGAAACCACCCGTGTGACCTCGGATGAGTTACCAAACTTCACTCAGCCTTGTCTTATACTCTTTAAGGAGGGGTAAGAATATCCTTGTGCGGCATCACAGAATTGTCAACTTCAGAGACTAGGGCAGAACACAGCAACAGGCGATGTTCTTAGCAGGCGGCATCACAGAGGCTGTGGCTCTCGGGGTGTTCAACACGCCCCACACACCTGCATCCTAGCGCCAGCCCAGATTACACGTGGGCTGGGGTGCCCTCTCCATGGCTCCCAGACACCATCTGAAGGGTCTGGGGAATCGAACCCAGGCCTTTCATGCTGCTTGATGATAGTCACAAGACTTGACCGTAAAAAGGGGATCGGTATACCAGACCAGCCTGAAACAGGGGAACTGGGCCAGATGATTATGCGTTAAGTCCCTTCTTGCTAAAAGATAAGTAATAAGCTTCCATGGCCAGTGGCTACCATGTTCAACAGCACGGATATAGAACATTACCACCATCGCAGAAAGTTTTATTGGTCAGGGACGCTCTGGAACATCATGGTACCGCTTGAAACATTGGTTAAGCTTCTCTTAATGTGGCTACTGTTGCCACTCTACACCGGTGGGTATAAACATTGTTGTAAAATTCATGCTGGTTTTTAAGTTGGCATCAGGTGCTAATGTAATGTAACATCAACTCTGCACATGTAATTACATCACAATGTGTTTTAGTGAATATCTGGGGAAAGAAAATGATAAAAGGGGGTTAAAAAAAAATAAGAAAAAAAAAATGATGCGCAGTGTAAAAGAATGAAAGATAAGAATTTCTTAGTAGTAATAAAATAGTTGCTTAATTCAGAAAGATAATACAAGTTGGAACATCTGTCTCCTAGGAACCACTGGTATTTAAAGCTTGACTTTCTCACGCACGTAACTCTGTGGAAAGGAATCTAAAATTTTATTCTAATTTCATATATCATGTTGAGACAGGCAAAAAGGTGTGAAATAATTCGTGAGAAACATCATAAAACCAGTCTTCCTCACCACACCATTTTATATTTGGGGGTGGATGGGAACTTACTCGATGTGGAGTGTTGAGGGCGTTTTGGAAGAGGATACTTGGTCACTTTTTTTTTAAAAGTTTTTTATGGAAGTATAGTTGATTTGCAATGTTAATTTCTGCCGTACAGCAAAGTGATTCAGTTATACACACACACACACACACACACATATATATATACACAATCTTTTTTATATTCTTTTCCATTATGGTTTATCACAGGATATTGAACATAGTTCCCTGTGCTATACGGTAGGACCTTGTTGTTTATGCATTCTATGTATAAAAGCTTACATCTGCTGACCCCAAACTCCCACTCCATCCCTCCCCCAAACTCCTCCCCTTTGGCAACCATCAGTCTGTTCTCTATGTCCGTGATTCTGTTTGTGTTTCGTAAATAAGTTCATTTGTGCCATATTTTAGATTCCACATATAAGTGATATCATATGATATCTGTCTTTCTCTTTCTGACTTCACTTAGTATGATAATCTCTAGTTGTATCCATGTTGCCGCAAATGGCATTATTTCATTGTTTTTTATGGCTGAGTAGTATTCCATTGTATATATGTACCACATCTTCTTTATCCATTCATATGCCGATGGACACTTAGGTTGTTTCCATATCTTGGCTATTGTGACTAGTGCTGCTATGAACATAGGCATGTGTGTATCTTTTTGAATTAGAGTTTTGTCTGGATATATGCCCAGATGCCTGGGCACTTACAATCAGACTAATGAAACAATTCCGATTCTATGCCAGCTCTATTAGCACCAAGCTCTCATCTACCGCACACAAATGATAACCTGTGTCTTCAGGGCCTGTACACATTTCCTCCCACTGTGTTTGAAATCAAACTCAAATTCATACCCCTTTTTTAAGAATACTATATATTTTACTTTCACTTAGAGGTCTGAGAATGAGTTACCAAAAGTTTCAAACTCAAAAGCAATCATGTCCTAATTTTCAAAGTTTATCAGAAAAAAGAAAATGCGCTGACCAAATAGCAAAGTGGTAGAACTATTAGGGTTTATTGGGCAGATTCTTTGTGTCTCACTTAGCTGATGCTCTGGCCTTATGAGAGAGAATTCAGCAGAAGTATTTCTCTAGGGGAGATCATTCTTTATTCACCTTCTTTTTCTTTCTCAGTAAAACAGATACATTTGTTTCTAGGACCTTTATTATGGTTCTTACTGAAATAAATTTTATTTAGCTTTGGGAAACTTACATTCTTTCAGTTTTAGTTAATGTTGATCAGCTGTTGACATATTTGGTAAAATTCAAACATAATCAACTGGGTATTTGGGATTTTAATTTGCTTCTTTTTTATAGCAGATAGCATGGACTTTGCTTTTGTGCGCTACGCTGACTGGAGCTCTAGGTAGAGCTTCGACTCTTATCTGGAAAGGGGCTGTTACCTTGAGAAGAACACAACACCATCATAGCTAGACTAAGCAAAGCATAGGATTTGTAAACAGTATGCTGGGCTCACTTATGAAATCGAAAGTTGTAATAATAAGGCCAGAAGTTTACCCAGCTCCGGAGCCCGAGAGGAAAGGATTCCTTGACCTCCCTCCAATGCTCTGCTTTTAATAATGACCTGGCATTTCCACTGCAGTCTGTCTGCCTCTAATCATAATCTTGAGAGGAGGCATCAGACCGACTCTCTCCCTGAGGCCATTACGGGTAAAACAAATACAATATTTAAAGCAGAACTATTGTAATTTGCTAAAAGGGGAAGGTTTTCTCTCAGGCCAACAGTTCAGCTAAAAGGAAAACTCGAAGGGCAGCTCTCAGAAGGGCCGTGAAGTCAAGAAATACATCAGAGTGCCAGAAAAGTGTAAGAAAAGGGTGAAAATTGGCCAAAGAGGGGTAATCATCTTTTTAAAGAAAGTGGCCACTTGGTTGCTTATATTTGAGGTCTGTGGTCTTTCACCTCTGCTCCTCTCTCTCCTCCCCCGACCCCAGAACCGGGGACGGAAAGGTTTCCTTTGGCACATCTGTCCGAACTGCTTTTTGGCTCATTAAGATGTTGTGATGGCAGCTCCCTTTCATCTGTCTCACGACATCCCTTCCAATGGCTGCTTTTAAAATTTTTCTTCGTGTCTTGAAGTGTCCTCCAAATATTGTTTCATGCCTTTTCGACAGCTAATTAGAAGCATCTGATGTCTGGCGGAATAAGTGTGAATTCATCTCTTCAAACTTGTCTTCCACCTTTAGATGAAAGTCTGGGCTTGAGAGGAAAAGGAGGAGAGAGATTTTTGACGGTGGCTTGACTTGTTTTAGACTCTGGTGCGGCTCCTTAGTTACTGTCACATGATGCCCTAATTATGTTTGGAAGGTTTTGCAAAGTTGGTACAGGTCATCATGACTGATTCACCTGTGAACCTCACGCACAGAGGTAGGGACCAACGGGCCAGAAACTACCCCGCATACAGGTTCACTTGTAGGAGTCCATCAGTCCTCTGACCTACTAGGGGAGCTTTTAATGGAAAACCATCAATACACCATATTGGTACATTCATGCTCTCTTTCATGATGTTGTCTTCCCCCAAATAGGCCTTGATCCTTGACTGTCTCATTATCTGTAGAAACATTCTTGCATGAATTTCTGGTCTTCAGTTTTCCTCTTTGGTCTTGTAATGGAGGGTATGTTAAGATAAACAGGTTTTTTTTAAACCTTTTACATAGATCTTTTGTAAAGTAGTCTAATGTCCTTGACCTTATGGGATTCCATTAGGTTTAGCATTTTGAGAAACCACCAAACCACTTCATTTTTTCCCCAGTATTATTGAGATATAATTGACATACAATACTGTATAAGTTTAAGGTGTGCAGCATAATGATTTGACTTACATACATCATGAGATGATTATCACAGTAAGTTTAGCGAACATCCATCACTGCCTATAGACACAGAAGAAAAGAAAAAAATATTTTGCCTTGCGATGAGAACTCAGGAGCTACTCTTTTAACATCTTTCACATATAATATACAGCAGTGTGAATCAATCATGTTGTATGTAGTTATTTACCAAGTGCTTGTGCCATTTCACATTCCCACCAGCAGCGTCTGAGCGTTCTCGCCCTTCCACATATTGGCCAATGCTTGATACGGTCAGCCTGTTAATTTTAGACGATCTAATGGATGTGTAGTGGTATCTTACTGTGGTTTTAGTTTACATTTTCCTAATAACTCATACTGTTTATTTTTCTCATTGTTTGTAGCAGGAGGGTAAGCAAGACCCAGTTATTTACTTATTTAGATAGATAGATAGATAGGTAGATAAAATATAGATAGGTATATACACGTAGAAGCATACAGATGTAGTAAAAAGCATGACCTTTGCAGTCAGACTTGGATTTGACTCTTACCTCCCATACCCTACCCGATCCCTGCGTGGCCTTAGAAAAGTTAACTTCACTTTCTAAGTTTCAATTTCCACATCTTTAAAGTGGGAATAAGGTTAATGCCAACCTTAATAGGAGGTTGGAAGATTCAACTGAATTATATACGTGATGCCCTGAGCAAAGTGTAGAGCAGATAGCATGTGCTCTAAAAATCCCACAGGGTAGATTATGTTCCCCTTGTGGGTACACAATTTCAACATATGCGACCCGCTGCACATAAAATTACGAGACCGGCCAGGGACTCTTTCAGCCAGGCCAAATGATCTCTAACAGTTAAGCAGCCCAGAAGTCTAATGTATCACCTCTCCATGGTACAGACCCAGCAGTTAGTGCTGTGATAATTTCCACCCAAAGTAAGGCACAATTGGTGTATGCCGTTATGACCTGGTTTGAGTGCAGAGTTGTATAACGCAGGCCTACTCAAATGTAATGTAAGACATACTGTTCATCTGATGACTTGTCTGCAGAACTCACCACACCCCAGAGTGTACGGGGAACGGAATGACTCAACTATAATTATGCTATGGAGTAGAAAATGCAGAGACAACTATGACTCTAGAATCATCTTCATGCTTTCTATCAAAGAGAAGTCCTCTGAACACTTACTACTGGAACGTACTGTGCGTGGAGTTAACTGGGGGCCCCTGCACTGGTGAACTGTATGATGTCATTTGGCTTGGCCTGAAGATTTCACAACAGCTCTTGCAACCATGCTACGTGAAAGGCTAAGATCTGCTTCGGACAGTCACATTCAATCCTCCACAGAAGAAACCCCGTCCTCAGTGCGTGCTCCGGGGGCTTGGCAGCCGCGTTTACTCTCAGTATCAAAGGAAGATGCTTCCTTTGCCTCTCAGGGACGTCCCATTTCAAAATATTCCCCACCTTCAAAAGAAGCAGGGGAGGGGAAAGGAAAACTGACAAAGAACTTGCTGTCACCCTCAGACACTTTGATGTCATTCAACCTCACCTCCAAGTAGGGAAACCATCAAAATATTTAACAAGGCACAGCCGGGCATGAGTCTATTAGCTCAAAACCATAGCTTTTACCTTCCAGCCAGGACTGCAAAGAAAATACTCAGGTTGACAGCTGACTGCGGTAGAAGGAGGGCCTTCCATTCAATTTTACGTCTGTTGGACAAGAGTACGTCGTTCTCCTTTAATTCATTCTCCATGAAAAGGAGCATTTGGAGAAACTGTCATCGTAAGGGGTGACTGGCTTCCAAAAGCAAAAAAAAAGACTCCCAGAGGAAAGCGCAAACTTAAAAGTTGTCAAAGGACACAAATCATTTTGTTTCTGTCTTACAAATAATTAGTAAATCTGGAAAAGGGGCTAATCCCCCAAATGAGACCTCCCCCATCATAATTCATTTTCAAAATGTCATTAACAAGCATCTCTTATTTACAATTTCTCTCTGCTATTTCTTGCTCTACAAATTTAACAACAATAAAAGACGATGCTTTTCAAACCTCTTTTTTTTTTTTTTAATTTTTTTGGCTGCATTGGGTCTTCGTTGCTGCGCGCAGGCTTTCTCTAGTTGCGGTGAGCGGGGGCTACTCTTCGTTGCGGTGCGCGGGCTTCTCATTGCAGTGGCTTCTCCCAGGAGCACGGGCTCTAGGCGCTTGGGTTTCAGTAGTCGTGGCTCGCGGGCTCTAGAACGCAGGCTCAGTAGTTGTGGCGCACGGGCTTAGTTGCTCCGTGGCACGTGCGATCTTCCCAGACTAGGGATCAAACCCGTGTCTCCTGCATTGGCAGGCAGATTCCCAACCACAGTGCCACCAGGGAAGCCCCCAAATCTACTTTTTATTGAAGTATAGTTGATTTACAATGTTGTGTTAGTTTCTGATGTACAGCAAAGTGATTCAGTTACACTATATACATATATACATATGTATAATATATTGAAACTATATATATATATTCTTTTTCATACTCTTTTCCATTATGGTTTATTACAGAATATTGAATATAGTTCTCTGTGCTCTGCAGTAGGACCTGTTGTTTATCCATCCTATATATGCTAGTTTGCATTTGCTCATCCCAAACTCCCACCCCATCCCTCTCCCACCTCTCCCACTCGGCAACCACAAGTCTGTTCTCTATGTAAAGACGCTTTTAAGGTGCAGTTCATAAAGAGCCTTCATGCAGTAGCTCATATACAGAGATTAGAGGAGAAAAAAAGAAATTTGCTATTAGACCCATTTATACAATCCATTTCACAGGAATGTAACTCGGCCATGGGGTGTTCCCAGCTCTAACCAGCAAACTGGGACTTTTAACTTCTGCATGCCTTCCAGAAATGATGATTAAAAGAGAAAATAAATTGTATTTTAATGCTGGGGACTTATGAAGTCATCCCTGTCTTGGCTACTCACTACTGCTGGAAAATGTTTCCCTGAGCAAATCTGGCTGCACCGACTCCACAGAAGCTCTTATGGGAAACATGGATGAAAGCTCAGAGCTGTGAGGCACAGTAAATGCTGCTGAGTTCTTGATACCAACACACTAACACACAATTCCCGAGTGGAAATAAAAGAAAGGATAACGTCCCTTTCCCTTTTGCACAAACTCCTCAACATCCAGACAGCCATTTCATTAAACAGTTGCAGTTGGAATATTTCTACTAGCAAATGATGTGAAATGAAACACACAAACAGAAATCTCACCATTTTGAAGAGAAGATAAAATAGGGAGAGCAACACCTATGAGATTCTGCCCCAGACTCATAAAGCCTTGTACAAGTCACTGTATGTTTTCCTGTGGCTTCTTATGTCAGGTTCCTGTCCCACTCTGGTAGGCAAAATAATGGCCCTTCTGGGCCATTATCATTACTATTATATTAGCCCTACCCCCATCATAATCCCTGGGACTATGAAAAGGCTAGGTTACGTGGAAAAGAGGAATGAAGGCTGCAAACGGAATTAAGGTTACTCATCAGCTGACCCTGAGATGGGAAGATTGTCCTGGATTGTCCCAATGTAATCATAAGGTCCTTAAATGTGGAAGAGGGGGCAGAAGAGGAACCAGAGTGGGCATTGTGACAAGGACTAGACCCGCTATTGCCAGCTTCAAAGATAGAGGAAGATGAAGAATGGGAGCAGCTTGCAGAAGGTGGAAAGGGGAAGGAGATGGGTTCCCCCCAGCCTCCAGAAGGAATATTGCCCTGCCAACACCTTGCTTTTAAGCCAATGAGACCCTTATTGAGTTCTAGCCTACAAAACTGTAAGATAATATATGTGTGCTGTTCTAAGCCACTAAGTTTATAGTAATTTTCTACAGTAGAAAAGGAAATTAACATATCCAAGTATCACAGGAGGCTCCAGGTGATGGCAGACAGTACACACTGAAGAGCAGAAAGCTTTAACAAGCTTTAATATTGTCATAAACTAATATCCGTTAGTGACTGACACTTATTAGGCTATAAATAAATACCTGTTGACATGTAATGAGGGTAAGGTACTTTGTTAAAAAAAGAGAGCCTCTTGTGTAACTATGAACAATTACAAACAATTTTGCACTTGTCAGGGGTGGTCGATGATGGTACCACAGGCTCCCTACACACGTCTGTATAGGAGGAGGCGTGGCCTAACCCTGACCAATCAACGTGAAGTGATATCCACTCTGGGCTATTTTCTAGAACTTTTTATATATTCTCTCTCCTGGATACTAAGCTGGTGGAAGATAATCTACAGATACTGGTGGCTGTCTTTCAACATATGAGGAAACTGCCTTAAAAGGAAGGTAACACAGAAGAAAGCAGAGCTCTGAGATGCACAGAGAGTCAGAATCTTAAAAACATTCCTTTGGCACCTGGGTCTACCTGCTCATGACACTGATGAAATCCCCTCTCACTGTCCCCTGAAGCACACACTGTCACACAGTCACCAGCACCCCTTTGGGGGTGAGCAAGATGAGGAAACATAGAAAAGTCTTCCTGAAAAAGAGCTTCAAGAAGGAGGCACCAAAGACAGTCAGAGGTGCTTGAGCCACTGGTCTCAATGGAATTTGTTCTTGGACTCCTAGAGTTGTGACCTGAGGAATTAGTCTGGAATGTCAAGGGTGACTCCATTCAGCCCCTTTCAAGGATTCTGGGTTTTTCTGCCTGAGGTTTAGTCCAATACCCGTTCTCTATTTTCCTACTTACTTACGTATTTATTTAACAGGACAGTGTAGTGAGTAAGAAAAGAACATGAATTCAAACCCCGGGGCTGTTAGTAAATGCAACTTCAGTGCATCAGTTTCCCTGCCTGTAAATGGGATAATACTACTACCTACCTCAAAACCCTATATAGCAGGAGGCTCGGGCTTAGCACATAGTAATCCCTGGATGCATGCTTTGGAGCTCCCAAAATTACAGGGAGGGAAAAAAAGCAGGAAACAGACCTCCAAATATTCACATTTATGTATTTCAGCTTAACACAATGATTAAATCAAATCGTTCTTAAACCAAAAAGCTAATTTGGAAATTTAATTATTTTGAAGGACAGGTTCCCTATGGCTTACTTATTCCATGATGTTGGAGTGGGAAAAAAAGTTAATAGCTTTCTAATTATATCAATTTTCCATTTAAAAAAATCTGGTTCTCATTTATTAGTCTGTCAAGGGATTATCAAGCTACTTGCTTTACGCTCTTAACTCACAAGGCAGGAATAAATTAGTGCAAATGTATTAGATCCTGTTCCCTTAAATTTCCCCTCTTTAAGTTGCACCAGTTAAGCTCATTCATTTTTGTGGAAGTTGTTAATAAACCTATTTATCAGAAATTTGACTTTATTAAGTTTAGTCAGTAGTTTTCATGAAATAACCTAAGGAATATTGTACACTTTCTACCTCAGATCTGCACACCTGACTTCATCAGCAAAACAAATGACAAAAAGAGGAACAAAAGCAAAAAATAAAGAGTTCATCCAAGTTGTCGCAAACGGCAGGGTTTCCTTCGTTCTCCTGGCTGAATAATTCCACTTATATATAGAATCTAAAAAAAAAACAAACTCATAGAAACAGGGAACAGATTGGTGATTGCCAGAGGTGGGGAGGTGGAGAGAGGGGAAAGTAGGTGAAGGAGGCCAAAGTGTACAAACTTTTAGTTATAAGACGAATACGTGCTGGGGATGTACTGTACAGCATGAGGACTGTAGTTAACAATATTGTATTGCATATTTGAGAGTCGCTAAGAGAGTAGATTTTAAAAGTTCTCACCACACAAAAAAACTGTAATCATGTCAGGTGATAGATGTGTTCAATAATTTTATTGTGGCAATTATTCTGCAATATGTACACATATAAAATCACTGCACTGTATCACATATGATGTGTATCACATAGGATATCGCTTATATTTGGAATCTAAAAAAATGATACAAATGAACTTCTTTACAAAACAGAAATAGACCCACAGACATAGAAAACAAACTTACGGTTACCAAAGGGGAAAGGGAGGGGGAGGGATAAATTAGGAGTTTGGGATTAGCAAATACACACTACTATATATAAAAGAGATAACCAACAATGATCTACTGTATGGCACAGGGAACTCTGCTCAATGTTATGTGGCAGCCTGGATGGGAGGGGAGTCTGGGGGAGAATGGATACATGTATATGCATGGCTGAGTCGCTTTGCTATGCACCTGAAACTATCACAACATTGTTAATCAGCTATACTCCAATATAAAATAAAATGTTAAAGTCACCGGGGGAAAAAAAAGTATCTGAAGATGAGATAGATATATAGATAGATAGATAGATGTATATGTATAACTAGAAAAGATTTTGTACACCTACAAAAAACGCAACATTTTAAATCAATTTTACTCCGATAAAAATAAAAATTAAATAAAAAAAGAATAGGTACATATATATCATGTATAACTGAATCACTCTGCTGTACACCGGAAACTAACACAACATTGTAAACCAACTATACTTCCATAAAAGAAAAAGAAAAAAAGAAAAAAATCACTGCATTGTATACCTTAAAATTACATAGTATGCTAATTATATCTCAATAAAGCCAGGGAAAAAAAGAAAAAAAAAGCTGAATGTGATCATTATCTGTGAGATAATTTCAAGTCATTAGTGCTCTGAATTCCAGCCTTCCTATGTGGCCTTACCCAGCCACATCACAATAAAACGTCATTGGATCTGAGGACGAGGCTCATTCATTCAATGAATGCTTACTGAGTGCTAACTCTGGCCCTAGAAATGTTCTAGACTCCAGAGGTAGGGGGTGGAGAAAACAGCCCCTGCTTTTATGGAGGTGGCTTTCTTGTGGAGTGAGAGGAAACCTAAACCCACCGCTCCCTACAGGGTCTGGAACCTAAAGGTGCCAACAGAGTTTCATGGAACATGGATTAACAAGCAGAAAGAACTCCATGGCTGGCAACAGGGTCTGAAATGACGAAGACCAGAATCTAAGTTTTGCTCTTTTTATATTCAGAACTGACTAAAAATAATAGGTAAATGATATCCTTTCAATCCCATCCATTTTCTTGGCAATTCCAAGTTACTAGGAGGAAAGCAAGGAATGGTGATCTCTAAGAAGGTGTGATTGGAAGAATTTTTTTGTTCTGGTCACAGTGAGTAACTAAGAGGGATGGGTGTTGTCAAAGAATGATGTAAATGGAGTCCAGGAAGCTGGGCTTAAAATACCTGCACTCACACACACATTTATTTAAGAATGAAAAAGCTAAGCCCAGATAAGGACAATCAAATAAAACCCATGTAAAAGGATGACCTAGAATATCACTGACTAACCTGGGAAAAAGATGAGACACTATTTTGAAATGCCCCGTGTTGAAACCATTGAATTTGATTGCTTGATGTCACTTTAAGAGATCAAAGAACTCCTATCCCGGGTTCTGTCTTAGGTATTCCCTCATCCTGGAATGTTCTTCTTCTGAAACTTCTAAATCTGACTCCATTTTATTATTCAAATTTCTGCTAGGAGGCCAGTATCCTCAAGAAGCTTTCCCTGGCCACCCTCCTGTAGTAGGAATGCCCAAGTATTTCTCAGTGGAATTACCCAATTTAATTTGCCTAATAAAATTATACCTAGCTTGAACTACCTCAGGTATACATTCAGTTAGAAGCTTACTGTCTTTCTTTTCTACTAGAAAATAAGCTCTTTGAAGTCAGGAGCCTGGTCTAGTCCCATTTGCTGCTGTATTCCTAGTGCCTAGAAGAATTTGGAACAATCTAGAAGTATTTGTTGAATCAGTGAACGAACCTAGTTATGCTATAGAAAAGTAAACTGGGGCCCAGAAATGTTAAGTATCTTGACGGGGGTTGCATAGATCAGGGGTCCCCAACCCCCAGGCCATGGACCAATACCGGTTAGGAGCCGGGCCGCACCGCAGGAGGTGAGCGGCGGGCAAGTGAGCTGAAGTTTCATCTGTGGCTCCCCATCGCTCACATTAATGCCTGAACCATCCCCCACCTCCACCCCCATCCGTGGAAAAACTGTCTTCCATGAAACCGGTCCCTGGTGCCAAAAATGTTGGGGACCGCTGGCATAGATCACTAGTGGCAGAGCTGGAACACAAAGGCATGACCCATGACCTCCAGTGTGCTTGGGTTTGTGAACTCTTGGTGAAAGAAAACTCACACTTGGATCCTTTCTTTCATTTGGATCCTTGCTGCTTGTAATAACTTCAATGCTGATGATGTGCAGACACAGAGATATCAAAAATGCCTTTTTTTTTTTTCATACCATAGAGTCCTGCCAACCAGGAAGAAATTAACATTAAGGAGTCTCTGAATCACTAACATTTCACCTCCATGAGAGGTTCTGGGAAATTTCCTCTCCCGCAAATGACATTAGCCATTTAAGAAACAATTTAAAACAAAAGGGCATTTCAGAATATTGCCAATAACAGTTAGCAAATCTCATTAATGAGATACTCTAATGTGGAAATCACCACAGTTCTTTTTCGCTGCAAAACACTGTAATTAAGCCGTTGTGTGTGTGTGTTATTTAGCAAATGAATAATTACACTATGCCCTTGAGGCTTCCTGCTACTTTGGAGCATAAGGCTAATACCCTTGCCGTCTTGTCTGGAACTCAATTTAATGAGCAATATATTCTGAGCCATGCTCAGGACAATTGACTGCTTCATACAAGAAGATATTAGGGCAACAGCAAAATTACCCAGTGTGCTGCAGGCCATAAAACATGAAGGATGCCTGATATTTTACTTAGACTGCGTTTAATTCTGAAAAACAGACCGTTGTTAATTCTGCAATGGTCACTGAGAACCTCATATGTGACAGCCTGTGTTAGAAAGTAGGAATATAAGGACGACACAAGATGCTGAGAGGTTTGTTTTCTGTTTAAGGGCGTTTACAAAAAGTCACAACATCAACTTGGAAAAAATGGCGATATCATCCTCTATGCCACCTCTAACTTCTGCTCTTCCCCCAAATCCAAAAGTTAATGCTGTACATTACTTCACCAAGAAGACATCTGACATTGTGAATCCAAGAAGACTTGAGTCAGACCCTCCATCACTTTTGCAGCTGCCCAAGCTTCACCCTGTCTCTTCCCAGCCTAGAAGACCCTGAGGTCAGAAGGAGTTCAGCTGGTTTCACATTAACACCGTTCATCAGTTGCATTAGCACAGCCTTTTAAACAATTGGTAATGTTAAGTCCTTCTGAGAGAGATCTAGATTGGATTTTATTAAAATCATGGTCCAGACCTTTCTTGGTGAATAACTTGCAAGTGACACCAAGTAGCTTGGCCCCAATGGAACGGGTTTCCTTCAAAGCCTGTGCCAATGAAAACACTGACTAATAGCACTGAACCCCCAAAGAAGCTCTGGAATCACCTTGCCACTGCTGCTTCCCTGCTGACTCGTGGCTACAAGCTGAAGGAAGTGGAAATGGAGACACGGTTCTGTCCAAGAATGAGGCGGATTGTACTGGAGGAGGGACCGTGTGTTTGATTCAGTGAGAAAAAACATGTTTTCAGTCAATCCTGCAGGTCGACTCTTGGCCAGGGAGACACTGGAAGAACATGACGACAAGGAGAAAGCTACGGAGTTTGCACTCCTACGACCTCCAGAGTGAGCGAGCCAGGAAGAGCTCGGATGGTTTACTAAGTGTGGAAGGAGGCTCCGATCTACCTGAACTGCAGGGTCTCCAGTGCCCGGTACCCAAGCTCTTATGTGCCCTCCTCCTTCTAATGCCACTACGTTACATGGTCATGTTTGAAGTAAGTAACTAGGCCTGGAGCCCCAGGATGGCTAGTTAGTCTCACATGAGCACAAGATAACAGACGTGTTTGGGAGGAGGGTGTATAACAGACAAAAGATGAATCTATCAGAAGATCGACCTGAATTGTTCATAGAAGAGGCACAGTAACAAGCCTTGTACTCTGTAGCTCAGTATCCATCCATCTCTGTAGTGTGTTCTAGGGATTCGGGGGCCCATCAAGTGAAATACATAACCACGAGATGGCAGCAACACACAATGCGTTTATCTGGGCACTACTTGGACACGATGGCAGGTAGGGGAAGTCCCTCTCAGTGTGGGACTTTCCTGCTGAAGTGCAGGGCCCACCAGCCAGAAGGAGAGGAAGGCTGGGGAAGAGGGCAACTGGAAAGGACCTCACATTTCTAGGCCATGTCTCTCAGCGCCTGGCGGGGAATCTCTGAATCAGAGAGCTCCTAAGGGCAGCAATGGCTTAGGGTCTTATCTATGGCTAGCAGATGCTGACTGCAGTTTTGTGAGTTATGTAAAGCAGGCAGGCACCAGGTGGCTAAAAATCTGTTTATTTGGTAACAACTGCTGGAGAGGGTGTGGAGAAAAGGGAACCCTCCTACACTGTTGGTGGGAAGGTAAGTTGGTCCAGCCACTGTGGAGAACAGTATGGAGGTTCCTCAGAAAATTAAAATAGAGCTACCATATGATCCAGCAATCCCACTCCTTGGGCTCTAATTCAAAAAGACACATGCACCCCTATGTTCACGGCAGCACTATTCACAATAGCCAGGACATGGAAACAACCTAAATGTCCATCGACGGATGAATGGATAAAGAAGATGTGGTACATATATACAATGGAATACTACACAGCCATAAAAAGGAATGAAATAATGCCATTTGCAGCAACATGGATGCAACTACAGATTATCATACTAAGTGAAGTCAGTCAGAAAGAGAAAGATAAATACCATATGATATCACCTATATGTGGAATCTGAAATATGACACAAATGAACTTATCTATGAAACAGAAACAGAATCATGGACATAGAGAACAGACTGATGGTTGCCAAGGGGGAGGGGGATGGGGGAGGGATGGAGTGGAAGTTGGGATTAGCAGATGCAAACTGGTATATATAGAATGGATAAACAACAAGGTCCTACTGTAGAGCACAGGGAACTCTATTCAATATCCTGTGAGAAACCATCATGGAAAAGAATATGAAAAAGAGTGTCAACATGTGTATAACTGAGTCACTTAGCTGTACAGCAGAGATTGACACAACACTGTAGATCAAGTATACTTTAAAAAATTTTTTTAAATCTGTTTATGTGGGTTATATTTAAAACAACTGCATAGAAACTGTATAGAAATTTGATTTGGGTGCCAGCAGGCCTTATAGCTAATGAATTTAGCTGTGAAGAAGTAAGCAACAGAGGGCCAATAAACAGGGGCCGTCTTTGGCTTTTCTTATGTAACAAATCTCCTAAACCAGATGTTTGTGAATCTTCATTGTCTTGTCTGTCCTGCCTGATGTCAAAGTAGCATGGGAAATAAAATTAATACAGCCAGAATAAAGAGATAGCAGGGTTTATTCTCCTGGTGAGGTGGCCTTTGTGAATTGACTTGGGTTGCCAACAACAGTGGGAATGGACTTATTACCTCTTCCCAGGTCTTGGTGCTACAAGAGGGGGAAGCAAAATCAAATGAATCCAGAAACACTGAGTTACCCCGCTCCCCAGCCTGTGTCCAGAATGGCCCTTCACACCGCAATATAAGGCTTAGTTCCTTACAGGAAGGGAGCTAACAGTCAACTGTATCTCTAATGTTTTCTGCAGCATGCAGGATCTTAGTTCCCCAACCAGGGATTGAACCCGCACCCCCTGCAGTTAGAAGTGCAGAGTCCTAACCACTGGACCGCCAGGGAAGTCCTGTTTTCTGCCTTTTAAAAAAAAATTTTCTGAAGCCAGTATGGCAGAATGTTAATCTGTAACAAAGCTAGAGTGCATATTTAAGTACGGTTAAAGTAATTCATAACTTTTTTTAAAAGTAAAAACACAATTTCTACTTAGTAGAAACCTTTGTTACCAAGGCACACCTATGAACCCATGGCATGGTTGAAAGTAACTATCTTTTTTTTTTTTCTATTTGCTTCCAGTTTTGCTTTGTTTCTTAACAGTAGATGGTTTTGCTTAGCTTCCCTGGCTCTTTAAGTGTTGCACCTGTCTGAGACTTGACCGTGGCTTGTCTCCTGTCTGTACCAAACCCTGTTAAGTTTTCTATTAGACTAACGACCCCCATTGCAAACCTAAAGCTCCCACACCTATTAGCTTCTGTTAAAGAGTATGGTCTTCTCGATTTTTAAAAATAGGTCAAATTCTTAGAAAGTCTTGGAAAGGTAGGAGAATGGATTTGAATCTTATGTGAGAGTTTAACCCTTACGTGTGCATAAGGTAAAAAAAAAAAAAGGGCCTATTATTTCCACTTCCTTTGAATATCCCTTAAACTGGACGTAATGCACCTAATTTGTAGCTTTTACAAGGACCACACTTTTTTTGGGGGGGGGGAACTAGGTTTTAAGTAACTAGCTTATTTGTAGCCCCAGAAACACCAGAATCACACACGTGGGGAGAAGCGGGGGCCGTGAACTTACGGGACAAACTGAGATTAAACAGGGGAAGGACAGAGTCACTTCCTCACCCTACGCCAATTCTACAGCAGACGCCTCTCGAGTGGAATGGTGGTGAGAATTGTCTGCATTGTATTTACCTTATGATTTTAGTTTCTCTCTTTTCTGCAAGTGTTTCAAATTAAACGTGTGAATCTTAAATGTGTGTATAATATGAATCCTCTGTATACTTAATCTGCCTGAGAGTAGCAGAGCCCAACACGACAGAACTGGACACATCTGAACTCCAGGGGTGAGAAAGCCCTCCAGAGGAAATGCCCCAGATGGCAGAAGGAGCATGGTCCTTCCCTGGTGAGATCATTTCGAATATCCCAGAGGCCTGGAACCATGTCACAGACACAAATATCTCTATGTCCGGTGGGTGGGGAAAGAATAAAGGGTGAAGAGAAGACACAGAAGAGAGTAAAACCAGTATGTACTGAGTGCCTTCCATGTGCCAGAGACTGATTTCTCCGGATTAACTCTCTTGACCTCCATCAGAAATCTATGAGTTTGTCGGCATGAGTGTTCTCAATTTGGATTCCCACCTCGTGGGATGTGTCACAGGCGATGTTACATCAAGCCCGTTCTCAGCACAGGGCTCTTACCGCCTGGAATCCATCCAAACGCTCCACACAGCCTCCGGAGTCTCATCCTTAATGTTTAACCCAGTGGTATCTGCATCTAACTGCTCCTGAAAATTACGCCCACCCTAGTAAGGGACTGATTAATCTCCTCAAAGTAGCCCTCCCCTCCAGGCCTGCTCTCCCCAGAAGCTCCATCCCCGAAGGCTCCATTACCAGCCACTATCAACGCTTTCATTGCACAAAAAGCAGTGGGTCTCAAGTTAATCAGCAATGTGATCCTAGCCTCCGCTCAACTGCTTCAAATATTTTGCTGGATTGATACCCCTACCTATGCAAATAGAACCCCCTGAAAGATTGGTTTTGGATTTCCAAACAGGATAGCAGGGAGAATATGCCTTTGGTCTTAATCGTATCTTGAGTTGGGATTATGATAGAACAAAGTGGGTGGGAATCTTTTAAAGGGTTCTGCTATTCTTCTAGACCATAAAGAAGCACAAACTTTTCTTCCTGGGGTGGACCACTGAGCTTTTCAGTCAGTCTCTACTCCCGTTGTTAAGGTCAAGGCAGGCTCTGTAGGATAGTTTCTGGCCACATAAGAAGATGCAGTTTACTTCCTTTGAGAATTGCTTCCCAATGACACAGACAACAATCATTCAGGGAACAATGCCCTGTGCGTGCCAGCTGGTGGCACAGGGTCTCCACGGGACAAGTCCCCTGGGTGGCCTGCATCTCCTTTGGTCCCATGTTACCTGTCAGAACACTCTGAGCCTTGCTTGCTGTCTCTAATCTCTTCCACTTTGGCAACACTGCTGCTTACTACATGGTTTATACTTTCATCATTCACGTCTCTTCACAGTGAGTCCACAAAAGTATTTCAAATTAAGAGTTTTTTCTTTTTGTTTAAACAGAATCCACCAAGTCTTTCCTTATAACACTCTTTTCTAATTAGTAGATTTTATTTTTTTAGATAAATTTCAGGTTTACAGGCTAAAAAAGAAGAGCAGAAAATGTAGGAAATTCTCCTCCATGACCACCCTTCACAACACTTGAAAAATTCTTTCAGGCACTTTGCACCTTATATTGTTGTAACTACACTGCGCCCAAGGTTGACAGAATGCAGAGACTGCAGCTTTTTGTGCTGTGCTCTCTTGGGAATATATTCATATCCACCCGGTTTGCGGCCCGGTGTGTTCATTCTGTGAGCACACACGTCACATCTCATTTGATAGCATCATCCAATGACAACCAACAAAAAGAGGCAATTATTTATTCACATTTTAAATGGATTTTACAGGGATATTAGCCAGGCATAAAATATAATTCGAAAGGAAAAAAAAGCACTTCTTATGGCCCAGGTGGGCTCAAATAGGTAACAGGAAGAAGGAGAAGAAAGGATATTGAAATGTTAAAAGGTCTCATATTTATGTTACTTTGCTTCAAGGTTTTTTTTTTCCCCTCACATAACCTTTTATCCCAGCTAAAGAGAATAAGAATTCATCCTCACAAACCAAAATGATTTTGCATTACTCTTTCTTTTTAAAAATATTACAACTCCATCAGTCATATAGTCAAATAAAATACATATTAAAAAAAAATTTACAAGTATTTATTCTGTGCAGGAGTGCAGAGATGTCGATTACAACATTATTGCCCAGGCAACAAATTAGGAAATAACCAAATTATGGATTTCTTTTCAAAGGTAATTTTCATATTGTGGGAAGTATTTCCCTCCATGGTTAAATATGAGATGCGTGAAGACAAGGTCCCCTCTTGTTGAAAGAGCTGTGTGTCTTTGTGATGTCTGGAGGCTCTGCAGCCATCCTGAGATCATGAGGGAGCCAGCCTACTGATGTGGTTGAATGGAAAGACAGAGAAAGCTTCTGGGTGGCATGATTTGGCTGCAGAATCAACCAACCGTGGAACTACCTACCTCTGGACTTATTATGAGAGGTAACAATCCCCTCTTGTTTCAGCCACTGTTAAGCAGGTGTTCTGTCTCATGAAGTTGAAAGCAAACTGCTGGAAGTAAGGGCTCTTTCCCATGTATTTTTCACTCGAGGTTTGAAACTGTTCAGCAGCAAAGAGAGATTTCCCAAAGTGTCACAGTTTAAATGAGGTGGCAGACGGCCAGTCTCTTTCAGTAGCTATAATGGATGCTGACCCGGATGTAGATCTTGAAATAGGAGGCACTGGATTACTGGGTCACTTTTTCCCTTTGAAATAAAACTTGAAAGGAGGCAGAAGACATCGCTGCATAATGTTTGCTTCAGTCTTCCAGGAATGTAGCGTCCCTGTTTATACCCACTGGAAAAGGTGAGTTCTATCCATCATGCAATTCCTCATTCATTCACTCATTCATTCATTCAGTCAGTGAGTCATTCACACAAAATAGTTTATTAAGCATCACTTTGTTTCCAACACTGTGAATTTAAAAGTGTTTATAGTCTAGTGACTTTCCTGGTGGCGCAGTGGTTAAGAATCCGCCTGCCAATGCAGGGGACGCGGGTTCGAGCCCTGGTCCAGGAAGATCCCACATGCCGCGGAGCAACTAAGCCCGTGAGCCACAGCTACTGAGCCTGCGAGCCACAACTGCTGAAGCCCGCACACCTAGAGCCCTTGCTCTGCAACAAGAGAAGCCACCGCAATGAGAAGCCCGCGCACCATAACTAAGAGTAGCCCCCGCTCGCTGCAACTAGAGAAAAGCCTGCACGCAGTAACAAAGACCCTACGCAGCCAAAAAATAAAATAAATAATAAAAAATTTTTTTAAAAAGGTATTTATGGCCTAGAGAAGAGGAACAGGTAACAAATTGTAACAAAATATATGGCGATAAGCACCAAACCCCAAACCGGATGGCCTGTGAGTTGACAGTGATTTGAAAGCAGGGGAGGGCCTAGCCCAGAGTGGCCCATTGGCCTGACCGCTTGAGCAGCCCCTAGGAGAGGCGCTCAGTGAATGGGAAACACAAGAGGATCGGGTAGATGCCTTTTGCAACAGGGACCACAACTTGTTTTGCCTATTGGATGCTTTGATGCGCAGCTACCATCATGACCTTTTTTCTGCTTCCAGGTGAGCCCCATCAACTCCAAGAATGACCTTCAAGACAGAGAAGAAAGGATGCCCACCAGAAACGCAAAGCTCACCCGGGTTACTATTCTGAAACCGTGAGATATTTTCAGTCTCAGTAAAAAGCCAGGACGTACCCAGGTGTTCAAGATGAGGGTGACAAGCGTTAAGCCTGAGGGGTCAATGACCCCACAGGGGCGCCACCCCAGCTTTGCGCGTCAAGGTGTGCGCCTTTGCTCTCGGCTCTCTAACCTTGTCTAAGTTTTCCGTTTCAGTCCTCAACTCTGTACTGCAAAACACGGTAAAAAAAAACAAGAACGACAGAGCGGCATGGACATATATACACTACCAAGTGTAAACTAGCTAGCTAGCGGGAAGCAGCCGCATAGCACAGGGAGATCAGCTCGGTGCTTTGTGACCACCTCGAGGGGTGGGATAGGGAGGGTGGGAGGGAGGCGCAAGAGGGAGGGGATATGGGGATATGTGTATGCGTATAGGTGATTCACTTTGT
Organism: Eschrichtius robustus; assembly: GCF_028021215.1. Taxonomy (NCBI): domain Eukaryota; kingdom Metazoa; phylum Chordata; class Mammalia; order Artiodactyla; family Eschrichtiidae; genus Eschrichtius; species Eschrichtius robustus. Next base: position 4,987,890 of record NC_090837.1, read on the forward strand.
TATACAGCAGAAACTAACACACCATTGTAAAGCAATTATACTCCAATAAGGATGTTAAAAAGAAAAAAGAACGATAAATTTTTACCATGTCGTTACCGGAATCTCCCCTACGACGAACGTGAACCCAAGTAGCTCTTGCCACCTTAAATCAAATTAAGTCATCTGGGTATAAAAGGCCAAAGAATAAAAGCCTCACAGGCCTGCCACGGAGCCATTCAGAAGCTGTAGGACTCAGTTGTGCTTATCACACTGAGGAACATCGTGCTACAGAAGTGCAACGATTCATCGTTTTGCTATCGGGTCTTGCGGGCACTGTCTGCTGCCTTGAGGGTTTCAGCTGTTCTCTGCGTCTGAACTGCGGCCACACAGGTGAGGGATGGCGGAAGGCAGTTCTCTAAATGCAGCTCATTTCTGTTTCCCAGGATCTCCCACTGGTCTTATTCGCTGACTTTTACAGCCACGTCTTTACTCCTGCACTTCAGTGTGCTCGTGGGAAAATGTATCCAAACAGCCCTTTGGCTCTAAATAGACGGTGAGGCAAGAGCTGGTCCCTAGGGAAAGACAATCTATGTCTCCCCTTTCCTCTGGCGATACGGGCAGGGTGACCAAAAATGGTTTTGTCTTTGAAAACGTCCTTTTATTTACCAACACCCTGAAGTAGGAGCTCCAGCACTTTGCCATGCGTGTTCATTTTCTGTGTAATCGGAGTCTGAGAACCAAATCACTTTCTGCTTCAGAGAAGCGATGGAGATGAGATGGATGTGTCTGGCAGGTGTGGATGGAATCTGGGGGCCGGTTCTTCCCCTAGGGATGGGAAGGGCCCCCATGAGGTGGGAGGGTCTGAGAGGCCACAGGGGCCGTGCCAGCCCCGGGGATGGCACCAGCCAGGGGACCGAGGGGGAGGTGGGCTGTGCTGACCACACTATGAGACAGACCGAGGTACCTGCTGGGGCTACTGCGACTGCTTTACTTCCCTGATAAGTAAGACAAATATCAGGGGTTGGCTCTTTCCATACTACTTCCTGCTTTAAATATGGCTGTGACGCTTGGAATTCCAGAAGCCATCCTGCGACCAGCAGGGAAAGTCAGAGCCCACCATATAGACTGCAGGCCTAATATATTTGAACCACTAAACCGACACCAGCAACTGCCTAGATCCAGATATCTTGCTAAGTGAGCAAAATCAAGCATGATCTCAAGTAGGCTAAGCCACTTGAGTTTTCTCTTACTTGGCAGTGAAAGCATTTCGAACAGACATTAGCAGTGTGCGCTGGGTTAAGGTTATCTCAACACTCTGAGATTTTATCACCTGAAATTAAAAAGAAGATCAGATATCTCTTGTATCCAGTAGCACCAAACCTGATTCTAAGGCAATTCCCAGTGTGGTAACTTGAAGGAGGAAGAAGAGATTAAAACACACGGCTACAGAGAAGGTGCTTTAATTTCGAGGCCAGCCTTCCTAAAAGTCAGCCTATCACATTCTCTCTCTCCACCGACATCACTATGAAATAGCTCAGCTACAGCAAGGAAACCCTACTAATGATGGAGTGTGGAGTGCGATCTATACTTCTTAAAAAGAGGAGGCAGCCACTAGCTGCCCCTTCCTCTCCTGACATTAATTATGTAACTAAATATATGTAAATATATACATAATTTTGGAACTAATTAATTGTATAACTAAATGACACCCACATACTTGAACTCTCATCTTTGGATTTCCTCATGGCAGTCCATTTTCTTTAGAATAAAGAAAGCAAAGAACAATGTGTCTCTATTCTATGACTGGCTATAACTAACTCCAGAAATATCTGTCCTTCACTCGCATACAACACTTTTTACAGCCATTGGAGGCATCACTGATATACTATACATTGGCGCTGCATTCTAAGAGCTATTAATAAGACACGGCTTAGATGTCTCCTCTCCACTCAAAGTTCATTCCCCGCCTCCCAGCCTGTGAGTGGCTGCTGTATTTTTAACTGAGCTCAATCATGGTGATCAGAGATTTGAGATCGGAGACTGAGTTTCTTACAGAAATCAAGGATGAGCTGGGTTTTTCACATGCACATATACACACAGGCTGTCTCTTTTTGGGTCTTAGCTCAAATATTATAGTGCATTGTGTGTTCTAATTGCAATAAAATTTCTGACACAATATCCATTATATGCGAAATTTACATACAAGTGGCGTACAATTGCTGCCACGCCTTGGTCTGTGGATCAGCAAATCCTATTAGGGGCTTTATTAACATTCTCAGTGATGGAAATGCTGTATCCGATCCTATGGATTTCAGCTGTGCAATCCAGCCCTCCTGCAAAATAGGATCTAACTCCTCAGGGCTTTTTTTTTTTTCCACAACAGGAAACTGCCAAAATTCAGTTATTGAATTTATGCTGGAAGAAGCATTGGAAATATCCACCCAGCATCAATTTTCATCAAGCCACAAATGTTTTCCTTTCTTCCCTTCATTCCGGTACATAATGATCCCTGGCTAGGAGCACAGAAAGGTACAGGTTGATGAATTAAAACTTCAAAATACTGGCCAGCAGCAAGTCTAGGCCAGAAAAAAAAAAAAAAAACAGATGGGGGGAGGGAGACTGGAAATCTGCAGTAGAAGCTGCATTAGGGAGCCTTGGATGAAGAGCCCAGAAACTTCCATCGTGAGATAATCTTCCCTCCTCTCTCCTCCGAGTTTCAGGGTGAACCCTGGCAACCTGGACGAGGAGTCACAGAATTGATAAATGACTGGCACTGCCAAGTCACCGTCACCTTTAAGACCAGCTGCCTTCAGTGGAACTCAAGTTTCAAAAGTTAGTTCAGATTTTTTGGAGAAATTTTATTTATTTATTTTTTAAATAAATTATTTATTTATTTTTGGCTGTGCTGGGTCTTCGTTGCTGCACGCGGGCTTCCTCTAGTTGCGGCGAGCGGGAGCTACGCGTGATTCTTAGTGGGGCCCAAGCTGCAGTCCGCAATGAGCCTGCCTTCCTCCGAAAAGCTTCCAAATGCCTCCACAGAACCTGACCTGGAACAGAGGGTTTCTTCTATTCTGGATTGAGCAGCACGAGGGTTCCAGAGAGTTCCACGACTAGCTTGAATTCCCATCAAACCAAGAATTCAAATCTAACACTTTTGCATCCAGATGAAGAGGAAACATTTTATCTCGATGATGGAGGGACAAACAAAACCCATGTGCCTACAACCTGTTTCTAACAACTAAATCTCTGATATCATTTGTGGTAAGTGAAGGTCAGACACCTGTTCAGAAACCCAACATCACAACGACAGGTGCCTAGAGCTGGGAGCAGAAGCTCGGCTCGGGAACCCTCCTGAGGGTCCCCGAGAACTAGCAGGGAGCCCTGGCCCCTGTAACAACAGAAATGTTACGAGCAAAGCTTTTCACATCTGGCCGTGATGAGACGCCACTCAGCCACAGCCTAAGCTGTAGTATTAACGCAGCAGGCCAGTGTGCAGGGAACAAGCCTGTTTGATTATGACAACCGCCTTCTGTCAGGGATCCGGGGATTTTGCCCGGCGTGCCACCTGCTAAGCTGAGAGAGAGCTGCAGGACCAGGAGGAAAAGTACTGGCTGGTGAGGATGGATGCATAGTATAGGAGGCGATGCTGGGCCGGAAGGCACACGGAGAGAGGGTCAGTGGTTTGTGGAGCTGGAAAGGAGGAAGGACGTTAGGTGCAGATCTGATGAGCTCCAGAACCCCTCTTGAATATCTGAACTATATGCAACATTCCATGGTGTGTCGGGATCACTGAGACGCAGAGAATTGATTTCCCCAGGCAAAATGCCAAAGGATGTCCCCGGAGACCCCGTGTCCCCATGATGCACAGATTGCGGGACTCAGGGAAGAGCAGGGCATGATGCCGCTTATAATCATACACTGACGCTGTGCTGTGCTGTGCACACCCGTATCTGGTCCGGAGTGGCCCTTCCCCTTAGCAGCACCACAATGGCCTCAAGGCTCTGCGACTGTTCTGTGTGAGCAAAAGGTAAAGCAAACTTTTCTCCAAAAGCACAGCCAGGGACAGCGAAACCTGGCAGGTGAAGCCATGCAATGGGCTGGCTCCTGTTTCTACGGCTCAGTATTGAGTCGGGCTGATGTTGCCTAAGCTTCCAGCCAAGGGACAGCAGGGGGGTGAGAGCGTGTGTGCACTGGGTCAGGTCCCACCAGCTTCCCGCCTCACAGGACCTGCCGCAGTAGATCACCCATCCCTGGTTCTAACCCTCTGAAGACTCTGCCCTGCCCTCCCATTTTTAAACTGCACCATCGAGATGATGTTCTCCTGACTGCAAGTCCAAAATACTTAACTGTGCTTGAGCAACACATTCTTCTGTCTGTCCTTCTGATGTTGATAAACAAGGAAATCCTTCTCTACTTAAAAGTCTTTAAATGTTAGAGATGACACAGATGCCAGCCCAGAGAGACTTTGAAAGGGCACAGATAACAGTCATCCTAAAGGAAGGAGGGGGCAGGTCGACTGGCATCTTTGATGTCTCAATTTCCATAACCACGAACGTGGAAGTCTGTGACTCCCTGTGAAAGGAGTCAAACCAAGTGATGAGAAATGATCATCATGCATGTTCTTTTCATTTGGCTGAAATGTGGGGAAAAAAAGAAGAATCCCATTGGGTTCCACTGTGTCATGCAGTTGGAAATCCTTGTTTCATTTTTGTTTCAAAGGAAGTTCCAGAAATTAAGCTCCATTTTTAAATAACAGGACAAGGACATTTGTTTATTTATTTATTTTTGGCTGCGTTGGGTCCTCGTTGCTGCACGCGGGCTTTCTCTAGTTACAGCGTGGTGCATGGACTTCTCCTTGCAGTGGCTTCTCTTGTTGCAGAGCATGGGCTCTAGGCACACAGGCTTCAGTAGTTGTGGCACGCAGGCTCAGTAGTTGTGGCTCGTGGGCTCTAGAGCGCAGGCTCAGTAGTTGTGGCGCACGGGCTTAGCTGCTCTGTGGCATGTGGGATCTTCCCGGACCAGGGCTCGAACCCGTGTCCCCTGCACTGGCAGGCAGATTCTCAAACACTGTGCCACCAGGGAGGTCCCTGGAGAAATTTTTAAAAATTTATTAACCCAACGTAAAATAGCAATAAACCATTAAGCGTTAATATAAATAACAATTTAATTAAAAATGACTACTTTTCAAAACAAAAAAATGTGAGAAGAGTGGCATAGCTTTGCATGTTTGCACATCTCTGGTGCCTGGCTTAATAGAGGACGGCTGGATTCTCATCTCAGTTTCTGCATTCAATCTGTTGCAATATCATACATCATGCAGCCTCTGGAAAATTCACAGTACACACAGGAAAGAACGTGAAAAAGCAAATAACAACTTGCTGCTGCTGATGATCACGATGAAAGTCTTGGGGACTCCAGGAGTCCCTGGAGCCCACATTGAGAACCACTGCTTTATTTATTTATTTTTATTGAAGTATAGTTGATGTACAATATTATATGGGTTACAGTTGTACAATATAGTGATTCACAATTTTTAAAGGTTATACTCCATTTAGAGTTATTATAAAATATTGACTATATTCCCTGTGCTGTACAATATATCCTTGTAGCTTATTTTATACACAATAGTTTGTACACCTTCATCCCATACCCCCTATATTGCCCCTCCCCACTTCCCTCTCCCCACTGGAACCCACTAGTTTGGAGAACCACTGCTTTAGATCGACATCATTCCATTGATGAGTACCATCCTCTGAGTATGAAAGGCCAGTTATCAGTGGTCTCACGTTCGTGATGTGGGAAAGTCTTTCTAAGATGCTCTGCTTGGCTCAGTTTCACTTCACACCCTCTGCCTTGTATCTTTCGTCCAACCCTCCGGCAACTTTGCCAAAAGAAGCAAATGGCCTATTTTTAGTGTCTCTAAACTGGCTCCACCAAACCTTGGTATAAGAAGGTGTAGAAACTGAGGCTCAAAGAAATTGTGTTATGTCCAAGATCTAACCACTGGTAAGTGGAACCAGAATACAGGCTATAAAGTCAAGTGAGATAATCACAGACAAGTCTCCACCCCTCAAGTGCCTTCCTGAGGGTTTGGCTGAACTGTGTGTGTCTATGGCTCACGCGTTAACTCTCTTGATCTTCCCTAACAGAGGGAGAGATCCTGGTATTTCAGATTTTAAGGAAGAAGATGTTCCAGCGAGATGAATTTCAGGAAGCGAGAGGATCATGAGAATACCTTTCTTTTCTTGCTAACAATTTCTTCCACACCCATCCTAAAGGAAGATCCCCAATTAGGAAATCCAAAGATCAGACCAGGATCCAAGGCGTCATCCCTCCGCCACGCAGAGGCACCAACAAATCGATCCATCCCACAGCTAACATCTGCCCTCCGGAAATCTTCAAACTGGTGAGGAATAATTATGAAAAATACGAGTCAGACGGACAGGACGAGGCCAGGGGGCTCTGATTTGGAGAACCTTGAACTTGATAGGCTTTATGAAATCATATTTTCTTCCTTTCTATCACAAGGTACCACAGCACATGAGTTGATCATGGATTACTTATCCCACAAATATTTACCAAATATTTACATGTCAATCAGTGTTCTTAGCCTTGGGGAAAATGTCACAGTACTTCAGGCACCGTCCCTGCCTGCACAAAGATGACGTCATGGTGAGCGCCACGGACACTAAAGACATCAAAAGGATTATTTCAGGGAGTGATGAATGCTATGGAAAAAATAAAGCTGGGTAATGGGAGAGAGTGCCTGGGATGAGTCTCTTTGGGACGGCACAGGAAAGCTCTTTAGAAAGACATGATTACACTCACTGATGAGGAGAAACCAGCCATGCAAAGATGCAAGAAAACAGCATTCCAGATAAAGGGCAGAAGAACAAAATGTCTTGAGATGGGAACCAGCTTGGTGAGCCATGGAACCCACAGAAAGCCCACGTGGCTGGAGCACAGGAGCAAGGAGGGGGGCTTATGGGAGCAAGTGAGGGGGGTTAACGATGTCTGGAGAAGTATTCGAGTTTCTGCGCCCTGGGTTTGAATTTTCCTCGTGTTCCATCACAACTCATCTGTTCACAGCCAAATCTTTCTCAAATTGGCAGAGAAAAAAAATCGGCCTCTCTGTTTGACACCCAAGCCAGATTTCCAACATTCAAAACTTCCAGTATTCAAAAAAATGAAGTCAGATCCCAAGCAATTGAAAATGATCACTTTGCTGGCTCAGTAGAATTTCTCTCTCCTCCAGAGAAACAGCTCCTAACGTTGATCCCGATGTCCCGACCCCAAGGGCAGGTGGAAAGGATCTTTAGCCAAACCCAACGAAGTACAAGTACGGTATAAAAGCTTTGATTTCCATTTAGAGGGAAAGCTCCAATATATTTATTAAGTCTGAAGTGCAAGCGCATTGCTATGGTGAGAACAAAATCACCACTAAGGACCCTGGAGTTTCATGCAAGATTTTTAATACAGTATTTCAAATTTAATTCAATTCAGCAAATATTTAATGAGCTCTAACAAGCTGCCAGTCTTGGGCTGGGGATGTAGAAGCAAACAGTCAGCAACTGTCAGCAAGGAGCACATAATCAAAGGATGACACAAATTTAGATAGTAAGTTCTAGTGTTTTGAATAAAATATAAAGGGAACAAAGAAGGTAATGTGAATAATGATTTGCAAAGAGCTTTGTGGATTTAGGCTACGTGGCTCAAAAACTGTGCCAATTACCATAATTAAAATATCTAATTTCATAATTAGGGATTATAAATTATAACAATATGGAATACATTATCTTCTTCTTTTTGCTCATTAAGTGGTCTTTGAAGTCCTGTCTAAATGACACTGAACGATAGTCAACCTAAAACACAACAGAAGTAGAGGGATTTTTTTTTAATGAAATTAATAGAGATAAAGGTATATTCCATTTATAGAAGAAATCCAATTCTCACCAAACAGTACCCCTCTAATTAGGATAAAAATCACAATATGTGCTTTATACCCCTGAATAGCGCTGTCCCTTTGAATTTTTTTAGATTGTTTACTGCACAAATCATTGTTAAGCAACCATGAAGCTATAGAAAGTGGGCGAAACAAAGAGAACCAGCTATCTACACAGGAACCAAATGCAAAAATGTAATAGGTCGATTCAGCAGACCACTGGCTTTTGCTGTTGCTGTTTTTTTAAGTAAAAAACTCTCAAGTGAGCAAAAAGAAGGGTTTCCTGGAAATGCACATGGAAAACTGAGAAATCCTTCTGAGGCCCTCAGGAAACAACCCTGTCTTCACCTCCAGGACTCTGGAATTCAGAGCCTCACTTCTGCCTTCACACAGAGGCAGGTGTTTTCCTTCAGCAATTGTGAAACAAAAACCAAAATCCAAATTCGATATTTGGTCTCTCTCCACTTCTTCCCATGAGCGGGGGCGGGGCAGGGGGGCGGGGGGAGGGGCATTTGCCCCTTTTCTGTGCTCTGAGCCTCTCTCATCCCCCTCCTCACACGGATCTCTTGGGAAATGCTCCTGCCTCAGGGCCTTGACACTTGGTGGCTTCATCTGTAATCCTCTCCCTGGAACCCTCCGTGGCTGGCACCTTCCCACTGTTCAGTTCTCTGCTTCATCTCTTAACAGAGCTTTCCTTCCTAGATGACGTCTTCTGATAAGCTCTCCTCCCCACCTAAGCTCTGCTCATCACTCCATTCACAATACACGGGCTTAGTCTTCAAACTGTTTTCTACCATTTGAAATCAGCCTGTGGATTTCTGTACAACTGTGTTTAGATGCTGACTTTCCCGCTACAGTAGAAACACCTTGAGAAGAGGACTTGATCAGCCTTGCTTAGCACCGTATCCATGTGGCCCAGAACTGAGCCTGAAACAGAGAAAGCCCCGGAGTCCCCCCACACTGCAGAAGAAACCAAGGCAGAGGAGTCAGGTGGCTTGTCCTGAGTTGCAGAGCTGGAGCGTATCGTGCTGGGATTCCTACCCAGAGAGTCCTAACCAGCAGGCTGCCCCGCCCCTTTGCTCACACCCAAGTGCCAAGGCCCTCACAGAGGAGTTAGGGTGCCAGCCTCGCCGGGCCAGGCTGGGCTCTTTCTGTGTCCCAGGGGAGAGGGCACAGAAATACACCTGCTCCGTCAGCAGCAGGTTCCCAGTACGTACGGGAGAGATCAGGAGGGCAGAAGCTCACATCAGTGGGGGGACTCCATGACCTCAACCTTCCACCCCGACCCTGTCCATCCACGATCCTTCAGCATTCTGAGGCTTTTGTGGTAGGCAATGTCCCCCTAAAGATGCCCCTGATCAGATCCCTGAAACCCATGAATATGTTACATCCTATGGCAAAAGGATCTTTGCAGATGGAATTGAGGATAGGGGCCTTAAAAAAGGGAGGTTATTCTGGATTATCCCTGCGGGCCCAATATAATCACGTGAACCATTAAAAGTGGAAGAGGAAGGCCAAAGAGTCAGACAGAGAGATGCAGTAGCAGAAGAAGAGGCAGAAGATGCTGGAAGCATGGGAGGGACCAACCCGCCACGACTGGCTTTGAAGATGGAGCAAGGGGACTCTGAGTGGAGGAATGAGGGCATCCTCTAGACGCTGAGGGCAGTGGACGGCCAGCCCAGAAACAGGGACCTCCGCCCACAACCATAAGAAACAACCTGAATGAGCAGAAAACCGTACTCTCCCCGAGAGCCTGCAGAAGGAATGCAGCGCTGCCGACACCTGGATGAGACTCGTATTGGACTTCTGACCTACAGAACCGTGAGGCAGTAAACGTGTGTTGTCTTCAGGCACTAAGTCTGTGGTCATTTGTTACGGCAGGAGCAGAGGACGACTGCCAATTTAGAGAGAAAATACTGTTTTGCCTAGATGACAGGGCTGGTCAATCTTTCGGGAGACTTGTGAATCGCTCAGTGTGCATTTGTAAAGAGAGCAGCAGGGGTTGTTATCAGATGTCTTCATCGTTGAGCTGCAACCTGATTGGCACGCCAGGAACATTAAAAGTAGACAGTGCATTGGCTTCTCTGTCATCTGAGTGCACTGCGGCAGATGGGGCGTCCTGCCTCGGAGACGTCCCAGGCACAGGCATATGTATGATTAACCATAACATCAAAAGAAACCACCCCAGAGAAGGGAGACCTTTATGTCTCCCGTGAGCCCAGGCTCCTGGCATGCTATTCCCGGAAACCACCCAGCCAGGAGCCCAAGACGGCAAGCACAAGTTGAGCAAGGAGTTCTGGTTCAGAATGTGTTTCTGAAATAACAGGGCAAAAGGAAAGGCTGTGGTGAACTTCAGAGAAAGAGCTTGGAGATCATTTCAGCGGCATCTCATCACTAACATCTAGTATCCTCCCCCGTTCACGGAAAAGTCTCCTACTTTCTTTCTGAGAAACCACCCTGACTTGATTCAGCCCATGTGGTTTGACTTGAGCCCACATTTTCTAGGAGTGGACACGTGACCAGGCTTAGTGGACATGTGACCAGACTTAGCCAATCAGAGTATCCCATCTTTTGGGTTTACAGTCATTGGTTCAGAGATGAGCTTCTGCCTCAAATCAGGCCAATCAGAGGCAGCCTCAGCATCTTTGCTGCAACCTCAGTGTTTAGGACAGTGGCTAGCACAGAGTAGGTGCTCAACGAATATTTAATAAATGAAAAATAGATGTGTGTTATTTTATTACAAGCAAATCAGAGATGGCAAATATATGTATGCATTTTGGCAATGGTTTAACTAATGTCTGTACTGATTATCTCTATAGGTTTGCTTACTTTGGAGGGAGGAGGTGCTTCCCTTGATAGAGTGTACGTTTCCACCAGGGCAAGGATCATATTGCTACTGTTTCCTGCTGTAGCCCCAATGCCTGGTAGAATTCCTGACACCCTGTCAGCACTCAGGAAACATTGATTGAATGAATGAATGACACTCCCATTCCCAGCCTCAGTACTGTTGTTCTTCCTGGATCTTATGTCTGGAGCTGAGTATTTAGCTTGGATTCTGGTTCTTTGATTTGGGAATAGTGAACACAGCTGTATACAACCTTCTCAGTCTAATTCCATCAGAAACAAGTGCCAAGAATAGACTCATTGTACTTTGCCTCTAAGAAAGCCTCAGCCGACTGGTGGGGGTCCTTGATGCAGGAGTCAGCCCAGTGGATCAAATATTTGATGTGTATTACATGCAAAACTGAGCCAAAGCACATGTAAATTCATCTAGATGTCTCCAACCACTTCAAGGAAAGTTCCTCATCTCAAAGTCTACAGAAAATGTGCCAGTGTGACCACGACATGGCCATCGCTTGAAAATTGTTAAATACATCAGGCAGCTAAATAGTGCAAATACCAACCATTCTGTCCCACCACCTAGCTTAGGAAGTAAGTCTCTGAGAGGCCCTAAGGTTCCCTGGGGACACCCACCTCTTCCCACCCACCCCCTGCCCTCCCCAGAGACAACCTGATGTTTATATGTATTATTTCCATGCATATTTTTTTATTTTCTACTTTTACCACATACATATGTACTCACAGAAATGCATGAAATTGCTTTGCATGTTTTAAGCTAGTGTGGTGACATCTTGGTCTAGGTACACTCTGACAACTCGCTTTTTCGTTTTTCTATTCAGTCTTACGTTTTAAAGGCTGGTCCAAATTGAAACACGCGGCGCTAATTACTCTCCATGGCTGGTGAATGCGTCCTTGGATAAACACAGGTGCACCTGCGTCTCCATTCGCCTGCTGGTGTGCATTTGAGCTTAAACGCCCTGTGATGCTGCCTTTCTGAACAGAGCACAAGAGTGTGAAATCAGACTCTGGGGATGGAAGGAGCTGGGTTCAAACCAGCTTCCTTAACTTTGTTCTCTCGTGAAAGCCACTTCACTTTCCTGACCTTCCTTTTTCTCATCTGGAAAGTGGGGAGCATTCTCATGAGTACTTCTGAAAACCGTTGTGAGGACTTAAGATGGGTGGATGAAAAGTTTTTAGGAACTTTCGAGATGCTGAAATAGGCGGAGCTGAAATTCCAGGGAGTGGAACTTCCGATCCCATTTTACTAATGCCCCACGAAGAGCAGTGGACCTTCACCAGCTTGCATTCATCAAGCCAAGCCCCACTCATCCTCCCAAGCCTCCTCCTCCAGGAAGCCTCCTCTGGTTTTCCACGTGGACTTCACTGTCCTCTCTCTTCTCTTTCTCAGGTCACTTCCTGTCCACATCACTTCCTCGGGGGCTTGAACAGCAGCTTGTATGGTCAGAGAACCCCCAGCTCAGAGGTTTCCGTCTCCCTTGAAGCTGCCACACAGGCCTCCATAGTAGGTATTCTGCTGACTCATGTTGATGGACAGTCTTCTTTGGTTCAGCAAGAAAATCCTGATGCCTGCTGTAGAAGCTCATCCATATTGCTTCATCTCATTCTATAATCCCTAAATGGAATGTTGAATTCTGCTATCATATCTATTTCTGGATTCATTTATTCAATAGCTACATTTTTGCCTAGGGAAGAATATTTGTTAATTTACACATTTGCCTTCTCTCTACCTCTAGAGAGTCTGTGAGTTCCATGAGGGTCAGGATTATTTATCAGAGAGAGAAAGAGAGAGAAAGAGAGAGAGGAAGGGAGGGAGGGAGGGAAGAAGGGAAGGAAGGAATGAACGAACGAACGAACGAATGAATGAACAAACTAAGAGAGGTAGGGGGGAAATTAACCAGAATTTGCACATAAGAAATGGTCAGAAAATACCTGTAAAATGAAAACTGCATTCTAGCCATCTCTAGGAACTACACAGATAGGTGGACAAACCCTGAAGGAGTCAGCTAGATTTCTTGAGTCTGAATCAGGGATCTTGGACCACTGAGGCTGACCACCAAGGGGCTGACTTGGGTACATCTAAGCCTCATTTTGTCTAATTTCTGATGATGAAGAAATTGTGGGCCAGTTTTTCCAAGGCCTGACATTGCTCCTGGTTCTAGATATGGTTTGATGCACAGACCAGATCTTAAATACCTCAGAGGCACCGAGTAAGACAGCTATCTCCTTCAAGTTCTCCTGCAACCCTCTGTACTGAGACGTCAAGGAGAAGTCTCAGTTCAGTGCTAACCTTTCTGTAACACTGACGCTTCTCCTTTGAAATAGAGAGAGCAGGCCTCCAGCCCAGGCCCTGCTGTAAGTAATGGTACCTAGATGGAATTGAATATTGTTGCTTTGCACATGTGGTATTTATATTTATGATAACCTTTTCTTTATCACAAGTCAGTTTTCTATTTATGGTGGTGGATGTCAAGTTTCCTTTTTAGATGAATTTATATGTTTTTTAAAGTGAGTTGACTTAAGTTGTGAGTAAATGATTCTACATGGGGTGCATATCATAGTTAAACTCATGAAGATGACCGATCGTAATGGATGGACAACAAGGTCCTACTGTAGAGCACAGGGAACTATATTCAATGTCCTGGGATAAACCATCATGGAAAATAATATAAAAAAGAATGTATATATATGTATAACTGAGTCACTTTTTGTACAGCAGAAATTAACACAACATTGTAAACCAAATACACTCTAATTAAAAATAAGAAAACAGATCAGGCCCATCACTGATATGACAAAAAGTAAAGTCACCAAAATGGTAGACGGTTGGCATTATGGAAACACAAGACAAAGCATATCAGTATACCTGAAATGATAAATCATCTCTAATGCCAGGCAGGAGGAGGAAACCTTTCCCAGAATTAGACAAACGTCCCTCAAGGTCCTAACCTTTCATACCCATTACACTTTTATTTGCTGTGTCACCCATTCTTCTGGCGTTGACAATCCCACATACTTCATTTTCGCATCAGAGTCTTACACTACGTCTAAATTCAATTGTTCCCCCAACAAACATGCACGGACCACCAAGAGGACACATGGCAAGCCCAAGGTTGCACAGGTAGCTGGGGGGTGACTGGCATTCACACCCGTGCAGCTGGCATTTAGTCCCCACTCTCAACCTCTCTGCCCCACTGTCCTATGAGGTTTCTCAGATCTGAAGGGTCCCTCTGTGATGGGAAGAAGCACTGCTATTAGAAATCAGGAATGGGGGGCTTCCCTGGTGGCGCAGTGGTTGAGAATCTGCCTGCCAGTGCAGGGGACACGGGTTTGAGCCCTGGTCTGGGAAGATCCCACATGCCGTGGAGCAACTGGGCCCGTGAGCCACAACTACTGAGCCTGCGCGTCTGGAGCCTGTGCTCCGCAACGAGAGAGGCCGCGACAGTGAGAGGCCCGCGCACCGCGATGAAGAGTGGCCCCTGCTTGCCACAACTAGAGAAAGCCCTCGCACAGAAATGAAGACCCAACACAGCCATAAATAAAAATAAATAAATAAATTTAAAAAAAAAAAAAGAAAAGAAATCAGGAATGAACCTCCCCAAGATCTCTTTCAAACTTTCTTGATACCAAGACCAGTCCGATCCCAATGCAATGCTGCCCAGCCCCCAGCAGCACACACCCTCGAAACCACATGTCACGGCCACTACTAGAAGTTTCTCAGGGCACTGTCAGATTCAGGTACCAATACTTAACCTGAAACCAATTACATGTTTTTGAACAAGAAATTGAATTCCCCCTGAAATCAGCACTTCTCAAATTGAAACAGCAATGTAACGAACATGTGAGCAGAAAATTCACAAGGTACAAAAATGGCTCGCAAACCTAAGAAAAAGGGTTCAGACTGACTTATAATTAGATGCAATCTGAAACAACACTGAGATACCATTTCTCACCTAACAGACTGGCAAAAGTTAAAAAGCACCCCAACACATTCTGCTGGCGAGGCTGAGGGGAAACGTTCTCGTATATGGATGGCGAGAGTCCAGACTGGCACCGCCCCTCTGGAGGGAAACTTGGCAAAACTTAAGAAAACGTCAGATGCACTTACATGTTTTGACCCAGAAATCCCATTTCTAGGAAGCCACCCTGAAGATATTCCTCCAAATACATAAAAAAATCCATGCATACAAATTTACTCCTTGTAGCACTGTTTGTAGCTGCAAAATATTGGAAACAATAAAAAATATCCCCACATAGGGGAGGGTCTGAATAGCTGGTGGCACGTCTATAACTGAAGCATTACACAGGTATAAAAAAGAATGGGGTGTGGGATGTTAACGGTAGGGGAAGTTGAGACATGTCCAGGGGCGGGGGGTATACGGGAACTCCCTGTACTTTCTGCTCAATTTTGCTGTGAACCTAAAACTTCTGGGGTTTTTTTGTTGTTGTTTTTGGTTTTTTTTGGCTGCACCTTGCATCATGTGGGATCTTAGTTCCCCGACCAGGGATTGAACCCTCACCCTCAGCAGTGAAAGTGCGGAGTCCTAACCACTGCACCACTAGGGAAGTCCCTAAAACTGCTTTAAAAAACAAAATCTATTTAAAAGGGGGGTGGAGAAAGAATGAGGAACTGAACTGGAGGAATTTCCATGCTATATTGTTAAGTATACAAAAGTGCATCCATAATACACTCTCGTTCATGTCAGAAAGAAGATCTAAGAAAATGCACATGTATCTACTTATTGGTGCAAAATCATTATAGGAAGGAAAACCAGAAACTAAAGAGATTGGTGTGGAAGGGGGGTAAGGGAACAGGGGAGTAGGGATGAAGGCGGAAGGCACACCTCTCTGAGCAGACAATTTGTATAGCTCTGACTCAGAACCACAGCAGTGTTTCATATATTCTAAAAGTAAACACATGATTTTTTAAAAATCAGGATGTAGGACAACCCAAAATGGAACATAAATGGTAATAATGAGCCAAACTATAGTACAAATGAGCCACCTGCTACCCTAAAGGAAGTGAGAAAGAAAAGATCTAGTCTAAGTAACTTTAGACACTGTATTTTGACTGGATAGTGTAAGGCTATAAACAACTAGCAATTCTGAAACCACACACACTAGGATTGAAGAAATATGTAAATGTATAAGAGAACACGAAAACCAGGTTTCTCACCGTCAGAAAAAGAAGTTAAAAATAAGGAAAGGGGGAAGTTTAGCGTGAACCCTGGTGATTTATTGGAATCAGTGTTATCAATATGAATCATGTTTTGGCGGGGGAGAGATGACGGACGGATGAATGGATGGATGATGGATGGGAGGATGGATAATGGATGAATGGATGGATGGATAGATGAATGGATGGATGATGGATTGATGAATGGATGGATGGATAAATGGATGGATGATGGATGGATGGATGGATGATGGATGAATGGATGGATGGATGGATGGATAGATGAATGGAAGGATGATGGATGGATGGATGGATGATGGATGAATGGATGGATGGATGGATAGATGAATGGAAGGATGATGGATGGATGGATGGATAGATGAATGGATGGATGATGGACAGATAAATGGATGGATGATGGATGGATGGATGGCTGATGGGTGAATGGATGGATGGATGTTGGATGGATGGATGGATGGACGGACAGACAGATAGATAGCTGTGTGTGTATGTGGGTACAAGGGCTAGTATGCATATGTACATTTCGTAGCTCTCTTTACTAAGTTGGCTTAGGAACAATGATACCCCAGTAGCAACCAGCACACCTAGCACTGAGACCTTGAGATGGAAGTGTAGGGCTAGGCAACATTCCTTAAAACCCCTGCTGTAGCACAAGAATATTTTCCATTTGAAGGGAGCAGACACACAGCCAGACAGACTTGGGACTAAAACATTCAGATTGAACCTTCTAAGTAGATCTTTAAATTCTCCTTGTGTTTCAAATACAGAAAAGACAATTAAAGGAAATGCAAATCTTAAGTAAGCTTTAATTACAGATAGGTTTACGACATCTCCTAAAGATCGATTTACAAAAAATTTAAGGCTGTGTCCTCTCTCTCAATTCATGTGGCAAATCCTTCTGGGAATTCTAGGAGGTTTAGGCTTCTGATCCACCACACCTCAAGCAAAATGGAAGACAAATTTTGTCTGAAAGCTGATACGGAAAGTCATAAACATCAGCTGGCAGATCCTCATTTGTCCCAGAGCCAGCTGACCACAAAATGCTGTATCAGAATTTAGGAACATGTCATGAAGCCACAGGGACGTGTACTGATAAATACCTCGTGCTCTCGGACAAGCCATCCTCCCTCCGTTTAATCTCAAAATTCAGTGCAGTGGCATCAGTCTTTTTCCCCTCAGTGGGTGCTACAACCGATGTCCATGTACTGAATGAGAAATGAAGCTCTATTTGGTCCCATATTTCCTGAGATTGCTGTCCTACCCCACCCTTGTCACTACCCTGACTGGGAGCCCAGGAGAGAACTAAGTGCAGAGTTTTGGAAAGACAGCCAGAGTCCATGGTGTGCACCGGGCAGAGAGAAACTTCTGGGCGAAGATCTCCTGACCTGGCAGTGCCAACAGACACTGTCTCTGGGGGAGGCCCAGAGACAGCTTCAAGGGCAACACTCATGACCTTCTGGAATCCAGCAATTCACCACCACCCCGAATTCTTGGTGACCAATAATTTCCTCTCCAGCTCTATAAACCTGTCATTTCAAAAACTGTTATATATGGGGAAACATAGTATACATGGCCTTTAGGGGGTGGTTTTTTTTCACTCAACCTAAAGCCCCTGAGATCAATTCAAGCTGTTGTATCAACAGTACATCCTGGGACTTCCCTGGCCGTCCAGTGGTTAGGACTCCGCACTTCCACTGCAGGCGGCTGGGGTTCGGACCCTGGTGGGGGAACTAAGATCCCCGCATGCCCCGAGGCTCCGCCAAATAAAAAAATTTTTTTAAAACTCCTTTTATTGCCGAGTAGTGTCCCATGGTATGGATGTTCTACGTATTAACTATTCACCCATTAAAGGACCTGTGGATTGTTTCCAGTTTAAGGTTATTACAAATAAAGCTGCTATGAACATTCATGTACAGGTAAATAAGTAATAAAATAAGTAAATGCCCAGGAGTGCCATTGCTGGCTTGCGTGGTAAATGTTTGAATTTCATGTTTGAATTTCGAAGAAACTGCCCAACTATTTTCCAGATTGGCTGTACCATTTTACGTTCCCACCAGCATGCATGAGAAATCCATTTCTCCAAATTCACACAAACATTTGGCAGTGTGTGTGTGTGCGCTCATAAATATATATATACAATAAATGATTATATACATACACGTATAAATTTTAGCTATCTTAACAGGTGTGTAGTTATTTCTCATCTCATCTTGGTCTTAGTTTGCACTTCCCTAATTGCTAGTGATGTAAAACATCTTTTTCATATGCTTACTTGCCATTCATATTTTTCTTCAACGAAATGTCTTTTCTTGTTGTTTACCCAGTCTTGCCAAAATACACCATTTTAAAAATATTATTGAACTTTGATTTTTTTCCGTCAGATATGTTGTTTGCAAATATTTTCTTTCAGTCTATAATTTCTTTTCATCTTCTTAACAGAGTCTTTTGCAGATTAAACACCTTTAATTTTGATGAGGTCCAATTCATCTTTTTTTTCTCTTTTATGCATCAAGCTCTCAGTGTCAAGTTTCAGAATTGCTCACCAAGTCTTAGGTCCTAAAGATGTTCTAGGTTTCCTGATAAAAGTTGTATTAGTTTACATTCTACATTTAAATCTGTGATCCATTCTGAGTTAATTTTTGTAAAAAGTGTGACATTTAGGTCAAGGTTCATTTATTTTGCCTTTGATGTCCAATGACCCCAGCACCATACATTGAAAAATGACCGTTTGCTTTTTAATTAAGACATGATATACCTCTGCTGAGTAATTTTCTTGTGGACAGTCTTCTGTTAGTCTGCCACTGCCATGTCACCCTAATAATTGAGACTTTCCCAGGTTTTAATGCGCTAACACTCTATCTCAACAAGTAAAAAAAACAGGTGTTAGCCTCAGCGTTTTTTTAACCCAAAATGTGATGTCAAGATACTTATATCTTCTTCTTACACCCTCTTGTTGCATGCATTCGACCTTTCAGCTAGTATTCTCATTTGTACAAAAGAAAGCGGCATCCTCTTCCCCTTCAATGAGAACACAAGGTCTAAGTGGCCATGTCTCTGTCCTCTCTTCATACTGGTATCCCTGCTGGCCGACTCCCTCCCTTTAGATTTAGACTGTATTTCTGTGCATGCACATGATTTGTCCTTCAGTCTCACGCCAAAGGCTTTCTGACATTAGAAACTATTTTTTCTCTTCTTGAATATACATCTCCCGAGCACTGGGCAAAATCTCACCTGCTTCATGCCTTCAACCACTGGCCGACCCCAGGGCAAGTACCTCACAGTGAACAAATCAGTGATGAACTAGTGATAGTCATGAGGGCACTGACCACCACGTCTTCTTGTTTGGCAATGCCCTGATGACAACTTTGTCTCCAACTACAGCCCGCTGAGCTCAGAATGTTCCTGGGCCCCATAAAGGCCAAGGGTGCCAACCTCTCTGCAAGTGGAATGTGATTTCATCCAGCCTCTCCTTCCCTAGCTGGATGGCACTGCCCATCCTGCTATTATTGACGGCACAGTGGTCACCTAGTTGCATTTGGAAATGAGCCTTCAAGACTCCCTTCTGATGGGTCCACAGACATCTTAAAGCAACCCCTGTGAGAAAACCGAAACTTCTGGACAGGAGATGGTATCCTCATTTGAACAGGAGTTCCAATCCCATGACACAGTCTGACATCTCTGAAAAGCATAGCAATTTTCCCATGATGTTTGGTCTTCC
Source organism: Eschrichtius robustus (assembly GCF_028021215.1). Lineage (NCBI taxonomy): Eukaryota > Metazoa > Chordata > Mammalia > Artiodactyla > Eschrichtiidae > Eschrichtius > Eschrichtius robustus. The sequence goes on from NC_090837.1 coordinate 5,007,585, forward strand.
TAATCTGTTTCTTCAATGTAGAAAATAATCTGCACTTTGGATCAGCTCAGGCAAATTACATACCTCACATGAACTTTTAAGTTCCTATTAAAATGAAACTAACTTGTTTGCCTTCAAAAGCTTAAATCTGGCATTAATCCCCAAAAAAGAAAGTATTCTCCAAAAAAAAAAAAATACTAGCCCATAAGGATAGCTTGCATGTAATACTGGCAACCAATTAGCTTTGAATATAAATAGTGACTTACCTCTGCACTGTGAACTTGAGTTCCTCAGAGAACACTGGTTTCTTCCAGGAAGGTGATATCTGCTCTGAGGATGTGACCTGTGTGTCACAGGAAGAGAGTTCACAGTGAGAACAATCTTTGTATGATGTCAGTGGCCTCCTTGGTCTTCTATGGCTAAGTAGGAAGACGAAGGAAAGAAAAAGAAAGATGCTGAGTTAGATCAAAAAGCAGCTTACAAATGAAGTAGAGAAATCTGAGCTGCATTTCGTTAGTGATGTCGTATATATGTGAAAGGAATTTGTTTTGTAATTTGCAGGAAATGACTCTCCATGGTACATGAGTGTAAAGTGGAAGTTGCATGAGTGATCACTTGCATATGGCTAAAATGTATTCGAATGGTCTTTTATATCCTCTTCTCTCACTCAGAGTTCATCTTTGGTGAGCAGCCAGGACCCTGGGCCCAAACATCACTTCTTTTTAACTCTCATGACCCTTCCTCCATCCTTGGGTAAATCTGCCACAGAATCCGGGTCTCTGCCCACTTAGACTCTCAGCCTCCTGGCCTCAGAGCTGGGATCCACTGAAGTCCAAGTAGTACAAGGGTTTGGGCAAAGTCAGCCCGACGTGACCACGGAAATTAATTCAGGGATCCCCATGCAACCCACAGGGACAGGAAACTCTCTCTGAGGAGGAAACCTGTTGCTAAAGCAAGAAGCTGGGAGACCAAGAACCCAGGGGCTGCCCGAGCTGTCTACGCAAGCCCGCACCAGAAAGGAGAGAAACCCACCGGGACGGTGCAGGCTGCTCACAAGCCCTGGGGTTGACATGCGGCCTCCCCAGGGCCAGCGTATCTTCTGTCCCACGCTCTTAGATCCGGGACGCTGGGCTTCCCCAGAAGACCCGTCCCAGAACCGACACTTGCATCTCATTGGGCATATTCATGTCATGTGACCATTCCTTTCTGCAAGGGTGTCTGGGAAATGTAGTATTTTTTTTATCCTGAGCTGGGCATACTGGGTTGCGAACACAATCTGGATTCTGTAAGTGAAGAAGGGAGGAAAATGATTACAGATAAAGTAGCATTAGAGTTGGCCACATTAATAAACAGCCCTACTAGGAGGCGATCGCCAAAAGAAATAAAAAACAAAAACCGATGAAGAGTTTTAAATGGCTCCCCTTAGGAGCAAGGCTAGAAATAGGGAGAAATGGAGAAGGACAATTTTGCTTTTTAATATATGCCTTTCTGGATGATCGATGTTTGATTCTAAATAAATCACATGTAGTCCCATGAGCTGAGAGAATTTAGCAATCCTTCCATTCAATGTGCCGTTTCCTCATCCCTGCTCCCATGTGATGCCTGCACTTGACATAGTTGCTCCAGTTACACAGCTATTTCCTCTGATCTGGATTACTGGTTGGCTTGAAATAGAATCAAAGGGTTTCTTTTTTTCCGTACAGTCTCCTTGAATAAGAATATTTATCTCCACTGGAAGTGGGAGGGGGTTTAGAATAGTGATGAAGACAGAACTTTCTCAACATGAGGACAGTCTTATACACTGAGTGTTGGCCCAGTTGTGGAGTGACTCTTTCAAATAGCAGATCTTAGAAGATTTATGTTTCACCTGATGTTGGCACCTTAGGTTTTTTCATGGAAGGGCCTGCTTAGTTGAGCATAAATTACAGGGACACTACAGGCTCCAGTTTGTTTAAACAGCTTGTTAAAATCTATCCTCCTCATATGAGAATGTCAATTTCTAAAGTCTGCAAGTATGCAGTCAAGATTATGCCTGAAAAGTACCTTAAATTGCCCATAAAGAACAGAACGATGCCACCTCTTAATAAATCCAGAACAGCCAGCTTTTTCTGGAGTGTTGTGTCAGACTATTGTTTCTTCGGCCCATCTCTAGATGAATTTGAGTTTAGGCACATTTAAAAAAAACAACAACAACAGGTATACATACACACGCACACAACTTGTGCATACCACACACAGAGACTGAAAGCTGTCTCAAGACTAGACTGATAGAAGGAGAATTTCAAATTTCAAGGAAGGTGGATTTCTGAAGAGCAAATGCAACTTTTTAACATCAGTTGGTGGTGTGTCTCAGTATCTCTATCAAAGTGCATCAAGTCCAGCTTAAAGAGTCTCAAGAAGGAGGGAAAAAAAGATTCCCATTGAGTTGGATTTAGTTTTTGACCGTCAGCTCGTACAGGGGCTGGAGTGGAACCTGGGCAGGGAAGCAAGATGCAGAGATGCCCTGGCCCCGCTGCCAGTGCCTTTAACCCATGCGGCCCTGCAGACCCTTCGCTACTGCGCAGGCGACAACACAAACACGTTTTCGCTTTCTGTCCTCCTGCATCCGCACCCCAGGACCCTGGCAGAAGCCGTGCGCCGTGCGCGGCTGAGGCCTGGCCCCTCGCAGGTCCCCAGGGCCACCAAAGCCAGTGGTGGGCGAGAAAGGGAGCTTGATGCCACCTGCGCCAGGAGCTTGGAGACCACTCTCCCGCCCCACCCGCCGAGTCGGCGCGGTGACCCCCGCCCCAAGTGTGCACAGTGAAAATAACAGTAGTCGTATCACCAGCTGGTCTGCTAGCGAATGCTCCAGGCGCTGGGCTGTGTCCGACGTGTCCAGGACATTCCCTCCACTCCAAGAGGCCGCGCGTTCCCCTGGCGGACCGGGCACTGGGGTGAAATGCTGCAGGTAGGGGACTCCTGGGAAGCCCGGTTCTGTTCCAGGGACTCGCACCCACCAGCGTCTCTGGGCCCAACAACCCCTACCTGCAACCCCCAAATTACATCCGGGGTGTCAGGGGGAGTCCCCGAATTCTGCCAAGCTCGGGTTTGCTGTAGCTGCGTTGTGAGCGCGCCTGCCTCGGTGCTCCACGAGCAGCTCTGGGACCCGGGGTTGGGCAGAAGGGGTGCGAAAAGCCAGGCTCTCCGCCAGTGCCAGTTTGACAAGGTGCAGATGGGGGGTTGGAGGTGATCCTATGCTTGGCGGAAAAGGGGGTTCACATAACCGGACCCCGCTCACTGGATCCCAGGTGTCATAATGTGTTCAGTGTGGGCTGGGGGTAGACCCCACGAAAGCCCGAGTGGGGTGCAGTAAACGCATGCCCTCAGTCACGCCCCCTCCTCACTTCCGGGATCAGAACGCAGTCCGACTCCAGGTGCTTCAGATGGCTTCAGGTAGGGGTTCTGAAGAGCCTGGAACGGACACGTTTGCCCCAGCCCCCCACGAGGCTGCCCCAGGGTCTGCCCATCCAGGGAAGGGGCCCCGCAGAGGCGCTGCCGGTGGCAGCAGCGCCCTCTCCAGATTTCCCCAACAAACCCCAAGTTCAAGCGACCCCCGCCCAAGGGCCGGCGCGACAGACGCCCCCGCCCCTGCCTTACCTCTGCCCGGCAGGGTGCCCCGCACAGCCCCGGGGCCCTGTGTCTGGAGCGCATCATGCAGCCCCCGGGTTCACGCCTCCCGCCCGCGGCCCCCGCGGCTGCCCCCGACCCCGGGGCGACCCGGGCAGCCGAACTGGGCGGGTCCGAAGGTCGTGCCGGATCCCCGCTGGGTGGTCCTCGCCCCGGCGGCTCCGGCTCTGGCGGCGGCTGGGGCTCGGATCCCACAGCTTCCCTCCAGCCTCTGTGGCCTCCCGGGCTCCGGACCCTCCGGACTCCCGGCCCCGCCCCGCCCTGGCCCCGCCCCTCCCCAGGCCCGGCCCCGCCCACAGGTGCCCCGCCCCGCCCCGCCCCGCCCCGCCCCGCCCCGCCGGAGGTGGTGTAAGAAAGTGCGCCCACCCGCGGGAGAGCATCCCTCTAGGCCTCCAGAAGCTTCGGGAGAGAAAGAGGGAAGGCGAGAGGGGCGGTTCCCATAGGACCTTCAGAAATTCGCTTCTCTGCCGCTAAACACTACTTTGTGCACCTTCTTGCCTTACCTCTCCGCTGCGTAGCCCTGGTGAGTTCTGATACGGTTCACCAACTCACTGCGGGAGGGGAGGGTGGTCAACACTCACACTCTTTGAGATGTTCGGATGTCTGGAATTAGAATGGGGTAAAAACTCTGTGTGTGCGTGTGTGTGTGTAAAAGCACACAATTCTATGTGGCCACAGGCACTGGGAGATGGTGGTTGCTTCAGGAAGGAGACTGGACGGTTGAGATTGGGGGAAAAGTAATTCTACTTGCCGGCCAGGAGCAGAGCGCAGCTGAGGAAACGCTTCCAACCAAAAAGGTTAACTGTAAAATACTGATTATTATAGTTCTAGATGCGAGCAGAAAATTAATTTTTAAACGAAGTACGCTAATTCCCCAGTTCTCCACTTCATGTGGCTACAAAACCCAGGGGAGAGGACTCAGTGGACGTAGCTGCCCGTGGCCACACGTAGCAGCAGGGACGGCTCTTTCTTGCATGGTTTATCACAGGATATTGCATATAGTTCCCTGTGCTGTACAGTAGGACCTTGTTGTTTCTCCATTCTATATATACTAGTTTGCATCTGCTAATCCCAAACTCCCAATCCTTCCCTCCCCTCCCCCTTGGCATCCACAAATCTGTTCTCTACGTCTGTGACCCTGTTTCTGTTTTGTAGATAGGTTCATTTGTGTGATATTTTAGATTCCACATGTAGGTGATATCATATGGTATTTGTCTTTCTCTGTCTGACTTGCTTCACTTAGTATGATCATCTCTAGGTCCATCCAGGTTTGCTGTGGGGATTGGTGCTCTGAATTCAGATGTGCTGTAGAGGGTGGAGGAGGGGACAAGAAGATGAGTCATTAATGTGAGCTGGGGGGAGTTGGGTGACGGAGCTGGGACCCCTGGCATGGCTGGGAAAGGGATCCTCATTTTCATCTCCCCCCGATGTGCCCTTGGATGCTGAGAACTCGGAAGCCCGGGAGAAACTGCCTCTCACCGCCTTCTCCATCTCTGATTAAGGAAGCAAGTGTGCCTTTGGGGTGGATTAGAACATTCACGGAGATCAGAAAGATACACAGGGCTAGGGTACGAGGTAGGATGGGGCAGAGTTAGCAGAACCGTTCATTAGAGTTACCGTAAACAAGTAAGCGTTTGTTTGACTCACATAACAAGGAGTGTGGAAGTAGGGAGCCCAGGATTCGGACAGTGGCTCAGTTCATAAGAACCCAGGACCGTTCCATTTTCTGCCCCCATCATTAGCAGGTTGGCTTGTCATGTCACCATGGTGAGATGGCTGTTGTACCTGCAGGTGTCTTGTCTGTTTTCCAGGCAGGTGGAGGGGAGCAGGGGACAAGGACAGCAAGCCTGCCTGTGGAGCTTGGGGGTTTATTTAGGAAGGGATGTCCTCCCCAGCAGACGTCTAACCAGACCCTGGGTGGCAGGCCCACCAGTGCCTACATCCGGGGTGAGACCACCGTGATGTCTCAGCAGGCTGACGTTATTAGGCTGAGCAAACCGGGGCTGGGGCTGGGCAGGACCCACGCTGCCTGGCTTCCAGCAGGAATCATTGTTCCACCTGGGGCGCTGGCTCCTGAGAGGGGGCGGGAAGGAGGGGGGCTGAAGCGGTCCACGGTGAAGGAGGGAGGAAGTAGAATTCAGCCCGCTCCACCTTCCATCGGTCATAGTTTCACCCTGTGAGTGTGAACCCTTTGCACGCCCGGCGTGCACCTGGATGCCGAGCGGTCCTCCGCCCTGCAGCGTCCTTCATCTCCGGCCAACAGGGGCGCCCGGGGCAGGGAACAGGGGCCACACCTCATGGCTGTTCCGAAAGGTGTGCCAGGCTGTGGCCATGAGGCAGGGCCTGGAGGAAGTCAGATGGGTTGCATCCTCGTGACATCAGTCTGAGTGCTCCAGGGGCCAGGTGACATCCCTACACCCAGACCTCCCTCCGTCTCACCACTGACTCTCTGGCACCAAACAAGCTCCAAAAGTAAAAATCAGATGACCTACTGTATAGCACAAGGAACTCTACTCAATAATCTGTAATAACTGATATGGGAGAAGAGTCTGAGAAAGAATGGGCATATGGGGGCTTCCCTGGTGGCGCAGTGGTTAAGAATCCGCCTGCCAATGCAGGGGACACGGATTCCAGCCCTGGCCCGGGAAGATCCCACATGCCGCGGAGCAACTAAGCCCGTGCGCCATAACTACTGAGCCTGCGCTCTAGAGCCCACAAGCCACAGCTACTGAGCCCTCGTGCCACAACTACTGAAGCCTGCGTGCCTAGAGCCTGTGCTCCGCAACAAGAGAAGCCACCGCAATGAGAAGCCCTCGCACCGCAGCAAAGAGTGGCCCCCGCTCGCCGCAACTAGAGAAAGCCCGTGTGCAGCAATGAAGACCCAACGCAGCAAAAATAAATAAATAAATTTATTAAAAAAAAAATAATGGATATATGTAGATGTATAACTGAATCACTTAGCTGTACACCTGAAACTAATACAACGTTGTAAATCAACTGTAATATAAGATAAAAATTAAATTTAAAAAATCAAATGATTCCCAAAAGATCAGCCTTTGGTTCCCTCCCTATGTCAGATTATTTGACATATTTGGTTTTATTTAAAAACAACAACAACTGGGTTTTGAAATGGCCATTGTCTGCCTTTAAAAAATACACACAAATCCCATTTCCTCCCTCAGAACTGTCTTTACAGTGTATCTCAAGTGGAAATTTGAATACATTGACACAAGCCAAGCATTTGCATCAACTTTTTTTTTTCTCTTTTACTTTGTACTTTCTTTTTTTTTTAGACACCTTTATTGGAGTATAATTGCTTTACAATGGTGTGTTAGTTTCTGCTGTATAACAAAGTGAATCAGCTATACATATACATATATCCCCATACCTCTTCCTTCCTGCATCTCCCTCCCTCCCACCCTCCCAATCCCACCCCACTAGGTGGTCACAAAGTTAACGATTTAAGAGGACATTTGAGATTAACATTTGAAAGATGTTCTCTTCACAGCTCAGTGACTGTTCCTGAAACTGGGCAGGAGTGACAGGAGTTAGATTTTTTTAATGGATTGAAATTTCTGTTCATATCCGCTCTAGAAGGACAAACCAATAACATGTCTGCTTCTTTATGGTGTGTATTGCTTCTTCACAGAACATCCTGGGGTTTTGAGTTTGATTTCAACAGACTAAAAGTCCTGGTTAAGGAGAAAAAAAAAAAAGCATTTTTTTTTTTTTCTATCCAGGGCTTTTAAAAAAGAGGAGACATTTGTAACAAGAACACTGATAATTGGGTCCCTATGTCCGTGGGGAATAGAGTCCTCCACTGAGATCAATAAGAAGAGATGCTTGTGATAAAAACATCAGCAGGAGATGTACTGAGAAGTTAGTTTGAAAACTCCAAATGCTTTCACAAAGGCAGGCATCAGACTCTGGGTGACCAACATTCTCCCTAGTTTTAATTTATTTCAAAAAAAAAAAAAATCATTCCACCAATTCAGAAAGCCCTCAGGGCTCTGAATGTGTGCTTCCTGTATTCCGTTCTGCACTCTTGCAAGCTACTTGGTGCCATGTCCAATTGTAACTATCCTTGAATTAGAGATTCAAGTTTTGTCTGTGACTCAGATGAATCACTCCCCAGCTGGGCCCAACTTTGACAGCACTTTGAGTGTGAAAGCTGGCATTTGGAGAATTAATAAATACTGTGCTGCTTATTCACATTCCAATAAAAGATTCCCTTTCTTTCTTTCAGTGTTAGCACCCCTGGTCCGCAGCATTATATTTGCTTACAGATTATGAGCTATAAAAGTCTAACCCTTTGCTGATTCTTCATTTGGAGCTGAACAGGATTTAAAAGCTGGCTTGTGCAAGCATGAGCAATGTAAAGCTGACATGTTAGGTTGGCATTGGAGATTCAAAGACACAGGTGATGTTTTCTGTTAATTTTAAAAAGAGGAATAAGATTTATCAAAATTATATCCCAGTGGCTGAAGGAGGTGTCTGTGACATGAAGTGCCTTTTGGCTTCTCTTTGAAAGGAACATGGATATTAAAGAGAGCCCTGTCCTCAGGGACCTCCTTTTTTCCCTCCCCTGCAACAGGTAAATTCTAGCAAACTCTTTTTTCCTTTGCTCTGGACCTTTATTTATTTATTACCATTTTTTAAGTGAAGTTAATTTGCAATGTCATGTTAGTTTCAGGTGTAAAGCAAAGTGATTCAGATATACACACATACACATAGATAAGTTCTTTTTCAGATTCTTTTCCATTATAGGTTATTACAAGATATTGAATATAGTTCCCTGTGTTCTACAGTAGGTCCTTGTCATTTATGTATTTTATATATAGTGGTGTGTATCTGTTAATCCCAAACTCCTAATTCATCCCCCACCCCCGATATTCCCTTTGGTAACCGTAAGTTTGTTTTCTATGTCTGAGAGTCTGTATTTTGTAAATAAATGCATTTATATCATTTTTTAAAGATTCCACATATAAGTGAAATCATACAATATTTCACTTTCTCTGTCTGACTTCACTTAATATGATAATCTTAAGGTCCATTCATGTTGCTGCAAATGGCATTATTTTATTCTTTTTTTATAGTTGAGTAATATTCCATTGTATATATGTACCACATCTTCTTTATCCATACATCTGTCGATGGACATTTAGGTTGTTTCCATGTCTTGGCTATTGTGAATAGTGCGGCAATGAACATTGGGGTGCGTGTATCTCTTTGAATTATGTTTTTCTCCGAGTATATGCCAGGGAGTGGGATTGCTGGATGATAAAGTAACTATTTTTAGTTTTTTAAGGAACCTCCATACTGTTCTCCATAGTGGCTGTACCAGTTTACATTCCCACCAACAGTGTAGGAGGGTTCCCTTTTTCTTTGCACCCTCTCCAGCATTTATTATTTGTGACTTTTTAATGGTGGCCATTCTGACCAGTGTGAGGTGATACCTCATTTTAGTTTTGGTTTGCATTTCTCTAATAATTAGTGATATTGAGCATCTTTTCATGTGTCTGTTGGCCATCCGTCTGTCTTCTTTGGAGAGATGTCTATTTAGGTCTTCCACCCATTTTTTGATTGGGTTGTTTGTTTTTCTAATATTAAAGCTGTCTGAGCTGTTTGTACATTTTGGAAATTAATCCCTTGTCAGTAGCATTGTTTGCAAAGATTTTCTCTCTAGGTTGTCTTTTCGTTTTGCTCATGGTTTCCTTTGCTGTGCAAAACAGGGAGCTCTTTTTTTATTGGTGGTGGTCCCAAGAAAAGTGGAGGAACGGGTGGAGAGCGTGGGGAACCTCTCACAAGGGTCTAGGAGCCGCTAAGGAAATATGAGGTCTTCTTCAGCCCACCTTTCTCGCTTCCTTCTCTGCTCCTTCCTTCCCCAGCTCCACACACGGTATGGCCTCAGCCTGTGTAACTTTCTCTGTTGTCAGTGTGTCACCTCAAAATTATTTCACACACTTTACATGAATCATATTTTGGCAAAAACCCCTCTGTTGGAAATATCCCCCTAACTGGAGATAGCCTGCCGCTAGAGAGGACCTTGGGCACCTGCCCTCCATCTGTGAAACAAGGTTGTTGGGTGAGGAAACTCCCAAGATTGCTTCCAGCGTGAACATTCTGTTATTCTAATTTAGAAGTCCATAATCCGATGCTCTATAAAGTGAAGATAGTCTTTATTTCGCTACATTTTCAGACATAAGGGGCAACGCTATGAATACCCTTATTTAAAATCTTAAGCTTCCAAGTCTTTATTTTGGAAGCTATTTCAAGTTTCCCACATTCTCCAAAGAAATCTCTTCTTTAGTGAGGAAAAGGGATATAGAAGGGGAGGAAAGAAAAAAGAAAATGCAAGTTGGGGCCAGACAGGGTTGTCTGAGGATAGACTTACTAGATTTAACAAAGAAAATAGAGGACACTCGGTTCACTTTGAATTTCAGATAAACAACAAATAATTTTAGTGTAAGTATATCCTATGTAATATTTGGGATATAATTATACTAAAAGAAACAAAGTTGTCGTTTCTATGAAATTCAAATTTAACTAGATGCCCTGTGTTTACAAAAATTTTGTGCTTGGTAAATGCTACTGTCCTGTTATTCATTCAGTATGCCTTGCAGAAATGGTTTATTTTCTAGTCCATAAGACATAACCGAGTATAAAACACACTGCTTTCTTTAAGACAAATATTTATGGGGGAAAATCCAAGTACTTTACATCATACACGGTTGGGAAATGATTTTAAAATTGTTTTGTAGGAAAAATATATAACGTTGCTCATGTAAATACAATATGCTGTATATTATATATGAGGAAACAGTTCTGGAGCTGAAATAATAGCCAAGCAGTGCTGAAAAATTATAAAATCACATAGTTAAAAGAAATACATCAGCAAATAATACTGGAATACAGCAGAAGAAATACCACAAATATGCCAGTACATTGAACCTATTCCTTATATGTATCATTATGAAAACAAAAGGCCAGTATGGTAGTTCATAGAATACTGGTAACTAAAAAGCAAAGCACACTATAAAATAAATGACATTAGTATGAATTCCTGTACTGTACTTGGAGTCAGTGTAAATCAAGCAACAAAACCAACAAAAATATAAATTTTGGATGAATTCTCACCCAGGTTGTCAGATTAATATAGACAAAACCAGTATTTCAGTAGAAAACACAGACAGGGAATAAAACCCAACTGGATGAAATTCCAAGGCCATGCTCATCTATGCAGAAAAAATATGTATCTCCCCCCAAAATATATATTTCTATTAGTATAGAACAGGCAATAAGGGATCATTAAATGAAATCTGGGAAAAGCTAGCTTGATCAAGAACTTGCAAGAATTTCTATTACTGTTTGAGACATACATTGCAGCAGTAATAAATATAAACCAAACACAGACAGGAAGTAACCCAAATGCTACCTGTAACTGTCTGGGTATCCCAGGTCTTATTATTTATGTGAAGCAAACCATCCTAAGATGTGGGGTTGCTGTCTTTACTCTGATGTTTTGGGTTTGCATTCTTGGCCACTGGGAACTAGCAACATGGCTGCCATTTTGAAATCCACTCTCCAGCTCATATCAGAGGTGGGAGGGAAATACTCGCTTTCAACCTATAACATGGGTTGCCTGGATATACGGTAATTTTTAGATGAGTTGCTTTTGAGAAAAAGCTAGCAAACATATCACAACTTGAACGAAGTGGGAGGTGAAAATATTTGATTAGAGAGGTTGATCAGCAACAAAATATAAACAGAAAAAACTGTTATATGTCAACTGCAATTATATGTCAACTGCAAAATTCTTAATTCAGCCATGATTAAAAGGAAAGACAAAACCACAGAATTTTCTAACAACTTTCAGAGAAACAGTCAGAAGCTATTGACGTGAATATTTACATAAATAAAAGGAAAAGCTAGCCAACATTTACATTCCACCTTTATCTTAACATTTAAATCAGGTTTATTCTTATTCTGTATCATGCCATCATAAATTTGAGTTTGTTTCTAAAAAAAGGCAAATGATGTTCTTGTAATATTGATATATGTATTTGTATTTAATGATTAAAAGGACTATTGAGGGCTTCCCTGGTGGCGCAGTGGTTGAGAATCCGCCTGCCAATGCAGGGGACACAGGTTCGAGCCCTGGTCTGGGAAGATCCCACATGCCGTGGAGCAACTGGGCCCATGAGCCACAACTACTGAGCCTGCGCGTCTGGAGCCTGTGCTCCGCAACAGGAGAGGCCGTGACAGTGAGAGGCCTGCGCACGGCGATGAAGAGTGGCCCCCGCTCTCCGCAACTAGAGAAAGCTCTGGCACAGAAACAAAGACCCAACACAGCCATAAATAAATAAATAAATAAACCCAAAAGTTTAAAAAAAAAAAGAGAGAAACTATTTAAAAAAAAAAAAAAAAAGGACTATTGATTTTTAACCATGAACCCGTGAGTGCTGTTACTGAAAACTACATTTGGTAGACAATGTTTGGGAAACAAACAGGTGACTTGACTTTAATGATATAAACTAGGTTTGTCAAAGGGCATTGATTTTACTCAAGAACTTAGGATCATTAAACTGCTGACTCTGATCTCACAAATCTAGCTCTGGTCAATTCAACCAGGATAAAAAGACTGAACAAAATCCACCCCCCTCCCTTTTTTTGTGACCCAGGCCAGTAAGAGTGCTGTCCAGGTAGACAGTGGAATATTGAACGGTAACGTTGGCCAATTTCTGGATGATCCAGGAGGCAGAGTTTTTAAAGTGTTTAATCATCTAACCCATCGCCCCAGAGAGCTAATTACACTGAATTTAGACAACTTGGGAACTTTTATTTTCATTTTGCAGAAGGAAACAGTAAAGGTCAATTGCGATTGCTCTATGCCCCTACATTACTGCATTGTTCCCGCATCTAAAAACTTCTCAGAAGCCTTTCGTGATCCTGACGGCCCTCACTCGAAGCATTCCCCCCACCCCTATCCTCCAGTGCCTCCCTCTCATTCTGGAACCTAGGAGCAATATACATGTCTTCTGCAGTGCCTCTCCAGCGCCCTCTACTGACAAAGCTTCAGTGTCAGCTGGTAAAGGGGAAAAAAAATAAGGGCCCAGATTCATTTTTGCAGACTGTACTATACAGGGTTCTCCAGAGAAACAGAACCAATTGGATATATGGAGAGATGTATAGAAGAGGAGATTTAGTATAGGAGTTAGCTCACCTGGTTCCAGAGGCCTAGAAGTCCCACTATCTGCCATCTGCAAGCCGGAGAACCAGGAAAACTGGTGGTGTAATTCAATCCAAGTCTGAAGGCCTGAGAACCAGGAGTTCCAATGACTGAGGGCAGGAGAAGGTGGATGTCCCAGCTCCAGAGGAGAGAACGTGCCCTTCCTTTGACTTTTGTTCTCTTTGGGCCCTCAGAGCAGAGGATGATAAACATCCCCATTGGTGACAGTGATCTTCTTGGTCTCCTGAATCAGATGCTAATCTCTTCCAGAAGTACCCTCACAGACAGACACAACAGAAACAATGCTTTGCCAGCTCTCTGGGCATCCCTTAGCGCATTCATGTTGACACCTGACATGAACCATCCCATAGTCCAAGCAAAAAGGGTGAATTTATGGCTGGGAGGCAGAAATCAAGTCAAAGTGGCTGTATCTCATGAAAGCCTCAGTGGAGCAGGAAACAAGAGTTGAAGTTAGAAGAGAAACCAAGAATCTAGTTAGGCACAGAGTTGGAAATCACCGGAAAATCTCCTCTGCGGTGAAAGACCCACGATGCAGGGGCTCGTCTGCTGTATACTGTGTATACTACAGGGCCTGGAACTGAACCTGGCACCCAAAAGACATGATGGAGTGAATAAACAAAATGAAATTTAATTCCCTTAGCACGCATGGAAATTCAGAGGGAAGATAACGAACTTTCCTAAAGATGTGGAATAGGAGGGTTAGCTACTTAGCTAAATATCAAAGGTCAGATTGGCTTTAGCTGATGTGTGTGTGTGTGCGCGTGTATGTGTGTGTGTGCGCCTCCACTTGTGAAGAAAGAGGATGAGATGCGGTTAATTAAAACATGAGTCGGGGGCTTCCCTGGTGGCGCAGTGGTTGAGAGTCTGCCTGCCAATGCAGGGGACGTGGGTTCATGCCCTGGTCCGGGAGGATCCCACATGCCACGGAGCAACTGGGCCCGTGAGCCACAACTACTGAGCCTGCGTGACTGGAGCCTGTGCTCTGCAACAAGAGAGGCTGCGACGGTGAAAGGCCCGTGCACCGCGATGAAGAGTGGCCCCCGCTCGCCGCAACTAGAGAAAGCCCTCGCACAGAAACGAAGACCCAACACAGCCAAAAAATGAATGAATAAATAAATAAATAAAAATTAAAAAACCAAAAACCCTGAGTCGGCTATCTTTAAGTAGTCTATTTTCCTGTGTATTTTTTACTTTTATCTTTTCCCGATGAATGTATGTGATTTTATAATTTAAAAAATAATATCCATTGAATTAATAAAAGAACCCGCCAAACTAAGTAACAAGTGAGCCATAAACAGATGGGATATTGATCCTCAGGTCACCAGCTTTGGCCCCGAAGTGATTTTCATTCTTCAAATCCCAAGCCTGGATTAATACCATAATCCCCAAGAACAGGTAAGAGTAAGAAAAATGAAACACACTGCATCGTTGCTTCTTGGGTAATGTATGTCTGGGGCCTGTTCTGATACGGAAGACCAGCAGCATCTGGTTTCAGCATCTGATCACGGTCTCATAACTTCCCTTCTCTCCCGGCCATACTTCACAATGATGACCCCAATCAGCCTCCCACATAAGTGTTTCTGCTAGCTGCCACCTGAAGAGGGGCTTAGGCACTCAGATTTATTTTCCAAGGGGAGGCCCCAGTGAGCTTAGAGGACCCTCACCAAAATGATAGTTCTTTTCTCTGTAATTTTGCCCAGAAAACAGTGTCTCACCTCTGGCTTATGTTACACTCCAGGGCTTGGGGTGTAATGACAGAGGCCACCAGGGGTGGGAAACAAAGGCAGCCTCTGGGAAGAAGCATGCCCCTGTTACCGAGTCGGCTCTCTCTCCTGCTCACAGGACAGGCCAATAAACGGGGAGACCAGGTGCAGGGGCAATGAATAGCGACTTTATTTGGAAAGCTAGCCGACAGGGAAGAGAGTGGGGTAGTGTCCCAGAGAAGTATCTTACGCGAGTTAGATTTCAGGTTTCTTTTGTACTGAAAGGGGAGGGGTGTGGTTGGTTTTTGCAAACTTCTTGGTGCAGGAATCCTTTGTTCTCGCAGCTGTGCATGTAGGTCAGCTCACAGATGTTCCTATAAACCTCCACAAGACTATTGTCATTTTATGTTCTGCAACTTTTTATCTATATGAATGGAAAAGTGTTAACACCCTTAAAGGTCAGAGCCTTGAGAATGAGCTCTCCTGTATATTTCAGGCTCTAGGCAACATTCTTTGACAAAAGGTGCAGAGCCAGCATGACTCAGCACAGGCAACAGAGCACAAGGGTTAGAGCTAAAGGAATAGATCCAACAGAGTCCGGTTTGCTCTTCTCTGTTACACCCCTACCCACTGGGCATCAGAGGACGGATTGGAGGATGGCCACCATGTAGGATGGCCACTTTTCCATCCCAAAGCTTCACTTTCCTCTGGGAAATGCCCCCGCCCCTAAAGGGAGTTAGATGGACCGTCTTTGAGAACCTTGTGGCAACTACAAAGCCTGAGAAGCTGGATATAAATGGCTGAATTTACCAATGTCCAACACTGCAGGGAGGGTGCTGGGTGAGATTCAAGCGCCTGTGACCCTGTAAGGGAGCTGAAGTACCTTCAGAACTTGCTTAAGATAGAGCTGGGCAAGAGGGGGAAATAATTGTTCTTTTAACCTTAAAAGGAGCTCACGTATCTGGGGAGGAAGGAGACTGAGAAACGGCACCTGACGGTGTACCGTAAGCGGTGTCCATGATGAGATAATAAATATGCAGATAATTATCTGTTCCAGACAAACATGCTAACAAGGGTTCATACGGTCCCTGGGCAGTAGAAGTCTGCTTTGCTTGTGTGATTTTCTTTAAGAAGCAACAGATCGTATAAAAAACATGGGTCAGTGCACCTTCTCCACACACTCATGTTCCTTTAACGTGAAACTTCATCCCAGGCAAAAACCTAGAGGTTGCCGTCACCCCAGGGCTGTCCCTGAGCATCCTGTCCCATCAATCAGTATCCATCATGCATGTCCCCAGCAGGAGTTCGTTCCCTTAAGGCACGGATGAGACCCCGGTGGTCCACAGACGGTTTGGGGTTTTCCTTGGGAAAGCTGACGCTGTGGCACCACTGGTCCTACACGCCCACTGAGTAGCGATTGTCATGCATTCTCTACCTCACTACAGTCCCCATGTCTCCCTGTTGTTCCCTGTCGTAGAAACTGAGCATCAGTGCCATTTATCATCGCACTTGAGCTGTTATTTTCTTACAGGAGAGCTGAGAGAAGCATGAAACATTTCATGTGTCAATGTCCCTATCTGAGTAAGAAATTTTAAAAATGGAGTAGCCCGTGTGTTTCAAGCAGAAAGGAAGGGAGCCTTCTCTGTGGCAATGACCACTCTTCCTTCACGTCTCATAGGCAAATCGTGTCTGTGCCACAAGGGGTCTGTTCTGCTCCGCTCACTGACTTCCCAGGCTGGCCTGAGGTTACTTCTGCTTGGGCACCTGCTATAGGGCTCTATGTTATGTCAGAGGAGCTGCTAGAAGGAGGAACAGTCATGTGGGAGAGGAAACACTTGCTGACTGAATGATTGATGGAAGACTTATGCTGAATAATAAAGATCCAGACAGGGACGTGTAAAATCGGGCTTTAAATTGGCTGGTTCAGAACGTTCAGAGATGGAAGGAGGCAGTCCAAGCTGGAGTAGAAAGGGAGCCTGTTGGAAATGACACTATCTAGGTCTTGAAGGATGACCAAGGTCAGGAACAGCTGGTCAGCTTGTGCTTTTCAGTTTCTTCATCACAATCCACAAGGAGAAATGCATTTTATATTGGGACTCACCACACACACACACACACACACACACACACACACAATTTAAATGAAAATTTTATTTGAAAGAATATGTACCTTTGTTCCAAGAATACACTCTGATTTTTAAAAATTCTATTCTATGCATTTAAAATATGATAGAAGTCCTTAATGTCAGAGCTCATTAAGAGCTGACCCATGGTTTAGGTCTGGGAAATAGAATGTCCACTGAGTTGGTACCTGGAAATGAACGTTCTATAATCTAGACACATTCTAGCTCTAACCATTTTCTCCTTTCCCATTTTCTGAGTTACCACTGTCCTGGGCTCTCTAAGGCTGCCCAGATGGGAGGACACCACAGTGGTGCAAACCTTGATTTTGGAGGACTCATTTTGTTTGTCTCTGATTTTTCCAGTCAGCCCATGAACTCTCTCCGAGCTGTGGCCTTCCCATGGGCAGAAGCCATTTCCTGCCTCAGGGTGTCCAAAGAAGGGTCGACGGCTCCAGTCTGGCTGAAGTGAGATGGGAGAAGCTTTTTGCCTTGTCCTAAGGCGGAAATAGCCTCGGGCTCTCCCTGGATCAGGAGGTCCCATTCAGGGTCATTGGGAGGGATGCCAGCCGCCCCAGGCCACTGGGCTGGTCTCCAGTCTCAGAGAGAACCCAACCTGAGGCTTTCTCCAGAGAGACTACACATCTTCTCTCTTCCAGATTTAATGAGCATCCATCCGACAGGAACACCTGGTGGACGCCACCTTAGACCGGAAAGGGCTGGAGTGAACTGCTTGATTCTGTGATGTGATTGCTCAAGACACTGCCTTCCAAGTTGTGCCTGGAAAGGAATTGCTAATTCACAAACTGAAACTAAATAGGAAAAATCAAGGCTGGAAATGTTGGTGCAATTAATTAAGCCTTCATGAGAAAACAAGGCCTATGACAACAGGAACTGGCTTCTGACCCAAATCGGACGAGCCCAAGGCAGGCTAAGCCCAATATGGTTGGATTGTGACAAATGCCAGAGGCAGGCTGACATTCCATATGGCAGAGGGCTCCTGCAAGGCCTGTGGGTGTGCAGGGATGCTTTACTTCCCCTGTGCCTTCATCCCTTGTCAGGTGGTCCCACAGCAAGTGGGACTCTAATGGGTCACACGACCACACTGAGCCAGTCACAGTTGCCAAGTTGATGGAGGGCATCTGGAGGGCATCTGGAGTCCCTGTGTGATGGGGGTGGTCTCGACCATGGAAAATCAGGAAGCGGTTTCAAGAATCAGGGGATTGAAATCCAAGGAAGAGAAAAATCATTTGTTTCAGTTACACAGGAGTGTAGGGTACTTGCAAATATTTCTGAATTCTCAGAAGCACTTCCCAGTCCTTAGAACCTAGTTTCTGGATGTTTTTAGTGCACACTGGAGTACAATGTAATAGTATGCATCATTAGATTAAAAATAATTTTTACACATTTACCCTGTAGAGTACAATATTTCTTTAGGAGGGAAACCGCACATGCACAGAATGACGTATGTTCACACACAAAGTCAAATAGTGGTTCTCTCTCTCTCTCTCTCTCATACACACACACACCCACACACAAGCACACACACACATGCAGCTTGAGAAAGCATATATTTTGCAAACCCAGACACTTATTCTAAAGCGCTGACCCTGGTCTCTTGGGACACACTGTGTAAGTACTGTTTAGCTATTAGCCAACACAAGACTCATAACCCTGGCTCTGAAATGCCGAATATGATTAAGAGTTTACAAGAAAAGATTTATCCTAAGCCTCCTGCACTAATGGCCCTTTCAGAATGTCAATTGTTCCGTTTTTGGTGTGTGTCCTTGAACTGAGTTTATTTTTATTGTTTTAATGCCTGTCATTTATTGGCAGACAATAATTAGTTCAGAGACAGACTTATGGCAAGCATGCAACTCACAAGTGAGTCATCTTCGCTGTGGAACCTGCCCTCTGAGCATTGCTATTTTCAGGAAGGCAAATTTCCCTCATCTAGTTCCAAAATGAGCTCATCCCTGGCCCACTTTAAGGATCTCTCTCTCTCTCTCTCTCTCTCTCTCTCTCTCTCTCTCTCTCTCTGGATTTCCTGGATGGAGCTGAGGATCACAGCACGGTGACCACGTGGAGAGAGCTGAACACTAAATATGGGACAGTTGGGAATTAGGGCGTCAGGAACCTGGGTGCTTTCAGGTTCTCTAAGCCATGGGAGGGGGCGCTATGAACACCATCTTAGGACAGTAGGCATGTGTCAGCCCTGCCGGGGCAAAACGAGATGTAGAGACATCCTGCTAAGCAGCCTTTTCCCCTGCTTGAACTCCTACTCTTCACTCTCCTTGGATGTCCCTCTTCTATGACTGAGCCCCATCCAGGCCAAATGCCACCTCTTCCATGAAGACTTCCCATCCTTGGTTGACACGGGTCCAGGGATGTCTCAGTCTTCAACTTACCTAACACTTGGCCTCTTGGAACACTGATGTCACGGTTGACTTCCATCCCCTTTGTGTTGCTGGAAACAGAAACCCAACTCAAACCGCCTTAATCAAAAAGAAAAATATGGGGCTATTACCTGGGTCTCTAAATGAATTGTTTTGAGTATCGGTTTAGGCACTGCTTGATCAAAGGACTCGACTAAGGATTGGAATCTCTGTTTCTCTGTTCTCCTATGTGTTGGCTTCAATTTCAGGACCTCTGCTTTGGAAAATCAGCGCTGTGGCACCATTGGGACCTCATGCCCAGTGAATCACAGCTGTCCCCTTTGGGTGGGACACATTCTCTTCCTCACTGCAGTCCCTGCCTCTCCTGTTGGGGAACCCTGGGCGGGGGGTGGGGGGAACGTGGGCAGAGGAAGGGTAAATGGTGCCGAGCAGGCGTGGAGAACAGATATCAGCCACGCCAGCCCACCCTTCTGCTGAAAATACGGCCCAATGGGCTGAAAAGAGTGTTTTGACAAGAAAGCAGGAAGCCACGACCAATTGTTCTTACTCCTTGGAAATTCCTTCTCCGTTCAGTTGAGGGAAGTAATTGTCATTAGACAACTCCCTTTTTTGAAGGCAGCGGAGGGCAATGGAATAAACTGTTTTATTAACACTAATATTCTTCTCCTGCCCATTCCTTGATAATTCTCTTTGCCCGGAAAGAAGGCAGGAGGCACGTTCAAATCAAGCCCGCTGTGCTTAACGACATTAATCTCACGGAACGATCGGTATTCATGGCAGAGATGTCCTTATATCATGAAACCCTTCGTTTGTCTTTGAGCAAACAGCGTAATCCCCAAGGCTTCGGAGCCAGTGCAATTCTTGTGCGCATGGGCGCCTCTTTCTTTTTCCTTTTTTGGAACTTCTTCCTCTCTGACCACAACTAAGAGCGTTTTCTATGAAAATAGCTGAAAAGGTGCAAGGTCATGTTTGGCTTACTTATGATCATTTTCTCTCTCGTTGTACATTTTAACTTCCTGAAATCCACTTAGTGGATACGTTTAGGACTTAAATGTCACGATCAGGTCGTTCACACTTGACCTTCAGCCACTGGACCGGAGAAGCACTGTCTTTCTCTGCTCCTGTTTCACATCCCTCCCAGAGATCAGCGTGTGACCCCACACTGAACCCACTCCTGGAACTTTCTAGAGGACACGATGGTGACTGTCCACATGGAGCCTGGAGATGATAAGACCCAGGGTTCTGCATCCAGCAGCCAAGACTCTTAAGTCAGAGTCTCTTGGTCATCCCTTCCCTGTTTGGGTTCCGCACCCCTGACATTCATGTGGTCTCCTCCAAAGCCGTACTCTTGTTCTTTCCCATCAACGTATTGGTCTCTTTGCCCACGTCCTTCCTTCCATCTGAAATGACACTTCCCTTCTCTTACCAGCAACTTTCTTATCGTTCTTAAGGCACAGATCGAGTAACACCCCTTCCGGGAAATGATATGTAAAAGTCTGGCTTCTTTGGTTGCAAGTGACAGAAACCCAATGGAAAAGGCTCGTCAGACCAAAGAGAGAGTTCATAGGCTTATGAAGCCATATGTCAGAGAGGGACTGGGTAGGGCTGAGACTTGGGAATAAATAGAGCCAGGGCTGGGCATGTGACCCCTACTCTGTTGGTCTCTCCGCTCTGCTTCTCTCCTTCATTCTTACCCTGTACATGATTCTTCCAGCATCTGTAGACACGGCTGTTAACACTCCATGCCCCACTTTCCAGCCTCATTGTATAGGATGGAACGATGAAGAGAGTGTCTCCCTGGTCCCCTTTCCCTGATTAGCACTCAGGGTCAGGGACTTCTTAAGGTCAGGAGTCATTTCTGATTCAATCCAGTACCTTTGTGTCAAGCAGAGAAACCAGCAGTTGTAATTATGGAAAACCTGCTGGTTGAGTGAATGGATCATGTCAAAATCATAGTGTGGGACTTCCCTGGCAGTCCAGTGGTTACGACTCTACGCTCCCAATGCAGGGGGCACGGATTCGATCCCTGGTTGGGGAAGATCCTGCATGCCTCCTGGGGCGGCCAAAAAAACAAAAAACAAAACACCATAGTGTGATTGGGTTAAACTAGTCAGGCGAGAAAAAAATAAAGCTAAAATGTGCCTTTTCTTTCTTTTAGACTGAGACAATGGGTTAACTCATCTGTCATTCTCCCACTGGCTTATTATTAATCATAAACCCTCCCGTGTGTGTAATGTCTAGTCCTTTAAGAATGTCTAGTCCTTTAAGAAGAGCTGCCACAAAATCCCATGCAATTCCTACACTGCCCTCCAAATCGGTGGGTCATCCCTTGTTCTCTGGACTTGGTGACACAGACTCAGAGAGGCTGGAGTCGGCCAGACCTGGGTGTAAATCCCTCTCAGGAATCCTCCTTGCCCATGCCTAACCCAGTTAATCACCACACCCTGAAGTGTGAAACCATCCTTCTCCACCACGTGCTGGGGTGTAGGATGGCATCACCGTGTTCCCTGACCTTGGCGGTTCACCTGCTTCCAGCCCACTTTCTCTCCAGTCTGTCCTCCAGGTGAGGGTTGACACCTGAATGAGAGCTTACACGTGCCCCATCTCTGCCCTCTACTCACTGACCTCTTACTATAAACATTAAAGGTTTTCTGGACTATCCCTCGCCCCTGCCTGCTCTCATTTCCTCCAGGTTTTCCCTTTTTTGTTGCATTTTTTTTCCTCCCATCTGTCTTTCCTGTTGGAGGTTTCCTTCCAGTGTTTGGGGTCATTGCTGTTCGTATTTAAAGATGGGGAAGGGAAAAGCTGCCCAGAAGCTCTGGGTCTGTGGACAGAACTGGCCAATTGGGTGGCTTCCCAGACTGGGCTGGCTCATTTCAGGATCACGGTCGGTGTTTGTAATTTTAAGTTTGTTGGTTAAGGCTTGTCCGTCTCCCTGGAGGTGCATGCAGCCTGGAGGGGAGGCAGAGAGGGAGGCGATGAGCCTGGCAGTCTGCCTTCTGGAGCTGAGCCCTGGAAGGCGCTGGGGTGTCCTCACCGGGGAGCAGTTTGACTTTGCTCTAATCCCTATTTTTACTGTGAGGCCCCCTCCCCAAGAAGGCCTGGGGTTTGAATTCACTATTAGTTTGCTATCTCCATAAAGTGATTCGGAGTCTCTTTCTGAGGAGTGGGAGGGTTGCCAGGGAGGGTGGGAAATACCGTCTTGAGGTTCTATAGACTCTCAGGGAATCCTTGTGTTTTCAGGCGCACACGTCTCCATTTTCAGTTGGTCATCGTGCCCAAACACCCGAGGCTTTGGGGAGCTCGGTAGGGTAAACTTAATTTCTTCTGGATTGCCCACGCTGCCGAGTTCAGTTTCAGCTGTCTTTGACTGGCTGAGTCAATTACCACTGAGGCAGGCTGGGACCTGGGACCCTTTACCGGAGTGCTTGCACCTGGACAAACGTCTCCTCAAGAACAGAAGACAAAGAAACTATAAGGAACTAAAACTAACTGCATGCATGTGCAGTTGGGGCAAATGATGAAAAACAAGATACAAAAAGGCCAGAACCCAGCTGCCACTTCTGAGGTGCCTGGAGCAAAAGCAGGGTCCTGCACATGATCTCTGCACACAGCATAACCAGCGGGGTGGACAGACCACCTAAGCTGCCCCTTTGGCGCCACTCACCGATCCACCTCTACCCTCATCCCATTTAAGGAACCAGCTCGCCCCCCTTCAGGGAGCAAGCAAGGGTACCTGTTACTTGTTCTCATGCCCTCGTGCCTCAGCGCGAGTCCCAGTAAAGCCTTGCCTGGATTTCTCATCTGACCTCTTATCAAGTTCTATTGATTGAGTCCGAGAACCCTGGTGGGTAACACCACTTGCCTATTGGTTTTTCAACTTCCAAATTTTCCTGCTGTCACACTCCCCCTTTGCTTTGTCCTTGTGGGCTTATGTCACCTACTACTTTCATTATAAAAGTACTATGATTTTAAATGATATTTCCAAAGAAAGTGAAGTAAAGCAATATAAATAGTCAAATGTGTTTCATAGGTACCTTCACCAACTTTTTATTTGGACACGTGGATTAGACAGAGAGGACAGTCATGTTGACAGTTTGGTGCTGCCCGTAGGTAGAGGTCTCTCTCAGGTACCAAGGAGAGAGCTGCCTCAGCAGGTAACCTAGGGAGGGGGTTCTGAGTGCCCGATAGTGGGGGGTACCTTGGGCAGATTACTTGGCCTACCTGGATTTCAGTTTCTCCATCCGTAAAATGAGGATGATCACAGTATTTTCTACCGGTTTGGGCCATTGTGAGGATGAAATGAGTTAACAGACGGGAAACAACCTCTGTAACAGCATGAGGCGTGTAGTAAATGCAGGTTTTGTATTTTCTATTATTAGTAGTAGTATTATTCATACACACACCCAGTTTGTTACCCACAGCCTCATCGAGAGCGGCAACACCAAGGTGCGGGGACATATCATCCTAATTGCTCCCTCTTTTTTCCTAGCCCATTTCTTCCTGCCCCCCTAGACGTGAGTTAGAAGAGCAGTGTCTTTATTTTTATGGTCTTGTTCTCCTGGGTTGGTGTCACACCATTAAGCTAAACGTACATCGTGGCCTTTAGGAGTTCAGCGTGGCCGGAACTTTGATATCTGTGCAGATGCAGGAGGGCAGCAGCAACCGAGAGGATGGTACAAAGCGAGATCCCCTTTCCGTTAGCCCAGGAACAAAAATGACATGAGTCAGTTGCCGCCAGGCAGAAAGGCCGTTAGCATTTCCTTTATTTTAGAAATATTTGGGCGCTTCCTTAACTGCAGTTCAGTCAGCTGGCTGGGTGTTTTGTCTGTAACGTCCTTTCAAGCCTTGTCCAGTTGTCTGGAACCAGACCAGGGAGCGAGCACAGAAAAGTGCCATTGGACTAAAAGGGTCCAGTGGCTGGATTGTGTCAAATGGTCCCTTTGACATTTAAGAGTCCTGCTTCTACTCATTAGTTTTTAGTCCTGCTAAAACATTGTCACTTAAGTTATCAGGTCCCCCGTCTTTTGCTAAATGTCAACCTTCTTATGACTCAGATTTAAATTGGAAAATTATTTGTAGCACCTACTATGAGTTGTTAATTTATTCCTTCTCTCATCCATCCATTTATCCATCCATGCCTACATTGATCCATCCTTCCATCCGTCCATCCATCATTTCAGCAGTCTGCACCCAAGTGCCCTTAGCTTTGTCTCTTCTCCTCTCTGGGAGATACTGGGATGAAACTGGCCTCAAGGGGCAACTTAGTCAAGCGGTCACGTGCCCAGTTGGTGACAGTCCTGGGTGATCAGTGTAGTGTCACAGAGGATGAACAGAGAGGTTAGGAGTGGTGAGAGGCGACAACTTCAGTTCAAGAGTGCCAGGGAGGTTTTTCCACAGGAAGTGATATTGGTACTCAGTCCAGAAGGCTGAGGAGAGGTGGCTAGGATAAGACAAGGAGAAAACACTTTCCCTGTGTAAGAAAATACACATGCAAAGTGTCAGAGCTGTGAGAAGCAGGGAATGTTTACTATTTTTTTAAATGTTATTTATTTATTTATTTGTTTGTTTATTTATTTGGCTGTACCGGCTCTTAGTTGCAGCATGCGAACTCTTAGTTGCAGCATGTGGGATCTAGTTCCCTGACCAGGGACCGAACCCGGACCCCGTGCATTGGGAGCATGAAGTCTTAGCCACTGGACCACCAGGGAAGTCCCAGGCAGGGAATATTTAGAAGAGGTAAGTGGTGCTGTAGATGAAGCTCAGAGCATAGGACATGAGTGAGGAATAGCAGAGATGAGGCTGGAGAACCAAACTTGGGTCCACTCGCCCACGTGCAGTAAAGCCAATATACTGACACTGGGCTGTGGTGAAGGACAGTGCAGAGTTTATTGTAAGGCACCAGACGAGGAGTCTGGGAGAGCTAGTGCTCAAAAAGCCTGAGCTCCCTGATGGGTTTCAGCAAAGCATTTTTAAAGGCCAGGTGAGGGAGGGCCATCCCAGGCTGTGTGAGCAGCTCGTGTAAAATTCTCTGATTGGTTGATGGTGTGGTAACAGGGTGGTGTCATAGGGGTTCATATTATCAATCCTCAGGCGCCAGTAGGTCTGGGGGCTACGTGCTCGTGGCAATCAAGTAGTTAATTTCTTCCACTTGATCGGGGTTTTAGCATCTGTAAAACAACTCAGGAAATGTGCATGAGATACTGTTATCTAGGTACTTCAGAGAGGAGCTAAAGCAGAGGATGTAGGGGAGGGGGTCTGTCTTAGGACAGCCCCATAGGGTCCTACTCGGTTACATAGGTAGAGTGGAAGAGCAGCTGCGCCTTTAAATGGGACTCTCCACTCAACTCCCCACCACTCCCTCTTGTCTCTTTCACCTAGACTGCTAACCATGTGTCATGCCTGGTCCCTGAAAACCTCTGGTTGCGTGACCCCTTCCCATGTTCATTCATCAACAGTATTTAACCACCTATTATGTCCCAGGGTTACTGTACCAAGCCCTGGAAATGCAGATGAAGAGAACTCAACCCTTTCCTCAAAGAGCACAGAAACAATCACAGAAAAGGTGTAGCCAATGGTCGATTCCAACAGTGATTGGCCATCTCTTAGAAAAATGGCCGTAGAACTGTGAGAGCCTAAAGGAGGGGGTCTTAATGCAGACTGTGTTGGTCAGGGGGCAATTCTCAGGGTAGATGATGCCTGTCATGAGCAGAGATGGTCCAAGCAAAGACGTGAGGATCTCTAGTCCAGGAATAGGTAACAAAAAGATCAGAACACCTTCGGGAGACCACAAGCATTTCCCAACCACTTAATGATTCTTTATTGCTGTGAACACGTAATGGCTCAGGCCCAATTCAAAGACCTTCATACGCTTTATAACGACCTGATTAAACCCCTGATAACCCAATGCTCTTGTGCTCACTCATCTCAATTTTGCAACACTGGACTGTCCAGGTGACTACAAGTTCCACGTGGCAAGGGACGGTCTTCCTCCCTTTTTATATTCTCCAAGTGCCCCAAAAGTTCTAGGTTACTGAGGAGGAGCAATTATGGTTAACACAGGTGGCATGGCTGCTTGGCTGAGTGTGTGAGCTGAGGGGAGCATTTGAACCACAGTGAGGGCACAGTGAAGCCTGTGCCCTGAGATGATCATTCCCCTGGTCCTCGACTATAACTCTCATCACACTGTCTCTTCTTGAAGCCACAGTATTGAGCTCAGTGGCAGGAACAAATCAGGGACCCTTCACTTTCTGTTGAATTAATCAATCAATACATGAAAGGGAGGGGGAAATTATTGCTCAAAATGAAAGGAAGTGAGATTTCAGAAACCGTTTCCCTAATCTAGAAGTTGGCAAACTTTTTCTGTAAAGAGCCATATAGTAAACAGCTTAGGTTTCTGTGGTACCTGTTCAGCCCTGCTGTTACAGCACAAAAGTAGCCATAGACCATCCATAAATGATGGAGCCTGGCTGTGTCCCAATAAAACTTTATTTATAAACACAGAAATGTCAATGTCACATTACTTTCAAATGTCACAAAATACTATCTTCTTTTGATTTAATTTCAGCCATTTCATAATGTAAAAATCATTCTTAGTTCATGGGTCATGCAGATATAGGTGGAAGATTGGATTGGGCCTTCAGACCACAGTTTACTGACCAGTGGCCGAATCCATACAAGCATATTCTGAGCTCCTGCAGCTCAGCTGTGGACCAGCCATCACCTGTTGAAGGTAGACTTCCTGTCTTTCATTAACAGGAGCTAATATATATGGAGAAATCAATCTGTTTTAACTTAATCTAATGTGGTCATCAAATGCTCCTCTCCCTTTATTATCTAATACAGAAGTGCAGGCAATAAAATTCTACACCGGCTCCATTAGGAAGCCAAAGAATTAAACAACTAGGCAATCAGTGGAATAATGAAAAACTTTTCCATTATGTTATATCATTACTTGGAGCCAAAGGCACCTGCTCACACAGATGCAGGCAGGACGTGGGGAGCAGTGTGGGATCACCTTCAGTGTTCTAGAGAACTGGTGAGCAGGTGACAGCCCAGGGATGCCATCAAGCAATTTCGTTGTTCATCAGACCCTTTAATTTTCATTGTCTCTGACAACTTCTCTGAAACTCCCTCTCAAACTGTCCCTAAAAAGGAGCTGACAGACCACGTGCTGCTGTGCCCCCCCATCACTGTCAGTTCTTCTGAATATTCCTTTTTCTCATTATAACATCTTCACTGTGAGAACAGGAGATGCCTGTTGCCAGGGCAACCCAGTGTGATGCTTCAGGATGTATCTCACTGCAGACTCTCTGCTCTGAGAGTTGAGGTAATATACAAATTCCAGCCCCTCTGTTTTCTGCCACAGATTCTTCCAATGTCTTCCCGGATGATACGTAGTTTTCTTCTGCATTCCCTTATGTAACGCTTCTCAGTTTAAAAGGAAAGTCAAAATGCCCTCTATAGAGTTACGGTTTTGCAAAAATACTAACCAAACCTCCTTTATAGGCTCATTCTATATAACAATATACTTTCTCAGCTTCAGTCTGATAGATTGACCTTCTGGTCAGTACTCTCTGTCATGTCCAGGGAGGAAATGACCCCACGGCTGCGGCTGCCAGCTTCATGCGGATGTTGACATTTGAAATAAATCATGGAGAAGGTAATAATAATAATAATAATAATAATAGCAGCAAGCATTTATACCACGTTTACTGCAAACCAGGTACGTATAAGTACTTCATTCACCAATCTTATGGGACGGTATTATTATCTGAATTTTACAGATGAGCAAATTGAGGGATAGTAAAGGATATTCAACATAGGAGGCAGGTTTGGAACAAAATAAGGTGCAGAGGTCAGAATATTCTGGTGAACAAATTTTTTAAAATCCAGGCGAGTTAGAAGTGTGTGGTGCGGAAAGGGAGGTTGAAGGTCATACACTGGGAGCCTTGAGTAATGCGGAGGTGATTTATTTTTTGCTCTCCTGATTTTTCTCTCCTGGATTTCATGACCTAATTTTGGGGTCATAAAATATCAGTCTCAATTGTAGGTTTACCCTCCTGTACTTTGCCATCAAATGTTGGGACTTCTCTTCAATGCCACGCCTAGAATCTCATCTCCTTTGTACTTTATCTCTAGAAAATCCAGCCCTCTGTGTGGGCCAATTTTCCCCATGTTTTAACTGCACAAACAACCTCATTTCTTTTTTTTTCCAGGAAACACATCTCTTTTTATACTTATTCACTCATTAGCATGATTATTTGATTCATAACGAATTGTCAAATAAATACATAAATAGCTTATTTCACAACTAAGTAAAATCTTATTCAAAAAATAAATTTTCTACTCACCTATATTTTCCTCCTGATAGCTTGAAGATGATGCTGATGACGATGATGATGGAGATGATCATAATGATGATGAGGAAGATGAAGAAGAAGATGATGATGATGAAGATGACAATGTTGATGGTGGTACCTAACACTTATTGAGCTCTTGCTATAAGCTAAGCTAAGTGGTCCATTCAATTTCCACAATACCTCTGCAATACAGGTAGTACTGCTATTTTCGTTTTACAGAGAAAGAGCTAGGGCTTACTTTGTTTAAGGACCTGAACCAAGTTCACAGGTCCAATTGAGTCATGGAGCCAGGATCCTGAGACAGTGTGACCCCAAAGGCTGGGCTGATGTGCTCCTACATTCTGCCTATTGATTCTTCAAACCCTCTATCAAAGGTGTGAGTATGATTTCCATAATTAAATGCCCCTTAGTCTCTTCCCTTCTGTTGGCTTCGGTCTCTTCTCCTCCAATGCCACTGCCGTTTCTAGATTTGAGTTCCTATGAGAAGCAGCAAGTTCGCTGCTCTTTCTCTCCCCGTGCTTATATCCCATGCAAACAGACTATATTCATTGGGGCTGCAAAGAACCCTTTTATATCAGGACAGCGGTGATAGCAACAGGGAAAACAATTTTTTAACTTGAACTTCCCATATCTTCCAATGAAATTATTCAGTTTCCTGAAATGCCCTTCATACCCTATAACAATGGTTTTCAGAATAGTCTCTGGACCAGCAGCATCTTGTCTGAGGTACAAATTCTCGGGTCCCAGAGCAACCACACCAGAAACTCTGGGGTCTTTGCTTTCACAAGCCTTCCAGATGATTCTGATGTTGATGACCATTGACCTGTAATAGCTTCATAAGTGAATCATTAACATAACAGCATAACAGAAATCATGTTATGGGTTGCTCCTTTACAGAAACATCCGTAGGCAAGTTCAAAGAAGGTAGCAACCTCTGGGGAATCATGTACCATGTTGATCTCAGAGGCGCTGTCATTTTCAGCTGGCATTTCCTTCTGCTTGTGTACATGAGGGGTGAATCCTTGCCTTGAGCAGGCTAAATTAAAACAAGTGCTATAATGAATTCCTCACACACACAGACATGACATTTGCAGGCAAGTCACTAAGCCCACATGTCCTGATAATGTTCATTCAATTCAAATGAATTCTCTTCTCATTTATCATCTGGTAAGAAGGACCCTGGCTAATGAGGGCTAGGTCTGGATGGGAAGGAGAAGATGAAGGAGAACAAGGCAGATGTTTCTGCAATGTTGCCAACAGCCCTGAAGACCAACAGGGTCAAAGAATTGCCTTTCAGTGTGATCTTTCCATGGAGGCTTGGGTTGTAGACACCATCACTGGGTGTCCACGGAGGCTGTCATTCTGAAGAATTTCTAGATACTCATGACTGGCCACACTGAATTGGGGTTGGTCCTAAGTCTCAGACCCCTCTTTGATTTTTCTGGCCTTTTCTGAATGTGAAAGACTAGGACACCCCTCTCTGCCTTGTTTTCTCTCCTATTTGTACTCTGCCACGTTCCAAACAGGCTATCATCATTGGAGCTCTTGTCTGCAGGAAGGAAGTTAAACAAAAAACACGCTGTCCCTAAATAGCAGTTGTTCTCTGGTCACTCATCTCCCTGCAGGGACCAAATTGTTTTGTAATTTCTCATTAGGCAGCCACTAATTAACAACCTGTAACTAGCAATCATTTCAATTAAAAGCTGCTCTCCCAGTAAGGACTTAAAATACAGTTAAAATGGAAGCAATCAGACACAGGGATTACCAGGCAAATACAAAATAACTAAGAAAGGTCTCGCCCAAAAGTCATTACTGTATACAGGTAGAAGGTTGCGGATAATTAGAAGACAAAGTTGCTGTGTCTGCCCATCAGCTTTACTACTAAGAGGCAAATTCTTCTTTATAAAATTCAACACTGATTTTAAAAATCAATACATCCTTATACTCTTGGGAAAAAATAGAATAATTTCTCATATCTGAATATGTAAATGAGCCATGTCAGCTCTATGCCCATTTGGAGTCAGGAATGCATTTTCTTAACCTCATATCAGAATGGTTTCACTATCATATGAAGACACCCCTCATCTAAATTTGTAGGAAATAAACACTATGTCAGCATTGTAAAAAAAATAAAATAGGCTCAGGAATCTGACATTTGCATATAAGTAGAAAATAACTCGGATCCTGACTACAAGAAGAAAAATAATTTCAACATTTTTATATAATTCCCAGGAAATTCGCTCTTACAAATGTCCTGTCCTTGGGCTTCCCTGGTGGCGCAGTGGTTAAGAATCCGCCTGCCAATGCAGGGGATACAGGTTCAAGCTCTGGCCCGCGAAGATCCCACATGCTGCGGGGCAACGGAGCCTGTGCGCCACAACTACTGAGCCTGTGCTCTAGAGCCCACGAGCCACAACTACTGAAGCCCGCGTGCCTAGAGCCCGTGCTCCGCAACAAGAGAAGCCACCGCAATGAGAAGCCTGCGCAGCGCAACGAAGAGTAGCCCCCGCTCACCGCAACTAGAGAAAGCCCACGCCCAGCAACAAAGAACCAATGCAGCCAAAAATAAATAAATAAATAAACAAATGTCCTTGTCCCTTTATCTAAAAATGGAGGTTAATTTTTGGAACTTCTTTTGAAACAAAAATGAAACAAAGATTTCCAACTGCATGACACGGTGGAACCCAATGGGATTCTTCTTTTTTTCCCCACATTTCAGCCAAATGAAAAGAACATGCATGATGATCATTTCTCATCACTTGGTTTGACTCCTTTCACAGGGAGTCACAGACTTCCACGTTCGTGGTTATGGAAATTGAGACATCAAAGATGCCAGTCGACCTGCCCCCTCCTTCCTTTAGGATGACTGTTATCTGTGCCCTTTCAAAGTCTCTCTGGGCTGGCATCTGTGTCATCTCTAGCATTTAAAGACTTTTAAGTAGAGAAGGATTTCTTTGTTTATCAACATCAGAAGGACAGACAGAAGAATGTGTTGATCAAGCACAGCTAAGTATTTTGGACTTGCGGTCAGGAGAACGTCATCTCGATGGTGCAGTTTAAAAATGGGAGAGCAGGGCAGAGTCTTCAGAGGGTTAGAGCCAGGGATGGGTGATCTGCTGCGGCAGATCTTGTGAGGCGGGAAGCTGGTGGGACCTGACCCAGTGCACACACGCTCTCACCCCCCTGCTGTCCCTTGGCTGGAAGCTTAGGCAACATCAGCCCGACTCAATACTGAGCCGTAGAAACAAGAGCCAGCCCGTTGCATGGCTTCACCTGCCAGGTTTCGCTGTCCCTGGCTGTGCTTTTGGAGCAAAGTTTGCTTTACCTTTTGCTCACACAGAACAGTCGCAGAGCCTTGAGGCCATTGTGGTGCTGCTAAGGGGAAGGGCCACTCCGGACCAGATACGGGTGTGCACAGCACAGCACAGCGTCAGTGTATGATTATAAGCGGCATCATGCCCTGCTCTTTCCTGAGTCCCGCAATCTGTGCATCATGGGTCCTTTAGGTGGTCCTGCTTGACAGGGACACAGGGTCTCCGGGGACATCCTTTGGCATTTTGCCTGGGGAAATCAATTCTCTGTGTCTCAGTGATCCCGACACACCATGGAATGTTGCACATAGTTCAGATATTCAAGAGGGGTTCTGGAGCTCATCAGATCTGCACCTAACGTCCTTCCTCCTTTCCAGCTCCACAAACCACTGACCCTCTCTCCGTGTGCCTTCCGGCCCAGCATCGCCTCCTATACTATGCGTCCATCCTCACCAGCCAGTACGTTTCCTCCTGGTCCAGCAGCTGTCTCTCAGCTTAGCAGGTGGCACGCCGGGCAAAATCCCCGGATCCCTGACAGAAGGCAGTTGTCATAATCAAACAGCCTTGTTCCCTCTGGGCCCAACACACTGGCCTGCTGCGTTAATACTACAGCTTAGGCTGTGGCTAAGTGGCGTCTCATCACGGCCAGATGTGAAAAGCTTTGCTTGTAACATTTCTGTTGTTACAGGGGCCAGGGGTCCCTGCTGGTTCTCCGGGACCCTCAGGAGGGTTCCCGAGCTGAGCTTCTGCTCCCAGCTCTGGGCACCTGTTGTTGTGATGTTGGGTTTCTGAACAGGTGTCTGACCTTCACTTATCACAAATGATATCAGAGATTTAGTTGTTAGAAACAGGTTGTAGGCAAATGGGTTTTGTTTGGTCCCTCTATCTTCGAGATAAAATGTTTCCTCTTCATCTGGGAGCAAAAGTGTTAGATCTGAATTCTTGGTTTGATGGGGATTCAGGCTAGTCGTGGAATTCCCCGGAACCCTCGTGCTGCTCAATCCAGAATAGAAGAAACCCTCTGTTCCAGGTCTGGTTCTGTGGAGGCATTTGGAAGCTTTTCAGAGGAAGGCTGGCTCGTCGCGGACTCCAGCTTGGGCCCCACTAAGAATCACGCTTAAGCACATAATGGCTCCCAGAGAGAGTCCCATAGAACCCTCTGCTACTTTGTCACAATGGTTTTGAATTGGTGGACACAACGGTGGGCAGACTTGAAGCCAGTCTTGATAAGTAAGCTGTTAGCTGGTTCACAGGAACAAGCATCTAAGCCATTTGCGCTTTCCCCAGGACTGTGTAACACAGGGAGAAGGAATCAGGTTCCTTCTGGTTGGGGCGTATTACCTCCCATTGCTTCTCTAAGCGGTCTTTGTGGTCTTTCTGCTTTCTTCATTTCCGCTAACGCAGGAGTTTAAGAAACTGAATGCGTCGTGTGCTAACGTGCAACACATATCACATTTATTATTTTTCTTAGCGCCACCCCGTCTGGCTCTGCTCCATCCATCTGGTTTGGCGAGAAATCAATCCTGGTAATTTTCAGGGGGACTCTTTACCCCATCTGTCGTGGAACTTTCTAGATTCCTGGAGCTTGCAAAATTAAGGAAATCCTCTGGCCTTCCCTCCTTCGTGGCTGCTGCTCCTGGGTGCCCCCAACCTAGGTTCCCAGCATCTACTCAGAGACATCAGCTCCCTCCCTTTAAGCCATGCTGGGGACAGAGAGGTTGTGTCTGCCCTGCCTGGTAAGGTCCCCACCTGCCGCCCCTTAGGATGCTGTCCTTGAGTTACAAGATAGAGTGACCAGCCAGCCCAGTTTGCCCAGGACTCTTTTATTTTAGCACAGAAAGTCAGAAAGTCTCACTTCCCAGGAACCCATCAATGCTGGGTAAACCAGGACAGCTGGTCCCCTATATTACAGCTCTTCCTCCTACAAATTGGGTCACTTGCCTTGGTAACCCTTTAAATAGGCTACATCCCCTCTGATGGCACACCTAGAACCCTCTTTTCTGGGGAAAATTCAGCTAGCCACCAGTGAGAACTCAGACTTTTGAAATCCCAACCTTCTTCTCTATTCCCTGACACAAGGGAAATGTAGATTTCTAGGAGAGAAACCTACAGTGTGAGCTTTTTCCTTGAAAGGGGGATAAATATACATCTTCCATCCTTTGGAAATGGTTCTCAGCCCTGAGTATATGTTAGAATTATCTACGGAACTTGAAAAATTCTCCCATGCCTGGACCCCACTCCTGGTCAATTCAATAAGAATTTATGACATGTGACCTGGTCATCAATAGGGCTAAAACCCATTTGTCAGGGGGCAGTGGAGAAAAGGTTTTGTTTTATTTCAGTTGTGGTTGTAAGAAGTTCAATAAATAGACACAAGGGGACATCTGTGTCCACAAACTATGACCCTTAAAGTCTCAACTATTGACCCACGAAAGTCATAGAGATATAGCTCATGTAAAACAAAAGGTATCCTACAGGCTGAAATTTACTGACAGTGAAAATTTCTCGATTCATCCTGTTTTAGGTGCTCCAATTCTCCTTTTTATGTTTTTTATTGAGGTATAGTTGATGTACAATTATTATATGTTTCAGGCGTACAACAGA
The DNA here is from genome assembly GCF_028021215.1 of Eschrichtius robustus. NCBI lineage: Eukaryota > Metazoa > Chordata > Mammalia > Artiodactyla > Eschrichtiidae > Eschrichtius > Eschrichtius robustus. Next base: position 5,041,976 of record NC_090837.1, read on the forward strand.
CTGATTCACAATTGTCTGGAGTTATACTACATTTGTAGTTAATGTAAAATATTGGCTATCTTCCGTGTGTTGTATAATATATCCTTGTAGCTTACTTATTTTATACATAGTAGTTCTTCTGACCTTCATAAATATTAAATATAAAACCCAATGCTTGGGGCTTCCCTGGTGGCACAGTGGTTAAGAATCTGCATGCCAATGCAGGGGACAGGTGTTCGAGCCCTGCTCCGGGAAGATCCCACATGCCGCGGAGCAACTAAGCCCTTGCGCTGCAACTACTGAGCTCGAGTGGCACAACTACTGAAGCCCGCGCGCCTAGAGCCCGTGCTCTGCAACAGGAGAAGCCACCCAATGAGAAGCCTGCACACCGCAACAAAGAGTAGCCCCCGCTCACCGCAACTAGAGAAAGCCCACGCGCAGCAACAAAGACCCAATGCAGCCAAAAAGAAAAGTAATTAATTAATTTTTAACAATATATTAAAAAAAAATCCCAATGCTTCACAGACTGGGCTGACAAATCCTATAATCTCAAGATTTGGGAACAGAAAGATGTTCACCCTTCCCCATCTTCTCCTGCAACCCAACTGAACTCATATTATCAGTATTATTATTATTGTTTTAAATTTCCTGATCACCTTCAAAACCTTGCTGAGCCAACTGTGACTCATCTCAAAATTGGATTTTGGTTATGCCAGCTCTCAAGAGTACACAGGAGTGTGTATATTTAAGCATATATTTAATTGTAAATATAATCATTTACAACCACTTTTAAATGCTTACTCTCGACTCAATCTCAAATGCCATGCTTTTACACATTTTGACATATTTATAATTGCCTGGAAGGATTTCTCAGACAACTGACACTTTTATTGGGTCAGAAAATCTTGACGTGACCTAAATTTTTATATAGGACTATTTATTTCTGTTGGTGATGTAAAATATTGGACTAATTTAAGATCCTGCTGAGTGGGAAAATCAGAAGAGGTAAATGGCATGATTACTGCCTTTTTAAATTCTAACTAAATAATTCAAAGAAGTTTGAATAAAATATATGATAGAAAATAAAACTACCTGGGAAATGTTCAAGATCACCTATTATTTAGAACCAAAGTACGTGGGTAAGAATATTAATGAGTGTGCCGATCTGGGTCTGTTCAAATGTGGCCACTAATGGGAACAGGCTCCAGAAGTGTTGAGTCTTGAATTAATAAGTCCTCGGCCGGAAACTCTAGACCAGGGCTTCCTCTTCTACAACAGTGTGGCTAGAGCCTGGAGAGTCCTGGGACCAGTGAGGACAGACCCCAGCTCTGAGACTTAAATTCCTCCTTGGCTCTTTTAGATGTACATACACTAAATGAAAGTAATTTAAAAAAAACTAAAACAAAACAAACAAAAATGAGAACATAGGTTCGAATTTTAATCCCATTTTGTATTTCTTATTTCTTTCAAGTCTATTTGAAGCCTCAAAATTGGAGGAACTTCAGTATTGGATGAGGGGGTGACCCCTTGATGTCCCTTCCTGCTCTCAGACACTGTGTCCAGGGAGACGAACATTGGGCGATATCTAGGGCTTTCTTGAGGCATCGTCCAGAGTAAGTTCACAAACAAAAGGGCCCATACTTCAGTATTCCTCTTTGGCCTTCTGGCTATGTTCTGGAATTCCTTTTTAAACTTCTGTTATGGGGACTTCCCTGGTGGTCCAGTAGTTAAGACTCCGTGCTCCCAATGCAGGGGGGTCCGGGTTCCATCCCTGGTCAGGGAACTAGATCCCACATGCTGCAGCTAAGATCAGGAACAGCCAAATAGACAGATAGATAGATTAATTAATTAATTAATTAAAGTTCTCTTATGGAGACACCCAAAAGAAGGCAGAGCACGACTGATTTGCAAGATACCTAACCGCATTAAGGATCCAACTCCTCTTAGTTTTTCTGGGACTTTCCCAGTTTAAGCACCGAAAGCCCCTTGTCCTGGGGGAAAAACCCAGTCTCAACCATACTGCAGGGGTCGCCCCCCTAGGTTTAATATATTTTTGGTTCGGTTTTCTCATATTCAGACACAAAGAGCTAATGTCCACTGTATACAGTTCTCTACTTGGAGGATGTGCGGACCACGAGAATGGAATTGGAGCTGCTCAAAGGAAGGAGCCCAACCTGGTTTATCTGCACATAGTCATAGTCAAAGTCAAATCAGAGTGTGGATTTAAAATACATGAGTTCATACAGACATAAAGAAAGGACTTGTGGTTGCCAAGGGGGAGGGGAGCAGGGCGGGGGGTGGATTGGGAGTTTGGGGTTAGCAGATGCAAACTATTACATATAGAATGTATAAATAACAAGGTCCTACTGTATAGCACAGGGAACTATGTTCAATATCCTGTGATAAATCATAATGGAAAATTATAGATAAAGAATATATATGTATAATTGAATCACTTTGCTGCACAGCAGAAATTAACACATTGTAAATCAACTATACTTTGATTAAAAAATATATATGAGTTCATTATGGTTGGGGGCACTGAAGAAGATGGGGTCCCAGCTCTTCAAATCAAGTGTCATATTTTGGAACAAAATGTCACAGCCCTTTTGCTGCTTCTGGAACTGAAAACCAAATCCTCCTTGATCTGAGCCACATCACAATGAGATTTCACAAAGGATCTTTATCAGAGGAGGGCAGAATATTAATTCAGCCACGTTAACTTATTATGGTGGAGACCGGGTGCATAATTCAACATTTATCCCATTCATCTTGTAGGTACTCTTTATAGCTGTCACAACAGTTAGAAATATTCATGGGAATTACTAGGAATTATCATCTCCTAGTAATTATATGAGAAAAGGTTGGGGGGAACTCTTTATGTTGCATTTTTCTCCTCCCTGACCTCTGTTTCCAAGCTGCTGGAGAGCAGCAGAGTGTGCCGGAGGCTTTCTGGATGATGCGAGTGATGCAGTTCACAGCACAAGTGATTCAGAGTTAACTCGTTGGGTGTCTGGGATGGGCTGACAAAACGCAACACGGAAAATTAGCCTGGTCAAACTGCTATAAAATTTGAGTCACAGCATCATAAAAACGCCAACAGATCAAGAACAATAAATATCACAAGCAGGGCTTCCCTGGTGGCGCAGTGGTTGAGAATCTGCCTGCTAATGCAGGGGACACGGGTTCGAGCCCTGGTCTGGGAAGATCCCACATGCCGCGGAGCAACTAGGCCCGTGAGCCACAATTACTGAGCCTGCGTGTCTGGAGCCTGTGCTCCGCAACGGGAGAGGCCGCGATAGTGAGAGGCCCGCGCACCGCGATGAAGAGTGGCCCCCGCTTGCCGCAACTAGGGAAAGCCCTCGCACAGAAACGAAGACCCAACACAGCCAAAAATAAATAAATTAATTAATTAATTAATTTAAAAAAAATTATTTAAAAAAAATATATATATATCACAAGCAGCCAAGAACAGGGCTGGTTACCATATGCACAAGCCTGGAAACACCATTCCCTTTCATAACTTTCCTGTTGCAGTTTTAATTAAGCCAACTCTGAAAGAAAAGTCAATGGATTGAAAAGAATGGATCTCCCATAGATGGTGGGGCAAATGTTCACCCTGAACTGACTTTCTATTTCTTTGAATCAAAAAATCTGCAAAGACGGAGAAGCAGGAATAACCGAGTCCACTGTTTCCCCAAGTAGAAGTCAATTCTTGTTGTCCGTGGTGGTTGTGTTGTATACAGTCATCGCGAACACTGAATTAGCGAATACGGAACTAGTGATTCTAGAGGAAATACAGATATGGATTCCTGGGTGCCTCTTGTCATTTCTCTAGTTGTGGAGAGCAAGGGCTACCGTTTGTTGCGGTGCTCGGGCTTCTCGTTGCGGAGGCTTCTCTTGTTGTGGAGCACAGGCTCTCGGCACGCGGGCTCAGTAGCTGTGGCTCGTGGGCTCTAGAGCGCGGGCTTCAGTAGTTGTGGCGCACGGGCTTAGTTGCTCCGCGGCACGTGGGGTCTTCTTGGACCAGGGCTCGAACCAGTGTCCCCTGCACTGATAGGCAGATTCCTAACCACTGCGCCACCAGGGAAGTCCCATAACCTTTTAAAATGTGTGTTTAGGTTTAAAGACAACTTATTTAATATACATTGTTAATTCATTAACATTGAATTCTCGGTGCTAGAACTAGCACAGAACTCATCCTTATCTATTGATGATTCTCTTTAAGGCACATGGCAGCATTTCAGCTCTAAGCACTATTTAGGGTCCATTTTAAACCAGAAATCATCAACAAAAGCAAAAAAATGCAAAAAAAAAAAAAAAAGTAGCAACACGTAGATCATGAAAAGGATGTTTGTTTATAGTAAGAGAGCTGAGACAGAAGGCAGAGTGTCACCTTATTCGACCTTACCTGGGACCCTGCACATTGGCGACTTAGATTTTTTGCTGCTCTGAATATACCCCTGAATGACCCCGAGAGTACTGTGAGTAATAATAATTCCCTAAATCCACTGAACTGATTTATTTACCGCTTGTGAAAATGCATAAAAGGAGACTTCAACTAAAATTGCGGTTGAAAGGCCTGTAGAGAGAACTCTCACATCCCATCACCCATCAGCAATTACCCCAAACAGGAAGACATCAGTTACTGACACCATCAGGAAGAGACACCGGCACTCCCAAACAGGAAGTCCAACTACTCACTACCCCAACAGGAGGAAGGAAGACTTTCTTCCTTCCCAGCCAATGGGAAATGCCGCAGCTCAGCCAATGAGAAGCCATGGTCCCCTGAACTTCTACTGTCCTCCAATGAACTTTCATTTTTTTCCTTGCTGATGACTTCCTTTCCTTGTCCCACCCTTCTTACTATAAAAGCCTTCCATGTTGTGTTACCCCCCCATGCCGTTTGCTAGATGAGATGTTGCCCAATTCATGAATCATTTAATAAAGCCAATTAGACCTTAATATTTACTGTTTCGTTTTTTGATACCCTGAACAGTCAAACTGTTGCTATTTTGAGAAGATTGTGCAAAAACAATAAAAAGGCGTATAGTACAGTGAGGATGCCGTTAGAAGAGAGAGCCTTACGTCTACCTCAGCCCTGGAGAGGGTGGACCCTCATCCCCACCTCCAGCTGTGGACCAAGATCACTTCCTTCTCTTACTGTTTTCCAAATATGTCCAGAGACGGACTCTCCATGAGCCACATTCCTTTGCCTGACACTGCTGAAGACCGGTCATCTGTTTCAATTTCTGGTTTGTACCGAGGGGAAAAAGCAACCTATCATCTCTTAGGAGAGACAAAGTCATTTGGAGGAATCTACTTTTGTACGGTCAAAACAGCACTACTGGCTCTTGGGGAATATCAAATAATAATAGTGGAAGGAAGGGGAGAAAGAGAAGAGAGCTAGAGGGAGAAGAAGGAAGAAAGGATGGAAAGAAGGAGGGAGGGGAGAAAAAGAATCTTCACAGTCGCCCATAGCCTCTGGACACTCCAAGCAGTCAATGCACAAATTTGTTTGCCTCTTTTCGCGTATGAAAAATCAAGCCACATAAGTAACTTTTCACATAAAAGTTCATTCAAGGCACAGGAACATAAGCACAGAGAATGAAAATTCCCTTGGAATTTTCTCACATTATTTTGTGGCTAAAATAACATTCTGCGATGTTACCATTTTGTAATGATCTTCTCCTTGGAGTTTCTCTTTTTTCTCCCCTTTGCTGTTCACCAGAGGCAGCCCCTCTGTTCATTGCCTTCTGGAAGGTAGGGGGCGAGTGGAAAACAGAAGCCAGAGAGGCACTAGATGTCTACACGGCTGGTCCTTAGGGGATGATGGCAGTTCACACATACAGAGCACAAACGATGTGCTGGACACTAGACTAAGCTCTTCACATTCATTAACTTGTTATTATCATGGGCAGTAACTTTAACATCATCCCTGTGTCACAGAACAGAAAAATGAGCCCATGGAGGTTGATGACGTCGCCCAGGTGTGCACAGCTAAGAAGTGGCAGAGCCAGGATTTGAACACAGGCTCCTGAGTCCCTCTGGACCCCGGGCTGCAGGGTTTCACAATGCCGCGATGCTTCACAATGCAAAACCGACGTAGATTAAACAACATCTACCATGACAGCTACCCAGTTTCCAGCAAACCCTCCAGAATAATGTAGAGCTATTGTTTTCTGTTTATAAATCGGTATGTACAGCAATAAAAGCTGATGACAAGGTCCCTCTTGCTTGCAATAAATTAATCAGGTAATGGCAGACTTTATAAGGATCACTTGTTTTGAAGAAGGTGGCGCGTTTATATTAACCTTCCATGCGGCTGCCCAAGTCTGTTCCAGAGGCAAAGCAATTTCTACCATCAACCTGGACCTACCTTGGCCAAATGTTCTTTCTATTCTAATTGCCTTAAATGTCCCTTGTTTACATTTGCTAAAGAAGCAGCCTCCATCCTTACTGAACCCAGACTTACATAATAAAAATTCAACGATGCACATATATAGAAGTTAACAAGTGTACAAAAGCACATTTTAAGCTTTTGTCAAGCCCCACATTTTCCTAAAAGAGCCTCAAAGTAAAGGATTGGATGTCTTTTGGTAACAACACATTTTAAGTTTGATTGACATCAAAAGAGTCAAAGACAATTCTTTAAAATCCTTTTTATTCTCCTTTATGTGTTTATATCTTTTCAAAATGAAATATTCCCAAATGCATCAGTGTGTATCTCAACCTTCTGACAAGGCCATTTAATTATCAGGGGCACTGACTGGAAATTTCCCCCTTATCAGCACAGAGGCTGCTTTCTTTGTGTAGCCAGCAGGCCTTTGAAAAGCTTTACGGAGCTAAGTGCTAGTGCTAGGAGATTTTCATCTTTCCGAAAGTCCGCCTGTCATTGTGACTGGATTATCTGGCTATTAAACTGTGGTCCCTTCAGTACGTCAACCCTCCAAAGAGACTGTGCTAAAAACTCAAGAGATAGGCAAACAAGAGACTTTAAGTATAAATAAGCAGACTCCAGCCTTACTCCTGAGAAAGACTGAGATTCCAAATGTGCCAATTATTTAATCTGCAAACAGCTAACCCGCGTACCCTCTCTATGCTGGAAACTGCAGGATGGCATTCTTTAGAAGAGGACTTTAAAAGTTAGGTTGGTGGGTTAAGTTGGGTATTTTCTTTCTAGTTTTGGAGCTGGAGAATTGGGGAAGTAGGGGATGAAGGAGACAGACCAAAGCCTAAGTGTATTTCCTGCTTCATCATGGGGAAGGGGGGATCGGTACAACATGAATTGTAAGCAAACAAGACTGAAAGGAAGAAATACTTAAGCGCGATGAGATTACAGCTGATGGGTCCCATCGGCAGGTGAGGTTGCTCTACGTTGCTGCGGTCCACCCTGCCTGGTGTCTCGCCCAAGGCACAGACCCCGCAGTTACTCCCCCATTGGGCATCTTCTCTCACTTTCCACCCTGATTGAGGACAGTGTTCCCTGTGGGTTGCCTGTAGATTTGGGCTGTGGACTTATAAAACTTCTTAAACGAGTCTTTCTGAAATACACTTAAAGCCATTTTCTTGCACACCCTCATTCATTTACTGAAATCCCTCTTTTGCCAATTTCAGACCTCAGTGGCACAGACTTTAAAGACAGTGAGTTCCTTATACTCACCAGCCACTGGAAAAATTACCTTGTCCCATTATTGGCCGTTAAATTATACCTTTTAAAAGGGTGGAGGGAAGATGGAGGAAAGATCAAAGGGTCTAATCAAGGGAATGTTCTAATTCTAATTTCAATCAGCTATTAGTACCCAAACTATTATTTAGGTGGCCATGAAGGCCAGATGGAAAATATTTAATTCTGTGGTTCAACACTGGTTTTTTAAAGCCATTTAACAATATTTAGCCTTGTTGGCACACATAAAAAATAATTTTGCATTTGTAATATCTAAGGGGCTAAGGTACACTCAGGTTAAATATACTGCTTTGAGTGAATCATAAACAGTATGAACTGTCAAAAGTGCAATTCACGTTTAATGACATCTCATCACCAATCTTTCTTCACAGCCGTGGAAGGCATGGAACCAGGCAAAGCAGCATCCAATGGTAACGCACATAGTCTAGGACCTTAGCATACGCTTCCCAGGTGTATGTCATTGATTCACTCATTCTCTGGATATTTTGACAGAGGTAGATTTGGTGCTAATAGCCAGGTATTTGGTTAGGTTCACTCATATTCGTTTTTAAGTTTGCATATGTTTGCATCATCATTTTAGAGAAGGGAAAACTAAAAATTATAGAGTTGAAGTAATTTGCCCAAGAAAACTTCCAACATAAACCTGAATCTTGATCTGTGGCTTCCTTTGCCACTTGACTCCCATAATCCTATTTTATTTTATTTATTTACGATTTTTTTGTGGATTCTGTCTCCCAAATATTTCTTTTTTTTTAAATTTAATTTTATTATTTATTTTTATACAGCAGGTTCTTTTAGTTACCTATTTTATACGTATTAGTGCATATATGTCAATCCCAATCTCCCAATTCATCCCACCACCACAATTCCCTCCCACCCCGTTTTCCCCCCTTGGTGTCCATACATTTGTTCTCTACATCTGTGTCTCTATTTCTGCCTTGCAAACTGGTTCATCTGTACCATTCTTCTAGATTCCATGTATATGCGTTAATATATGATATTTGTTTTTCTCTTTCTGACTTACTTCACTCTGTATGACAGCCTCTAGGTCCATCCACGTCTCAACAAATGACTCAATTTCGTTCCTTTTTATGGCTGAGTAATATTCCATTGTATATATGTACCACAACTTCTTTATCCATTCGTCTGTCGATGGGCATTTAGGTTGCTTCCATGACCTGGCTATTGCAAATAGTGCTGCAATGACCATTGGTGTGCATGTATCTTTTTGAATTATGGTTTTCTCTGGCTATATGCCCAGTAGTGGGATTGCTGGGTCATATGGTAATTCTATTTTTAGTTTTTTAAGGAACCTCCATACTGTTCTCCACAGTGGCTGTATCAATTTACATTCCCACCAACAGTGCAAGAGGGTTCCCTTTTCTCCACACCCTCTCCAGCATTTGTTGTTTGTAGATTTTCTGATGATGCCCATTCTAACTGGTGTGAGGTGATTCCTCATTGTAGTTTTGATTTACATTTCTCTAATAATTAGTGATGTTGAGCAGCTTTTCATCTTGGCCATTTGTATGTCTGCTTTGGAGAGATGTCTGTTTAGATCTTCTGCCCATTTTTTGATTGGGTTGTTTGTTTTTTTAATATTGAGCTGCACAAGCTGTTTATATATTTTGGAGATTAATCCTTTGTCTGTTGATTCATTTGCAATTATTTTCTCCCATTCTGAGGGTTGTCTTTTTGTCTTGTTTACAGTTTCCTTTGCTGTGCAAAGGAAAAATCCTAGTTCATTTGCTAGGATTTTCTGTTTTTTTCCTCCCTCTTCACTTCATCTTTTCCTTCTGATCTTCCTATTTTTCTCCCTCTCTCCCTTCCTTCCTTGTTTCCTTCCTTCCCTCTTTTTCCTTCTTTCCTTCCTCCCTTTACTGTTTCTGTTTTTCTTTCTTTCTTCTTCTCTCTGTTTAAGCATCCATGAAACAGGTTATTCTTCAAAGCTAGGCTGAATTTTGATCTTCATAGATCTTCCTTCTTGTTCCATTTCTTTTTTGGGAATACTACAATTTGGATTAAAAAAAGTTCTTTCAGTTCGATATTTTGCCTACATGAAGCAAAACATCTCTACTTGTTGAAAGCCTTATTTTAAAATTCCAGGTCTACTCTCTAACTGGTGATGTACACCTGAATCTTAGAGGAAAGTTTCAGCCTGGGGGTACCTATTTGGCAGTCATCATCACAGAGACAGTAGTTGGAAGAACCACAAGAATAGGCAAGATACCAACAGAGAGTGTATGCACTGATATGATCTGTTGGCTGAGGCAAAAATTAACTAACAATTAAGCAAAACCTTAAGGAGCAGCCCCATATAAATGGGAGGCAGAGGTGATGGAGCTACAGCTGAGCAAGAGGAGGGGGGTGATGTCATAGTCCTAGAGGGTGAGAGGAGCTTGTGAAATAAACAACTGGGTACAAAACCTAGTATGTTACATTTCAGTGGTCATGGTCAACATTTAACCTAAATCACCATCTAAGAGTAGTCTAAGAATAACATCAGCCCATTTGCCAAGCACCAGTGCCCACTAGACCCTAGATTCTGGTCTCCAACACCAACTCAGCCAAAGGAATCCAGCACTTATTGGAAAGTGGCTGATTCTAAGCCCTGGGGCAAAAATGAGGTCAGCAACTTGCTGTTGTTGCCAGAAAGCAAGAATATTTTTAAAACATGGGAAGGAATTGTAAAGGGGAAGAGATCTTTAATTAAAGGCTCATGCTGGCCCAGTTGTGAAAATCTTGAGCATTAAAAAACAAAATACTTATAGTAATGGTTTATGGTTAATTGAAATAAATTTAGTTTGCGAAAGGCAATGAGTTAAATTCATTCAAAGAAAAACTGATTCAAAAGGAAAAAAATAATAGGACATTTAATTTTTTTTTCACTTTTTTTTTCTTTTTTTGGCTGTGCCACAGCATGCAGGATCCTAGTTTCCCTAACCAGGGATCAAACCCATGCCGCCTGCAGTGGAACATGGAGTCCTAACCACTGGACCTCCAGGGAAGTCCCTAATAGGACATTTTAACTTAAACAAGTACCCAGTATTTGTGTACACACATGCATGTGTATGTATGAATTTCATTTATTCTATTAATCATTTGGCTGTATATATATGTAACTAAATTAACTACATCAGTTATATGGTGTTTTAGAATATTCTGAAGTGTAAGTACAGTAATAAGTTTTTTTTAAATAAATTTATTTATTTTTATTTATTTATTTTTGGCTGCATTGTGTCTTTGTTGCTGCGTGTGGGCTTTCTCTAGTTGCGGCGAGTGGGGGCTACTCTTCGTTGTGGTGTGTGGGCTTCTCACTGCGGTGGCTTCTCTTGTTGCAGAGCAAGGGCTCTAGGCGTGCAGGCTTCAGTAGTTGTGGCATGCGGGCTCAGTAGTTGCGGCGTGTGGGTTCAGTAGTTGTGGCGCGCAGACTCAGTAGTTGTGGCTCACGGGCTCTAGAGCGCAGGCTTCAGTAGTTGTGGCACATGGGCTTAGTTGCTCTGCGGCATGTGGGATCTTCCTGGACCAGGGCTCGAACCGGTGTCCCTTGCATTGGTAGGTGGATTCTTAACCACTGTGCCACCAGGGAAGTCCTGGCCATTGTTTTTTAAATTATTTTTCTGCCCTCCCTTTCCTTTGGGGACTCTGAATATAGGTATATGAGGCTGCTTAAAGTTGTGGTTACCAGTGGGGAGGGGGAAGGGGCAATATAGGAGTGGGGGAGTGGGAGGAATAAACTATTGAGTACAAAATGGGCTCAAGGATGTATTGTACAACATGGGGAGTATAGTCAATAATTTTGTAATGGCTGTAAATGGAAAGTAACCTTTGATTTGTATAAAAATAAAAACATTTTTTAAAGTTGTTTGAGGTGTATACAGTTAGTTTAATATCTCCATTTTAAATGCAAAGAACAGGATTCAGGAAGTAAAGAAATACACACAAAGAGCACAGCTTGTGAACAATAGAGGCAGGGTTTGAACCCAGACCTTCTGTCTCTGGAACCTGTGTTTTCATTGAATAACGTTCTGTCCTGCCTGGACCAGGATGGAGTGTATCAACCGTGATGAGGGATTATTTTCAAGGCAACACCTAATCGTGATCTTTCATAAACAGTAAACCTCTTACTTCAACGTTAAATACTTAACCGCGTCACCAGCAGCACACTGAAATAGACAAAGCTGCAAATCTTCTCTCTTTTAAACGGGACAGCAGTTTCCTGTCCTTGCCTGGAGACAGGTGAGCTGGTTTAGGCTCAAAACAACTCAGAATAAAGTGGAGGAGGAGGAGACGGGAGAGCTTGGGTAAGTATGCTCTTCAGAGCATATGATCATTATATGGCTACGTACATGGCTTAGCAGTGGAGCAGGAGGGGCCGTGACCCAGGGAAGGAAGGGTGGAAAGGAATGCTTTCAAGTCCCTTCACCAGTTACGTGGCACTTACTACGTGCTGTTCTTAGTACTTTACATGGTTACATTTCACCCTCACAGTGACCCCAGGAAATGGGTTCTCGGACTATCCCCATCTCAAAGATGGGAAGCCTGAGGCTCAGAGAGGTTGACTGTCCAGGATCACACAGCCAATAGTTGGTGAAGGTGGGGCTCACACTTAGGCCGTTTGCTCCAGATTCCCCATTCTCAACCAAGAACGTCCCCTGTCCCCCAAGCAAGTGACGTGAATTAATCATTTAATCCTCCCAACAACCCTCCCAACAATTTTTCCCGGAGGAAAAATTTCCTGTGCATTCGACCTTACCAATGATAACAACAGCAATCATGATAACCAATATTTACTGAGGATTTATTATATAACAGACATCATTCTAACCACTTTATCTGTATTAGGTATGTTTGCTTATTAAATAGTTTCAATCACTTCATGATATAGATTCTGTTATTCACTTCAACACGTGAGGCCACCCAAGCACGCGCATTTGAAGGGGCTGCTGTGGTTCATACAGGTGACTGGGGAAGAAGTGAGATCTCCCCCCAGGGCAGGCTGGCTTTGACCCTCACTCATAACCCCTAAGTTACAGTGTCTCACACACACACACACACACATATGCACACACATCTATAGAAACATGCACACACTCTACACAAAAGCGTGTACACACTCATATGCACGTGCGCAATGTGCTTAATATACACACATGCCCACATGCACAAACGCACACAAATATACCCAAATGCAACACAACGTACACACACACTCATACACATATTCAACACACGTAGACATACACACACATACATACACACATAATCACATCAAATATCATATTCAGCTATATTCTTTATATATCTAGTCTTTTTCATATTCTTTCCACTATGGTTTATCACAGGATATTGAATATAGTTCCCTGTGCTATACAGTAGGCCCTTATTAGCTATCTATTTTATATATAGTAGTGTGTATATGTCCATCCCAATCTTCCAATTTTCCCTCCCCCAAATCTCTCAGTTCAATTTGAATTTCAGAGAAACCACAAATAATTTTTTAAGCGTTAAGTGTTTCCCAAACGGCAACCTATCCTATATGTTATCTGAGGACTCCATTTTTAGTATAAGTATATCCCAAATTGCATTGTATGTTCTATACTTTATCTGGTAAGCCTGAATCCAGGGAAAGTAGACTGAAATCTCACACAGTGTTAGGTGAGGCTGCCATGCAGTTCTGGAATTTTTGTCAGAAATGGATTTAGTAGGACTTCCCTGGCAGTCCAGCGATTAGGACTCCATGCTTCCACTGCAAGTGGTGCGTGTTCAATCCCTGGTTGGGGAACTAAGATCCCACATGCTGCCTGTCGCGGCCAAAAAAAAAAAAAAAAAAAACCCCAGATTTAGTAAACACAGGGGTCTCCTGAGCATATTATTTCCACTTCAGAACCACCCGACTGCTTCCGTTGGTCGCTGTGTGCCTCATTTCTGCTCTGCCAGTTACAGATAACAAACCTGCAGGAACTTATGTCCCCAGGGAAAGTGGGTACCTGCAGGAGCAGGGGACAAACTCTTTTGTCTTTGCAGAGAATTCATGAGTTAGAAATTCACCCCACCTGAGATTGGTCTTTCCTGAGTAGCAATAGTAAATTATAATAATTTAAATACACAAACTTCAGCCTACAAAATGAGTTCTATTTAAATGGGGCAACTTGCTCATGAAATGAACCACCTTTCAGGATGTGAATTTTTCTTGATAAGATACCTAACATGTGTGGCAATAATTCCCATCACTCTGGCTTCACTTGGTTGTGTGGGCAGAACTATTATATTAAGTAAATTGCGTAGAGTTACTTAATAAAGGAGTTTTAATCCATCTGGTTTTCAGGGATTAAACAATTTGATCTAAGTATTTCTTTTTGACAGAGGAGAATTTTTCTCAGCTAAGAATGAGGAAGAAGTCACGGGTTGAAAAGGCTGAGTATATATTTAATACCCTCGGGAGCAAACAGAGCAGCCAGTTTTATTCAACTCACTGAACAAATGTGATATTAACTGGCCTTCACCAAGTTCATCCTGAGATAAAACAAAGTCTTTCTTTTAGTTCCCTATGATGTAATGAAATTCATGCACCACTGCTTTGTTATAAATTAGACATTAGTGTCATTTTTTGGTTCGGTTTCAAATACAAGGCGACAGAGATGAATTAACTTTACAGATGTTCAGAGACATTGTATTAGGTTTACCCAAGTAGAACAAAATGGAGGTAGTTATTAAGGAAAGGGATAAAATTTGAGACAGGAGCTCTCTGAAAGAAGCAATGATCTGCTAGGGTGTAACCTACAAAGAAGCTCCAGAGCCCACTTATGAATTCACACATCCAAGGGGTGCCCCTGCCAGGCTCTGAGTCTGATGATTCCAAGGGTCATTAGCCAGGGCTGGGCTTTACAAGAGCTTTGAGACAATCGAAGGGATCAAAGGATCAGAAACAGGCCATTTCCTATCTTCTCCTTTTCCTGGCTTCTCAAATTCACATGCATGCAGAGGCCAGACTAGACATTTAAATAAGGACTTCAGGTGAAAACTGTGGACCCATGGAAGGTAGGCAACGTTGAAAGTCATACATCCACCTGGCCCCAGCCACTTGCTCCCATGTGCGAATAACTCTTCCAGCTTCAAGAGACTCTAAAAATCTAGATTTTTTAATTTATTTTTAAAATTAATTTTTATTGGAGTATAGTTGATTTACAATACTGTGCTATTTTCTGCTAGATTTTTAAAAATTTTATTGAAGTTTAGTTGATTTACAATGTTAACTTCTGCTGTACAGCAAAGTGACTCAGTTATATATATATATATATATATATATTCATATTCTTTTCCATTATGGCTTATCACAGGGTACTGAATATAGTTCCCCATGCTATACAGTAGGACCTTGTTGTTTATCCACCCTATATATACTAGTTTGCCAATCCTGAACTCCCAGTCTATCCCTCCCCCACCCCCCTCCCCCTTGGCAACCACAAGTCTGTTCTCTATGTCTGTGAGTCTGTTTCTGTTTTGTAGATATGTTCATTTGTGTCATATTTTAGATTCCACATATAAGTGATATCATATGGTGTTTGTCTTTCTCTTTCTGACTTACTTTGCTTAGTATGATCATCTCTAGGTCCATCCATGTTGCTGCAAATGGCACTATTTCATTCTTTTTTATGGCTGAGTAATATTCCATTGTGTGTGTGTGTGTGTGTGTGTGTGTGTGTGTGTGTGTATCTATCTCACATCTTCTTTATCCATTCATCTGCCAGTGAATGTTTAGATTGCTTCAATGTCTTGGTTATTGTGAATAATGCTGCGATGAACATTGGGGTGCATGTATCTTTTCATATTATAGTTTTCTCTGGATATACGCCCAGGAGTGGAATTGCTGGATCATATGGCAACTCCCTTTTTAGTTTTTTGAGGAACCTCCATACTGTTTTCCATAGTAAGACATTCCCACCAACAGTGTAAGAGGGTTCCCTTTTCTCCATACCCTCTCCAGCATTTGTTATTTGTAGACTTTTTAATGATGGCCATTCTGACCAGTGTGAGGTAGTACCTCATTTTAGTTTTGTAAAAATCTAGATTTTTGTGTGAAAATTTCCAAGTTTTTAATCTTAAATACTAATCAACTAATGTTTAAAAAAACAAACAAAAAACATCGTGTGGAATAGGAAAATAAGGCTGCAGGTAGATCCAGGCAATCAACCATTAATTTGTTACCTGTACACAAGCTCATGGAAGAAAGTATTTTTTACATACGACTTATGAGAGGCTGTGCTTGCAGTGTCAGTAGGAGGTGGGGGCATTATAACTTTCCTTGTTCTAGAAAGTTCTACCCTGACACAGCCAATTAGCATCGGGTGCCATAAGTCTTACGCCTGAATTCTCTTGCCTGGCCAGACCCAGGTTCTTGGCTGCCTTCCTTGTCTCCTGGAGCTGCCCTGAGTACTTATACACACCTCCATGTTCCTTGTAATGTGACTTTGAGCTGGTTTTCTGGATTATCTGGGTCTCCATTGTCCTTGGAAAACAAGACAAAATATTTGTCCTAGACCCAAACCAAGGGTTTTTTAAGTGACCTAAACTGAAGGATCTCTCCGGAACCTCTTTTATAAGGGCACTCATCCCATCATGAGGGCTCTACCCTCATGACCTAATCACCTCCCAAAGACCCCATCTCCTAACACCACCACCTTGAGGGTTAGGTTTCAATGTATTTGGGGGGGAATTAATTTTCACCTGAGAAAAAATACACAGAAAGGCACCTATGTAGAAAGATATTACCTGTTTACATTGTCTACCAACATTCCACCTCCACCTTCAAAACACTGCATGTTGCTGACCATCTATAGTGAACCACCCCTTGCTAATTACACTGCACCCCGTTCCTTGGGTTTATACAATCTTCTTCTTTCGGAATGACTTTCTCCCCCCACTACCCTCCATCTTAGCCAATTCCGACCCTGCTTGTCTTTTCAGACCATATGTTGCATCTAATATAAAACTTGCCCAGATTCACTAATTCAGAATTAAGAGTCTCTTTCCCATCTACTCTTTCTGTTTTAATTTAATTTTTCTTTTATATTGGGATATAGTTGATTTACAATTTTGTATTCGTTTCAGCTGTACAGCAAAGCGATTCAGTTATTCATATACATACATCCATTCTTTTTCAGATTCTTTTCCCATATAGGTTATTACAGAATAATGAGTATAGTTCCCTGTGCTCTACGGTAGGTCCTTGGTGTTTATCTATGTTATATAGCAGTGTGTATATGTTAATCCCAAACTCCTAACTTATCCTTCCCTCCCCTTTCCCCTTTGGTAACCATAAGTTTGTTTTCAAAGTCTCTGAGTCTGTTTCTGTTTTGTAAATAAGTTCATTTGTATCATATTTTTAGATTCCACATGTGAGTTATATCATATGATATTTGTCTTTCTCTGTCTGACTTGCTTCACTTAGTATGATCATCTCCAGGTCCATCCATGTTGCTGCAAATGGCATTATTTCATTCTTTTTTATGGCTGAGTAGTATTCCATTGTATATATGTACCACATCTTCTTTATCCATTCATCTGTCGATGGACATTTATGTTGCTTCCATGTCTTGGCTATTGTGAACAGTGCTGCTGTGAACATAGGGGTGCATGTACCTTTTCGAATTATGGTTTTCTCTGGATATATGCCCAGGAATGGGATTGCTGGATCATATGGTAGTTCTATTTTTAGTTTTTTAAGGAACCTCCGTACTCTTCTCCATAGTGGCTGCGCCAATTTACACTCCCACTAACAGTGTAGGAGGGTTCCCTTTTCTCCACACCCTCTCCAGCATTTATTGTTTTGATTTACTGACTTTTTGATGATGGCCATTCTGACTGGTGTGAGGCGGTACCTCACTGCAGTTTTGATTTGCGTTTCTCTGATAATTATTTTCCAGCTACTCTTATTGGATTTGTTCTGAGATGTCATCAAATACTGATCATTGCAGCAGGTAGGCATTGAGTGCCAGCTCTGTGCAGGGCACTGTGCTAGGCACAGGGATATTCAGTCGGGGGGACACAGGTTCTCAGTCCCCCAGAAGCCATTGGTCAACTTGCACTTCCTCCCCAGGACCCCAAGCCCCCATACCTCACCAGCTCGCAGTCTGAGCTCTTCTCAGCGTGGTCTGTGTGCCACCTTCCCTCTGGCCCTCAGCATCTGTCACCTGGATTCCAGGACCTGTCTCCCCTCTGGCATCCTAGCATCCGCCCTTCTCTTCTGCACAGTCAGGCAGAATCATCTACCGCTTTCATGCAAAATCCTCCTGGGTTCCATTTCTCGGTGGATCCGCAGGTCCCGCTCTATCTGGCCCCTGCCTGCCTGCAGCGTCCGGCAGCTCCCCACTCCTCTCCTCCCATCCAGCCCCGCACCAAACTCACACACAGTCCTATAAGCACATGGTGTGCCGCTACCTCTGAGCCTTGTCGGTGCCGATCCCTCAGTCTGCAGAATCCTTTCCCTGCTTAACCACCAGGCTGTCTCGCCTCGTCCTCCAAGCGTCAGCTTGGTTGCCAATCCCTCTAAAAAAATCTCATGATACTCTTCCCCACTTGCTCCACTCTGCCGACATGGGACCTACGTCACTCAGTGTCTCCCCTTCCATCGTAACTCCTGCTGTCTGTACTGAGACCCAAATATGTGCTTGTCTCACACAATGGAGTATGCGTTCCTACGGTATGCGATCACCCTTATTTCTGTAGCTCCCCTGCCCAGCATGATGCTAGGTGCTTAATCAATGCTTGTCGTATGAATGGATGGAAGGGTGTATGTCTCTGTATCACTCACTAGTGTATCACCTCCATGAAGCCAGGATCTATCACCCTCAGGTTATGTAAATGAGCCAAAGATCTTCCCTGTATATTGACCCCTAGATTGTATCTTTCTTCACAGCAGGCTGGGTGAGACCCATTAGCTCAAAAGCCGACTGGCACCAGACTCAAGTTTTTACACAACCAGTTGTTTTAAACATAAACGAAATAAGCACATTTTAGTCACTTACAGCCTGTCTGATTTGCATACCCCACAGAACTGCACCCGACATCTGCTAGCCACTGGTGAGAAAATCCTGCCACCACAAAGACCCCAAGCGTCTGGCTCCTGGACTTTGGAACTTTCTCACCCAGAGACCCCCCACTGCCACCGACATGTTCCTAAGAGACATCGCCTGGACACGTAAGACCCCTCTCCAGAGTTTCCTTGTTCTCCTCTCTTTCTGGGTAGTGGCCGCCACACCACAGCCTCTAGACAGTCTCACGAGGTGGGTGACTTCTGTCCACAAAATTGTCAGGGTCCCCCAACTAAGCCCATTGTCTGCTACTGCCACCTTGTGGTCAAATATTTTCCTTGCTCAGCCCAGCCCGGAAATCCCTCAAATTCACCACACCTCCTTAGATTGTCCCCCAGTGTAAATCTATTGCCATCACTACTTAGGAACTGAGGGACATTTTCCCATCATCCCAGTGTACAGAGTGGATTCTCAATCAATTCTTGTATGAATGAATGGATGGGTGAATAGATGAATGGATGGATAGATGGGCAGGTGGGTGGGGAGATAGATGGATGGGTGGTTAGATGGATGGTTGGGTGGACGGATGGATGGGTCTCACTTTACTACTCTGTGATCTCCATGAAGCCTGGATCTGCTGTCCTCACTAGGGTATCCTCCATTGAAAATCCTCTGCCATCATTACCCTGGATCCCTGAGCCAAGGTCCCACTGGCAATTATATACGATCAGTGCTTAATGGATGCTGTGAATTGATCAATAAGAAGAGGAAACCACCTGCATCCAAGTGATCCCTGATTTTTGGTAAAAGAAGAACAGGGCTAGAGCTACATTGCTTGAACCTCAGCGTCAGCTTCAAACCCTAAACATAGATACACAGACCCACATGCCTCTCTCTCTGCCCTGGAGCCTCATGACACAGGAAGCCAGGGCCTCCCAGCCTTAGAATTAAGCCCTTTGATTGATAAAGGGTTTAACTGAAACTCAGAGCAGTCACATGATGTTTCTGAGGTCAGGAGGGGTTAGTCAGCGAGTCAGGGCTAGATCCCCCGGAACAAAGGCTCCGCCATGCTGCTTTCTTCCACGTGCCCCGATGCTTCTGTCATTTCCTCCGGTTTCTGTAAACATCTCGATGTCAGAACGTCACTTGTTCAGCCACCAATGAGGAAGTCTGAAGTCTGTGCTGTGCGCAAGGGACACCCAGGTGAATAAGGCACCATCCCCAGTGCCTTCCTCAAGTACTAGGCTGCCATTTGAGCATCACTTCAAATATTTATTTACAGCAACTTGTTCATTACTCTCAGATCTGACGCACACAAAATAGAGCACACCGGATGCTGTAAGAAAGCGTCCTTAAAGCCAGTATGAAGTCTCTTTGGATTTCTTTTTCCTTGAGCAAAATGACCGTCAATCATCCCAAAATTTATATCATCAAAAATGAATGCTTGATTGCTAGCATTTGGGGAAAATAAAATAAAATACTCCCCGCTCTATACTCCTGACTTGAATTACTCTCTAATTACAGAACGCAGAGTTCTTTTTGACAGTTTGAATGTGTGAAAGCAATTGTATCAAATGATATAGCTAGAGTGACCCGTTAAGGCTTGTGAGAAAATATTCCCGGCCAGGCCTGTTTTCCCACTGTGGAGGGAGGAACTTTGAATTTGATCAACTAGGCTTTGTATTTTTAAGGGGTAGGCATTATCTATGGCCACAAATGAATAGAAGGTGTCATTGTCCGAACGCCCTGGGCAGAGTAAAGATGAAGTTGTCCTGTGTGGTAGGATCTGATGCTGTGAATGACTGCCAAGATCAATACCAGGAGAACCACTGCCAACCACCAACACAGGTATGAATCAATGAGGACTTGGAAAAGCATTTCAGATGCCCAATCCCTGCTTCGCCCAGCTTCCAACTGTGGACCTGCTTATACTACAATACATGAGAGATTCATTAAAAATGGAGAAGTCCCCATCTGATTCTAACTAGAATCACCCCCAAAACTACACTGTATTCTCTCGAGGACACGCTTTTGATCTAGCGGAGTTGTGTCCTTTTTTGGCTAATGCAGCTTTTGTCTGTGACCCACGGAGTTAATGTGGGTGAAGTCCATTTTCCTCTCCGTGGACATTTCAACGTGGTGGCCAGAGGAGGTAATTATTTCTCCCTTCATGTTGAATTAACAATTTTAAGAAGATGTCACTTTTGTCTTTGCAGGAGGAAAATCAGCCTCCTCATTATCCTTGAACCCTGGGACCCTTTCCCATGGTGTCTGTGTTAGATTTCTTTATTTAAAACTCCCCTACTGCATTAACACAAGAGAACCATCTGGATGGATACATTCTGAGAGGGGCTTTGGCAGGAAACAAAGACTTAAGAGCTCTACCATATAGAGGAATATGTAACAGAAGTTACATAGTCAATGCAAGAGTCATATAATAACCAGGTATCTTTTTTTTTTTTAGAAACTTTCAGAATTCAATTTAACGTGATCGGTGATTTGGGATACGGGAAGAGAGGAGAATGAACTCATAGAGGCTTTTGCCTCATTTTACCTAGTAATTTAAGTATAAACCCTACTTTGAAGTTTATCCAAAGGAATTTCTGTACCTGCTATTTTATCTTCAGCCACCAAACACCATGCGCACCAGTAACATCCCAGGCGTGACAAATTTCCAGTCACTGGAGTGGGGAATCAGGGGGAAGAAAGAAAGTAACAGACAGAATTCACAGGAGACACTCTTCTCCTGCAGGACCCCAGAAAGTTAGACAGATGCTTCGAGCATCCACGTATTTCAAGGGAAAATAGGTAGGCAAGCTTCAGAGGTTCCCAGGACATTCAGGTCCCCTCCCCTCAGATCCGCTCTCTAAGGGGAGACACCCATGTACCTTCTGGCAACACAGCACCTGTCACAGTAGATCAGGCATGTGCTGGTGAAAATGTCCTAGTGACTTCCTTTTGGGGCCATATGGCACCTGCGACTGACTGGCCTTTTCCGGACACTGGAGGTGAATTTGCCAGCAATCCAGGTCTTCTATGCTTTATTTTCTTTCCCTAAGTTTTGTTCGAGTGATACCCCAAGATCCAGAGAACCATGGGACTCAGTCTCATCATGATACAATCAACAGGGAAAGGAGAGCTGGGCTTAGTCCTATTTATCAGTTGTGCTGTAAAGACAAACAAGCATGTTGGTACCCGGTGTCGAAGTGTGTGTTCCCCAGTAATATCCCAATATCATATCCCAATGATATTATTTTCAACAATGAGGTACGGTCTGGGGAAGACATTTCATCCTGAATCAAGCTTGGCTGGTGCTGGATTTGGACATTCATGAGGTCAATTGAACCAAACGGTAAAAAAGGGAGAGGCAAGTCATTAAATAGAGACTTTGCTATCATCCTTGGTGTCTCACCCTCACAATTACCAGCCTTGGGGATTTTCTATGAACTTGCAATTTCAATAGGCCCTGAAAATTCTGTCCAGTTGAGACAGGCTGGGACCTGGGACCCTTTGCTGGGAGCTGGGACCCTTTGCTGCAGTGCTTGCACCTGGACACACCTCTCCTTGAGCCACAAGATACAAAGACGCTATAGCGGACTAAACAAACTGCGTGTATGCAGTTGGGGCAAACTCTGGACCCAAAAGACACAAAGAGACCAAAAAACCCAGCTGCCACTTTTGAAGAGCCTGGAGCAAAAACAGAAGGTCAGGAGCGAAAACAAGATGTCAGGAGTAAAGGCAGGGCACTGCGCATGCCCCCTGCACACCGCAACACCAGCGGGGTGGGCAGACCACCTAAGCCACGCCCCTGGCCCGACCCCTGGACACACCCCTACCCTCACCCCATCTAAGGAACCAGCTTGCCCCCCACTCAGGGAGGGAGCAAGCAGGGGAACCTGTTGTTTGCTCTCACTCCCACCCTGCTGCAGCAGGGGCCCCAGTAAAGCCTTGCCTGAATTTCTTACCTGGCCTCTAGTCAATTTCTATTGCTTGGGGAAAGCCAAGAACCCTGGTCGGTACCACAGTGATTGGTTCCCTTGCAGCTATGCACCTCCAGGCACAAAGAAACAAGGATGACCGCCCTAAAGGGACGTTAGTGGTACCGTGGCTGTGATCACAGCGCATCACGGGCTGCTACTTCTCAAATGACTTAGAGATGAAAGGGATGCCCTTACCAAACCGAGCTGGATGAGGGCAAGGGTGATGATGAAGACATTATTAATGGCAAAGATGTGTATGAAGAATGTTAGCTGAATTCACGAAATGTGAGTGTGCACATATAAATGAATATATTATTTTACCTGTGGCTTTAGATACATAGGTAGACCTAAGTAAACTATTAAAATGTATATCTGACTATCTATATCTCAGAAAAAATGTGTATAATTAAGTTGGCAATAAAAACCTTTTAGAAGATCCTCTCAGTGGAAAACTGTAGCTGATCACCTTAGGTTAGTGGTTAGAGTGGGGATTTTGTTGTAATCCGTGTGCACTCATTGGAAATGTGTCAGATATTTGAATGATTCGTGGCACGTCAGATGTGAAGGGACAGGTGATGTCAGGGTAGCATGATCTGGGTCAAAGGTTGCAAGTGTGACCTAGGCACTGGATTTGGCTCTCAGAAATGACCCCTTTGTTCTTGTCAGTGTTCTAACATGTTTGAAGATTTTACATTAAACATAGGATAATTGCATTTCAGTAAAATAACTGAAAATGTAAGGACTGAGTCCACATACCCACATAGGAGTGATCAACGGGAAGGGAGGAAGCAGACACTGCCTGCTTTAGGTGGGGCCTGTGAGCTTCAGCTACCACAGTCCCCACCTCTCCCTATTGCCTTCCAGGGGGTCCTGTCCCCCGTAGAGGCTACATGCCCCTGGCTCCTGTGGGCATTTGTTTGTTTGTTGGTTTGTTTTTATCGGGGTATAGTTGATTTACAATGTTGTGTTAGTTTCAGGTGTACAGCAAAGTGATTCTGTTATACATATACATATATTCATTATTTTTTAGATTCTTTTCCCATATAGGTTATCACAGAGTATTGAGTAGTTTCCTGTGCTATACAGTAGGTCCTTGTTGGTTATCTATCTTATATATAGTAGTCTGTGTGTGTTCATCCCAAACTCCTGATTTATCCCTCCCCCGCCCGGCACCCACGCTTCCCCTTTGGTAACCATAAGTTTGTTTTCGATATCTGTTAAGTCTGTTTCTGTTTTGTGAATAAGTTCATTTGTATCATTTTTTAAATTAGATTCCATATATGAGTGATATCATATGATATTTGTCTTTGTCTGACTTACTTCACTTAGTATGATCATCTCTAGGTCCGTCCATGTTGCTGCAAATGGCATTATGTCATTCTTTTTTATGGCTGAATAATATTCCACTGTATATGTGTACCACATCTTCTTTATCCATTCATCTGTTGATGGACATTTAGGTTGTTTCCATGTCTTGGCTATTGTAAACATTGGGGTGCATGTATATTTTCGAATTATGGTTTTCTCCGGATACATGCCCGGGAGTGGGATTGCTGGGCCATATGGTAGCTCTGTTTTTAGTTTTATGAGGAACCTCCCTGCTGTTCTCCATAGTGGTTCCTGTGGGCATTTGGATTGAAGACTCCATGTCTCATCATACTTTCTATTCAATCCCAAAAAAGACTGAGTTCTTCAGGATCTATGGGCTTCTAGGCCCAGTTAAGAAACTTGACCCTGTAAACAGAAATCATCTAATTAGAGACTCAGATGCATGTCTACACCCATTGGTTTGCAGAATTTTCTTTTAAAATAAATTTATTTTTTTATTGCTTAAAAAAATGTCCTGTACTCAGGGTACAGGGTTGAGTTGACCATACTACTTGATTTGTATCACATTATCATCACTGGTTCATGAAAGGTCCATTTCCTTACTCTTTCTTTTTTACCTTAATTCTTTAATTCCATTCTTATTCATTTTTTAGTCAAAGGCACCACCCTAGCATGTTTGATATTTGTCCAGAAAAACTCACATATCCTTGTAATATACGTTGTGATATTTTGAAAATAGGCATTTTTCATCTACATATATGTCACCATGCCCTAACTCTCTGTTTCTAGCACTGCCCTCTCAACCCTGTTTATGACCTATCTATGCTGTTTGTAATTTACTCTAAAACCTTCAAGCTGCTCATGTATACTTGAACACAAACTGGTAAGTATCTGAAAAACCATCTTTGCCAACTATTTCCTGAATCCTGAATAAAAGAGAGTTATGGTTGAATTGCAAGCCTAGGCTAGGACTGACCCCCTCACTTTGTATCTGTTCCGAATTCAGTCTTCTTTGGGGGCTCAGATCAGCTCAGAATTACTCTCTCTTCTCCCTAATCCTGATGGATCCTTTTTAAAATTGATATATAGTTGATTTACAATATTGCCTTAGTTTCAGGTGTATAGCAAAGTGATTCAGTTATATATTTTTTTCAGATTCTTTTCCATTATATGTTATTACAAGATACTGAATATTATTCTGTGTGTTATATAGTAAATCCTTCTTGCTTATCTATTTTATTAAAAAAAATTTTTTTTAATTTATTTATTTTCTTCAGCTGCATTGGGTCTTCATTGCTGTGCGCGGGCTTTCTCTAGTTGCGGTGAGCAGAGGCTACTCTTCGTTGCGGTGTGCAGGCTTCTTATTGCAGTGGCTTCTCTTGTTGCAGAGCATGGGCTCTAGGTGCACAGGCTTCAGTAGTTGCAGCACGCAGGCTCAGTAGTTGCGACACGTGGGTCCTAGAGTACGCGGGCTTCAGTAGTTGCGGTGCATGGGCTCAGTAGTTGTGGCTCATGGGCTCTAGAGCACAGGCTCAGGAGTTGTGGTGCATGGGCTTAGTCGCTCCTCGCCATGAGCGATCTTCCTGAACCAGGGATCAAACCTGTGTCCCCTGCATTGACAAGTGGCTTCTCAACCACTGTGCCACCAGGGAAGTCCTGCTTATCTATTTTATATATAGTAGTGTGTATCTCTTAATCCTGTACTCCTAATTTTTCCCTCCCTGCCCTTTCCCCTTTGGTAACCATAAGTTTGTTTTCTGGTTTTCTGTGTCTATGAGGCTCTGCTTTGTAAATAGATTCATTTGTATTATTTTTTAGATTCCACATATCAGTGATATCATATACTATTTGTCTTTCTCTGTCTGACTTGCTTCACTTAGTATGATAATCTCTAGGTCCACCCATGTTGCTACAAATGGCATTATTTTATTCTTTTTTATGGCTAAGTAATATTCATTGTGTGTGTTTGTGTGTGTGTGCGTGTATACATACATATATATATTCCATTGTGTGTGTACTTATACCATACCTTCTTTATCCATTCATCTGTTGGTGGGCCCTTAGGTTGCTTCCGTATCTTGGCTATTGTAAATAGTGCTGCTATGAACTTTGGGGTGCATGTATCTTTTTGAATTAGAGTTTTCGTCTTTTCTGGATCTATGCCCAAGAGTGGAATTGCTGGATCATATGGTAACTTTATCTATAGCTTTTTAAGGAAACTTCATACTGTTTTCCATAGTGACTGCAGCAATTTACCTTTATCAGAAGTATCCTTTTCATTCAAACATCTCACTTCCTGATTTTAAATACTCAGAATGTAAGTCATCTCACCAAAACAGAGTTTTGGTCCATTGTGTTCTCTAGTACCAGGAATGCTATTCCTTCCCTCTTGACACAAACATCCTTCAAGACCTGATTCAGACATCACCGTCCCCAGATACCCAGGTCATTCCCACGTCTTGTGGGCAAGGCTCCCACCCCAGAGAATCTGTGGCCCTACACCTGCATCTCATCCCCCTCCTGACCTGTGTCTACCTTGGACAGCAGCTGTTTCTATGTGCACTGTATCCTTTTCCTAGAACAAAAGAAATTCCAGGGCAGGGGCTGTGTCTTAGTTTATCTCTGACCCCCTTTGCCTATCAAGGGCTTGCCTGAATATGCTCACGGAAATTTTGCTAAAAATAAACATCATACCTTTTAGAAGAGAACCACAGGGCACTTTGCAGTCCCGCCTCCCTCCCTCATGTTCACATGTGACGACTTCAAAATGATGATGTGTTTTGTGTGATATAAACACACACACAGAAACACATGTATGTGAGCTTTCATATCTGCCATGGCAGGTGTATCAAGTATGTTTGATCACTTGAACAAAGCTTGCAACTTGGAATTGGAGGTTAAATCAAAGTTGTGAGACATTTCTTCTTTCCATAATAGGATTACAAAGAAAGATAACATGTAGAGTAAAGCATGAGAATAGCTACAGGACTGAACCCTGGGTCCTCAAAGCTGTTTGCCTAACAATGAAAGCCACTATTTCATCTGTGGCTAAGAATACAAAAGTAGGACAGGCTATAGGAGGTAAATTTTAAATCATCTGAAGCTACAGGAAAGAGATTTTTGAGGTTCTTTTGAACTGGGATAATGTATGTTTCTTCCATAGCCCTTTAATAAAGAGAGAGCTGGCCACCTGCCTTTTTAATACTCCCTGATATCATGCTTTCCACAAACGTTACCATTTAAATCAATTACAAGCCATTGAAATTGTTTTATTTCAGAATATGGACGTGAGTTATAGTGGTTTCTTATGTACATGATGTCTTTACTAAAATAAGACAATTTTTAAATTGTGTCATTCATTAACTTTTCACCCTGCTGGAGGAAAAGTAATGTCCTATTCTACTTTGGAAAGAGAGCTTTTTGGAGTTCTCTTTTGGGAAATCTTTATTGGAAATTTTACATGTAAAATAAAATGTTTCTTAAAGAAAGTGGGGAGGGGGCAAGACTGGCAATTACACGCAATGTCTTCACTCCTCACAACTCCGTGGGAATTCATTACATTAGACCCATTTTACAGAGCAGGAAACTGACCACGAACCTAACCATCATCTTCCAGAAAGAGCCTCCGGCACCTGCTGACCTGCCTTGTGTGGCCTGGGTGCCCTTAGGCCTGGTCACAGCCGCTTGGGTCTCCCCTCACCCCAGGGATCCTCAGAACCCTCTCTTATGCTGGCACCCCCATTTCCTGCGTGTTTCTCTTTCTTGCTTTACTCCCTTGTTTGGGCGGAAACCTTAGTCCAGTAGCTTCCTAACAAGAGTGCAGGACTGATCATTTGTGAGATCATTCTTGAACCACATCTATGTGACACTTTACGAGGTACCTAGAATAGCCAAATTCATAGAGTCAGAAAGTACATTGGTGGATGCCAGGGGGCAGGGGCTGGGGGGGAGGGGGAATGGGGAGTTAGTGTTTAATGCGGACAGAGTTTTAATTTAGGGGGGTGAAAATTTCGGGAGATGGATGATGGTGAGAGTTACACAACAATGTGAATGTACTTAGTGCCACTGAACTGTACAGTTAAATATGGTTAAAATAGTATGGTTTATACTATGTGACTTTGACCACAATTAAAGAACATTTTTTTAAAAATCAAAAAAAAAAAAAACCTAATAATTCACCTTCATTTCAGTGTCCACATTAGTGCTGGCGGCGTGCAAGTATTCTCAGGGACGAGGCATGTAGATTTTATTGCAGCTTTGCTCAAAGGAGGGATCTTGAGTAAGTGAGGCTGCAGCTACAATGATCTGCACCATTCATTCAACATGAACGGAGCCCCGTGGAGTGACCTGGGTGGCGAGAGTGACAGGAAGTGTCCACAGGGAGACGGACGGACAGTGAGAGTCAGGGTATACAGATGAAGATGGGCAGGCTTTCCAGCCTTTCACACCAGACACCCCATCCGCGCCAAACACGTTTGAGGATGAATCCGAGATGCAGGGTTTTCCCCTGGGCCTTAGGAAGCTGGTTCAGCACGAGGAGAATTGTATGCAGTCTGGGGAAATAAATTAAATATGCAAAGCTACTAAATACAATACCATTTATATAGAAGATAAAAAAGGCACGTAATTTGATGAAGCCAAACATCAATGCCTTCCTTCTGCTTCCCAATTGCCACTTCTTTCTTCCTACCACAGTGGATCATTTTTATTGTGACAGCCGTAGTTTATGGAAAGAAAAAATAATCTTTATTTATAATGGGAAATTGTTTGCATATATCAAGTCCGCTCTTCACTGTACCGTTCACCCTTAACAGAAGTTAATTCTAACAGCTGTGTGTGAATCTCTTTAAGATAATCTGATATGTATGCACTTTTTTGGCTAATGGAGAAGTCTCTTCCAAAGAGAGAGCTCAGACTACTAGATAAATATTTTATTCTAATGCTGATCAGTCTTCTATATGAATATCATCTTTTCCCCCCCACTGCCCCCCAGTAAAGCAAGCGAATGTTTTCCTGCAAAAGAATTGAGAAGGCCTGCCTATTTTTGTTCCAGGGTAATGGAATATATTTACCGATGCAGGATAAATTATGTGAATCAGAAGTTCAACTGTGGAGGGTCTCGTGGCTCTTACTAATCTTATAAAGATGAAGCATGCTGGGAGTCTAAATAAATGAGACACATCTAGTCCTTTAAAGCGCATTCAATCCATAATTTTAACCCAGTGTTCCTGCATTTTTCAGGGTCAATAGCAAAGTGCTTTTCCTCCCATCTATTTGGTCTTTAGCCATCTCGTCTTCTTGGATCAGAATCTCATCAGGGAAAATGAACTAAAGGATAAATCAGCATAATTATAAATACTCTCTGCTTGCAGCAAAATATCTAACAGGATCCAAGTTCTCCCTCATCCATTGTTCTGAGGACCAGGAGAAACACAATGCCAATTCTGTAGACAAGAGAATGCCTGTCCACTAGGGCTCCAGAAAGAGAATGGCTCATGATATTTGAGATTTGACGTGAGACTTCTTTCCTCTCACGTACATTCTGAGAAAATAATACTCACCATAGTGATATTCCCAGTAACTAATGCAAATTCATCGGTGTTTACGGAGTAGTCGCAAGATACAGAGCACTGAATAAATTGCACGGTGTTGCCCGATATTTTTCACCTAAAATTGGACACCTGCAATACAATTTTTGAAAGTTTTAAAAATTAAACTGTAACTGATCTTCAAAGTACACAAATCAGAAGAGAATAGCTTGATGAATTATTACATAGGGAAGACAGATGTACAACCTTCACCTGGGTCAATAAATAAGACATCAGGAATGTCTCC